>NW_008345687.1:63411-76943 GCF_000622305.1 Nannospalax galili | reverse complement strand
GGGGTTCTGAAGCTCAGGTTCAAGGGAGACAAGGCACAGCTCCAGCTCTTGAGGCGAACACAGCTAGCTTCAGGATCACGGGAGACAGCCACAGTTCCTAGGTCATGTAAGACAACCACAGTTCCAGGTTGATGTGTGGAATCCACAGCTCCAGGCTCATTAGAGACAAGCATAGTTCCAGAATTAAAGGACAGGAACACAGCTCCAAGTTCATGGGAAGGGATCCCAGCTTCAGGTTCAGAAGAGGAGAACCCAGTTTCAGGTCATGGGAGGGGATCACTATTTCAATTATGATGAGTCTTATCATTTTCCTGTCTCCATTCTGTCCACGGTTATACTTGTGTTTAAGATAGAGCATTTTGGTTTCTGTGCAGCAAACAAAGGCAACAGTAATTTGCTGGCTGGAATTTCTCACCTGAGCAATATCGATACTGGAGAAAATTGCCTTTTGCTTTAGCTTAAGGAGACAAGTGGATGGGCGTGGTTTGTTGTTGTTGATTTTCAGGATCAAGGTTCTGGTTGGCCTTTTTTTTGTTGTTGAAAACTGTGGTCTTCATATCTTCCTCCATGGACCGGGGAGCCAATGATGAGACATCTTACTGTGAGTAGGAGAGCGGCCACTGACAATATCAAGACTCTAGCCATTTTCTTTCTTAATTGTCGAGTCCTTTCTTGCCTGTGCCCAGCTTGTTACCTGGATAATGAAGAGGGTGAGCAGACCATGGGTGCACCATGCAGTGACCACTGCAGATCCAGCCATGGCAAGAGAGGTGTACCAGGGTTAGCACAGTGGAGTGATCTCAATCCCCTCTTGGTTTCAACCATAGCCAGACTCCTGTGCTCAGAATTAGGCAGCCAGGGGGCTCAGGCATCCCACATCCACCTGCCTGTCTGCCAGGGTCGGGGCAGAATATACTATTTTTAAAACTGTAAAAAAGATTCAAATAATGATACAGATGGTAAGGTAATTTTGGATTTGTTTTGTCTATAGAGATTTTGTACTCAATAATGTAATTATTAGGCAGCTAATACCTCCGTATTTATAATATTTATCTAACGATTAACTAAACAAAATCACACTTTATCCTTATAACAAAACATTTAAAATTTTTATTTATTTATTTTTCTTTTATGTATATGAGTGTTATGCCTGCATGTAAGTGCACCTGTGTTTCGTGTAGGACAGAAAAGGACAGTAGGGTCCTCTGGAACTGGAGTTAAAGATGATTGTCAGCCACCATGTGGGTGCTGGGATTTAAACCCGGGTTTTCTGCAAGAACAGTCAGTGCTCTTAACCACTGAGCCATCTCCCTAGGCCCTTATAAAAAAAAAAAAAAACATTTAAAGTGTAATCATCAACAATAAATCTATACAGTACTCTAAGGCTACTATTCAAATTTTCATTGTATCAAGAAATAAGCATTAGTTAGCACAGAAATACAGTGGAATAATCATTAAATTTAGGAAAACTAAATTCTAGATCTGCCTTGGTCACCATCAGGAATCTGCCCTCAGAACAATCACCAAAGGTTTGATTTCAATTTGCCTGGGAATAATGAAATCTTTCTCTCACTCTCAGAGGGTTATTGTCAGAAGCATAGTAAATACTTTAAAGTTCTTCCCAAACCTGTCAACTGGTAAAGATTAAAAATGCCTTTTATTTGTAGATTTAGTTATTTTTTACACAGTCCTTTGTTTTGAGTTCTTTGACTATCCAAGAGATTCACTAATGCCAGTGGTTCTTTCCTTTGCTTAATACAATGAGAGTGTGAAAGCTTTCAGAAACATGCCACATTGAGAGCCCCCTGGAAAACAGAGCGAAGTGAACACACAATAATCAAAGGGGAATAAAGCAAAAATAGGAAGACTCCATTAAACTGCAGTACAATTCTCTTAACAATCAATCATGGCTTCATTATCAATTATTTACACATCAAAAGACTATATTCATTTCTGTGGTCAATTAAAAAGGTAGTTATAACATTTTGCTCCTTCCCATCAAAAGCTATGGTCTAGCTCATCCTTTGTTACTTGAATTAAATGTAACCTTAGAGTAATATACGTAATATAGTATAGCAGTATAATATGGTGTAGTATAGTAATATGGGAACCACATTCTATACATTATCCAGCTTAGTTCTCAACAGGTTTAGTATATATATTCTGCCTCTAGTTTAATTGCAGCCTGTAGGTACCATTTACAGCAACTGTTTTAGTCTAGAGAAGAATCAGAGGCCATGTGGGAAAAATTAACTCCCATTTATATTTAAATTAATGAGGTTATCTGGAACATTCCATGCCAGTTGTCTTTACAGTGACAGGACATTCTGCAGAACACTACAGACACACACACACACAGACACACACAGACACACACAGGCACACACAGACACACACAGGCACACACACACACACACACACACACAAACACACACACAAACACATACTCCCCTCAGATTTTTAGCAATGATAAGTTATCACTAGTTTAGATCTCTAAGTTCTAAGGTATTTTGTTACATAATAACAGATAACTAATAACAACTATGGAATGGGTAACATTTTAATTGTAGCTCAATATGACTTAACTTTTTTGTATTTTATACAAAATGCAAAATATTTTCAATATGAAAATAAAACACTAGCAGTACTCAGGTCCTCATCGGCTCTTAAGTGTTCCAAAATAGTGATGACTGAATAATGAGCAATGGTTGTCTCATCCTGAGTATATCTCTAGAGTCAACCCTGCAGACAAGTAACTGTTTTTCTCTCCAAGGGAAATAAGGGTGTATGTGTCGAGTTTGGCTCCTTGTGAAAGATTTCTGCTTTGTGTTCACTTGTGCTGAACTGTGGTTGTAATGCTGCCACCAACTGTATTCTCCCTCCCCTGTGTGAGTCTTTTCAGTGCAAAGTACTTTCTAGATTAGTGCCTAACGCTCATGCTGATTTCATGTCAGCAGAGATGTTTGAGGATAGAAGAGCCTGAATCCAACAGAAAGGGATACTTGAAGTCAGAGCTATTAGTAAACTGAACTTATAGATTTATTGGTATAATTGTTATATTTAAGTCAAATTTGCTATGATAGTTACTATTCTTTTAAAATAAAGGCATATGTCTACAGGAAAATGTCATTTTGATTTTTTAAGTAGAAATATATTAGAATGGTAATTGAATATAATTCTTGGGGAAAAACTTCTCATATAATTTAAAAGAAGTCCAAATGAGAAGTGAATAAATATAATTTCAGTAAAAGGATCCATGCTCCTACTAAAAAGTGACTTTTTAAGAATTAAGTCAATGTTGGGTACTTAGTCCATCTTTTTAAAAATATTTTATTATTTTTATTTTATGTGTATGAGTGTATTGCCTGCATATATGTGAGTGCACCCATGTCATGCATTGCCACAGAGGTCAGAAGAGGGCTTCGTGTATCCCTGCAACTGGGGTTAAGTATGGTTCATAGCCACCATCTGGGTGCTGGGAATTGAACCCAGGTCCTCTGCAAGAGCAGTCAGCGCTCTTAACTGCTGAGCCATCTCTTAGTCCATCTTTTTATTTGCTTGTTTGTTTTCTTGATCTATTCTGAGTTCTTTCTATTTCTGGATATTAACCCACTGTCAGATGTGTAGCTGATGAAGATTTTCTTCTACTGTGTGGGTTGCCTCTTCACTTTTTTGGTTGTTTCTTTTACTCTACAGAAGCTTTTAATTTTAATCAGGCCCCACTTCTTGTTTGTTGTCTTTAATTCATGAGCAACTGATCTCTGACTTAGAAAGCCCTTTCCTGCACCTATATCTTATAGGGTGCTGCCTATGTTTTCTTGTAACAGTTTCAGAGTTTCAGGATTCACGTAGATAACCATGAGATCCTAAGGTTGCAAATATTTATATTTACCAAGATTTGTATTCAGAAGCTTCCAATGACATTTGGACTGGATGAGGTTTCTTGAAAGAAGTTACTTTGAAACTATGACAATTATGTCAATTTTTAGACTTTTTTTTGAGGAAAAAAAGTGCATTCTGGAACAAGGATGCTGGATTTTGCTTATCTTAGCGTGAGTGTGTGTCAAATATATATATTTATATATTTTTTTTTTAGAGAAAAAAAAGCATTCTCGCACAGACATGCTGTCTTTTTTTTTTCTTGTCTCTCTCTCTCTCTCTCTCTCTCTCTCTCTCTCTCTCTCTCTCTCTCTCTCTCTCTCTTTCTTTCTGATAGGGCTTCCAATAGCCCAGGAGGGCCTCATACTCACTCACTACCTAGTGAGGATGACCTTGTACTCCTGATCCTCCTGCCTCTGCCTAACAAATGATAGAATTACAGGCATACTCCACCATGCCTGGCCATTAATATAAACTGGTGGACTTTAACTACAGAATATTGTTATACAATATGTATGTAGTTCAAATCAAATGTATGAGATATATATTATGAAAAAAAATCTTAGTGTCCTCATTTCAAGAATTAAATGAATTCCTCAAGAAGCATTTGGTTATTTTTAAATTTGTTTTTACAGTAAGAAGAATACTTTTTTGCTTTTTTTTTTTTTAAGAAAAAAAATGGTTCTTTTAAGATATTTTAACTTTCTTGGTAATTTACTAAATTTTGATTAATTATGCTTTTAGTAATAAGCCATGCAACCCAAATTCAACTTTCAAAGTGCCTCAATTTGAATTGTCATCTATGCTTCAGTATTTTTGTGGCAGACAAGGTCTCACTGTGTAGACCAGACTGTATTCATGCTCACACTTCTCTGCCCTCAGACTCCTGAGTGCCTCAGATTACAGCTCTGCCGTTGAGTGCTGGTTCTCTTTTTTGGCAGTAAGTTGAAGAAGTAAAACCTTCATTTTGAGAACAGAAAAGCTACATTATAACAAATAAAATGTAATTATACAAGCACTATTAAACTTCTATGCCGATGTGGTGTAATCCAGATGAAACTGCTCACTTGGCCGGAAGGATGAGTAGCTAGCTCACTGATTAAATGAGCGTCTAATGAATACAAGGGGAACAGAATGTTATGCGTCATTGCCACATGGGTTAATTGGACTAAGCCATTAATAAAATGCCTGAAGTTCTGACAGAAGCTGGAGCTGGGTTTCCCGGCCTTCATGTTACTACAAAATTGAGTATTTCTGAACATTTTATCAAATATGGAACTTCAGATCACTCTAATACCTCTACTTTTCACATTTATTCTGGAATAGATAATCTTTCATCAGACATTCAAAAAATTTCGAATTTAACAAATGTCAGCTTTTTACCTTGCATATAGTATGTTTTCGAAACACGCGGCATTTTTAAATGTTGGTTTTTTGTTTAATCCTTTCACAATTTTATCATTTGCTGTCCTTGAATTCAGAAGATTCTGCTTTGTATTTGGAGTTTTCAAGAAGGACCTCAGTTTTATATTGGTTCTTGATTTCTCTATCCTTTCTGTTTCTGTGTCTTTTTCCTCAATATTGGTTGAGTCTTGGGATCTAAATAAACAAGTCCTTAGCACATTTTAAATGACATTAAAGGCTATAGAGTTCTTAAGCACATAGAGCACATATATGTGGGTGTAACCATCAAACACTACAGGTGAAGGCTAATATTCTTTTAACTTCAACATTTAAAAAAAAATTACTACTTTGGCTTTCTCTGAATTCCAGTCACTAAACTGAAATATGGAACATAAAATAGATGAGAAATTTAGAATTCATTCTGAGTTTTAGGCTAATTGTCATTAGGTTGATTAGCAAAGATGAAGACAATTTTTGAAATGATAGTATCTTCCTTAAAATTAACTTATTTCCAGAGTAGGAATTATTGATTTTTCAATTGTATTTATTAATAAATTAGCTCATAAGAAAATGAAGTCAGCTTAGGGAATGATTTTGATAAGATTACTGTAGTATATTTTGCTTCTGTAGTTTGCAATTAAAATTTTCTAGATGGCTTTGGCAGACAGCAGTCAGTTAATTTTGGTCAGCTTTATAAAACTACAAGTTAGCAGTTCTTGTAAGGAACTGTATGTAGATATTTCTTTGGCTTATGAACTGACAGAGGACAAGTTGATTGACCTTCAGGCCTGGGATCATGGGTCAGGCCACTGGTAAAGTTCAGTGACTGTGAAAGAGGTCAGTGATTACTATTTATAATTTGTTTTCTGATGATTTTATCATGCACATGCACTCAGAGGCCATGGATGGCAATTCATAAATTGAAACAAATGAATACAAATGTGTAAAAGTAATTCTGGCAATTTTCAAAGAACTAAGATATTTGTTATATTCATTTAAATTAGTATTACTTTATGCATTAACTAGGAAGCAAAGATAGACAATAACAAAATTTCTGTAGCCATTTCTGACTGGTTACAATAAAAGTTTTTATAAAAATGACATTGATAAAGAAATACAAAAATCATAACAAGAGCTACTATTTCAAGTGAATCCAGGACATAATTTTTTATTGACATCTCCATGTGTCCTCTCTTAATGTCGAGTTCAAAAAATATATCTGCTATATATACAGCATATACTTTCCCATTTAAAATACACGTTTGTCTAGGTTTCTTGTCATTGGCAAATCTTCATTTTTAACTGTTTATGAATTCTATTATTTGCAAGTTCTGACTAGACATCTTTTGAAGCCAAATGTTTATCATGTTTGACAAATATGAATTCTGTAAAAAGTTTTCTATAATTTTTGTAGAAAATTTCATTTCATGATTAGTTAGGAAAAATTTTACTATCTTGAAAAGGCATAATGTTTTATCCTACTTTAAGAATATTCATTTAAAAATAATACAAATAAGACTTGTCTTCTGGCAAAACATTAATTAAATCAAAACTCTGGTAAATATTATTAAAAAATTAAGTAGCTCTGAAAATGTTTTAATTTGTACTGTTTGATTGTCATAGGACTGTTTACTAATGAGGAATTCAAAATATTTCCCAAAGAAGATGGGTATGTAACTAAAGCCAAGCACGTTTAGAACAACACAAGAGCAAAATTGTAGCTTCTTCTGCAGGGGCGCTTCTATACCTAGTACCTAGGACATAGTAAAGACAGCTTTCCTTGTACCTTAGTTCTTCATAAGCTGAAAACAAGTAAAAGCACACAACAAATAGAGAAGTATACATGAGTCAATCTTTTGCAAACTAGTTCAGTATTGATTTTGAAGGTTGGTCAGACAAGACATCTGTTACCAGAGATCACCGCACCATTCCCTAAACTTTCAGAAGAATAGCTGCACAGCTACCTAAATAAGCATGATGTAGCAAAGGACTCTAGGTATAAAAATTCAAATTTAAAGTAATTTAAAATGCAGTTTACAAAGATTCTTATTAAAATGATTACATAGTTGGGATGGTGGACTTGTAGTTGAAAATGAGGATCTTTTAGTTTCCTTATATGTAAATCTGGACAAAAAGAATTGGCACAGAATTAGAATAGATTGTGATTGTAAAACAATATAATGGCTGGTGTATATGTACAGTAGATGTTGTTAAATGAGATTTGGACTGCTAATACACTCACAGAATAAAAATATATAATAGACTGTACCTAAAAATTAATGTTAGTTATGTTACTTTAGATGTTTGTTTGTTTTTTTTCTGAAGGAGAGGACAATCTTTCCAAGTACTTTAGGACTAACTTTGATGTTTGTCATTTGAAAAAGTCCCATTTGATAGCTGATGATGATAGCTGTTAAGTCTTCTTCATACTTATGTAGATTTAGCCAATGAGAAGACCACAAAACTTAGTACATTCACAAAGTAAATTTGATTACCTACACAGTGGCTTCGCAGACTCACATCCAAACTTGAGGCTGTACCCTAAAAAAAAGTGGAGTAAGGCAGAAGCACACTGTTCGAACTTTGAGCATGAGTGGGAAGCTGTTTTGAAGGCATCTCTCTTATGGATTACAAAATACATGCTAGACCCATTTATTAGGGTATCTGCTTGTGTTCTAGGAGGAAGTTCAAGGCACTAGAAAAAAAGTCTGCATCAACAGATCATGGTTAATTTCACTTGGAAGGTCTATGTGATGCAGTTCTCTGGATGTCAATGGTAGAGCCAGAGTGGATGCTTTACGAAGCCAACAAGATTAGCAAGAGAAAGAGAAGCTGGAAGCTCTCTGACTTGTTTCAACTCCTGAGCTCCAGTGATGGTTAAAACTAATCGTGTACTTCACAGGATCTAGACTTACCTAGGTTACAGATATTTCTTTGTGAGGGAGTTTCTAGCTAAGTATGGACAAAGCCATTCCATGCCATTGGCGTTGGACTGAATATTAAGGAGAAGAAGGCTGAGTACCAGGATTCATCTCTGTACGCTCCCTGACTGTGGATGAAATATTACCAACTGCCTCATGTTCCTCCAACCATGATCGAGTCTATTCCTTAATGAACTCTCAGCCACGATGAATCCTTCCTTCTTTAAATTGCTTCTTGTCATGTATTTGGTCAAACAATTAGAAAACTAATCCACCTCCTTCCTAGTGAGATATACAAGACTTACAAAAGGACTTCACAATGTTAATGGTTTGTTAAAATTTTCACGGTATCAAGTAATGGATAAGGATTTTCATGTGGTTTTTTGTTTATTCATTTGAATCATAGTTTCTTCTGTTCAGGAGTTAGTATAATACAAAAGGTAGACAAGAAACAAGGTGCGAGTTAAGGGAAAGACAGAAGAAGAGGTTGGCTTAACAAGTTGTTCAAGGACTAGAGGAAAAAAAAAATATTGCATACTTTGCTCTGGTCTATATATCTTTAATATCTTTCCTATTTTTATTAGAGAAATTTTATCATTCAAGATTAGTATTGCGCAAAGCCCTTCTTTTATAATAGGTTTTTAGTTTGTAATTTATTACAAAACCTTATAGTGGTAAATAATATTATTTTTGATGAGCATTCCTTCTTACACATATTTTTCCTATGACCTGAGGTGACATCAGTGAATGAAGGAGTCCAGAAAGATCATCAAAATTAAGAAATGGTATAACCTGATTGTCTCTTCTCCCTCTCAAAGCACACATTTTATTAACACAAAAATTCCTCCTGTCTTCTGACACAAAGATTCCCATGTTCTTTTGAACATGTTCATCTTTTTTTAAACATGACCTCTCTAAAAGCCCAGCTAATTTGGTGAATTTTCATTTCTCATTGAAAAATATCACAGTTAATTTATTAAATATTACCTTTCTTAATTCCCCATCAGATAATCCTCAGTCGTCTTTGCCTTTGATATGCACTTGTTATTATATTTACCTATCTTAACTGCATTATTCTTTATGTATCTAACTGTGATAAGAAACTGTAATGTCTTTGATCACTAGCTGATGCCAGAGTTTTGCAGTTGCAGCATAGAATATGGCCTCCTTAAACTTTGATGAATTGGTTTGCACTGAATTTAATTAATTTGTGTAGTTGTATGTTTTTCTATGAAGATATACACTTTATTTACCCCAGGATCAGTGACAAGTATTAGAGAGATGGGCATGTTTAAGGGCACAGTTCTTGAAATGGAGAACAATGTTAAATGATCCACATGGAGATCAATGCATGGAATTAGACTGGAAGCATGATGTTCAAACCCAGAATTCACTGTCTCAAGATCTAGAATGATTTTGTAAACATACTCTTTCTTTTCTAGAATTAAGGGTGTGGAAGAATTTAATGTTAATATTCAGTCATTATTGGCCCAATATTCGCCTCTAGTGCATAAAGTAAAACTGATATTAATGAAATTTAATACATTTTAGAGTCATAAAATAGAATTTAAAGACTTAAAGAAAGAAAGAAAAACTAGAAATAAGTTCAAATATAAATTTTAAAGCAAAAGAACTTTTAATCGCCTTTTCCAAATTTCAGAATATAATAATTCTGTTTAAATAATTATGAATTTGAATTACCTTTTGATTAATAATATATTTTGCTAAAAAATCAGATGGCTAGAGGCTATAGACTTTCTTATAAGATTCTATTAGAGAGTATCATTTTGAGATTGACTTGAATAAATAACTATCTCTTAACATATTCTTACCAGGAGTATGATTCTGCATCCTGTTTCATTTACATCTGTCACTATAAAAACAGATTAAGGGTGGAGCTTTTGAAGTGGACTGCTTGTTTGTTTGTTTGTTTGTTTTTTCAGGTGAATCACTTTGGGGTCCAGGTAATGGTATTACATGTGTTTATGAATTCCCACCAATATTTTCTAAAGTTACTAGGGAATAATCATCATCACAGATACTTGTTCTGCATACAAACTGACAGCTTAATTTTGTAGGTGAGGATTATATCCCAACATTCTGCTCCTTTAATCATAGACTCAAAAGCATACCTTGACACTTGCATTTTTATACTGTCTTAAGAATATAAAAATTCAGAAAAATCTGTGTCTCTCTTTGACTGTTAATTCAGTTTTTCTTCTTTAAATGTCTGCTCTCCTCAACAGAGCTGTCTCTCACTAATAATCTGCTTTCTTTCTGAAAGCTGGTCTTGAGCTGCCTGGGTGGATACCTTCTTCGTGGCTCATGCTTTCTGCTGTGCAGTATCAATCCTGGGGCCTATGAACCATCTTTGTTTAGCTGACCAGGTTTACCACCAAAGAATTCAATCTAGTGACACCTTTTCTTAAATTTGTCATGACTTACTATGCCCAAGCCTCACTTTTACCATGAAACACCAGTGCCTTTTACTGAACAAGGAACTATATTACATTCTTTTCTGACTTTTAGGTTTTTCCTTATAGACCCAAAGATTCTGTGGGCAAAAGAGTTGCTCTTTGTGATGTCCAATAAATGTTTGCTAAAATTTGAAAACTTCAGATTATACAAATTCTATGGAACAATTTTAAATCTCCAAACTTTAAGGAAATGTGGCCCATTTCTCTGCTCAGTATATCTTCAATCTATATGAAAAACTATCAGGCATACTGTTATATTTATCACCTAGGGGTCATTAATAGTAAAACTTTTTGTTTGATACTTTAAAACTTAGATTAGAGGCTGGCAAGATGGCCCAGTGGGTAAAGGCACTTGCTTCCAAGCATGAAAACCTAAGTCCAATTCATGGAACCCACAGGGGTGAAGGAGAGAATCAACTTCTTCAAGTTGTTCTCTGGCTTCTCCAAGTGTGCTGTGAGTAGTGTGTGGCCATCCACCCTCAAATAAATGTAATACAAATAAAAATTAGATTAATACATCTATAAGTAAATATATAATATATTTAAAATTTTTAAAAATCTTCCTTATATATCTGGCATCAATAGATAAATATTATTACTAGATCATTGTTTTATACTGCTGGGAATGGTAATACACATAAAGTATATGTAGATATATCATTTTGATATCCATATGTATGCAATACATAGCCATCTATACCTATGTATGCTTTTCTATATGCATTTACATAAACATGATAATTTTGTGCTATATCTTAGAGCTGTTTCCATATCAACTTATTCAAATAAATTTACCTACTGTGTAAATTGCCTATATATTCTTCTATTTTATGTATGTGACATGATATAGTTAACGTATGCCCTATTATTGGCTATTTGGCTTAATTTTTTCTCATTACATACAATGCTGTAATGGGTGTTCTTGTAAATAAATCTTTATGCAGTGAAGATGTTTTTGATTAAAGAAATATGGATTTTCAATAAACATTTCTGAATTAACCTCATGAAAGGCCATTATAATTTCTACTGCCATCTAGAAAAAAAATGCATAGGTCCCATGCTCTCATTAATATTGTGTCATCAACGGGTTTGCAGGATACCATGCTCTGTTTAATTAGCATTTATTACATATGAGGCAACGTAAGCATCTTTCATTGGTGCAAAGGACCGGTGTTTCTGAATCACACGGGTTCCTTTTCTACTTCAGTGTGGACACTTTTACATCTGTTCCTTTCTACTCTAAAGTGCTCCAAAGCGTGTATTTTTGTTCTTTTCATTTCTAACCCTGTTCATTTCTGAAACTCTACTTCCCATACCTTATTTTTAATCATACCAACCTAGGCTCTAGCACTTTATTTCAAAGAGATACTTTGCTTTATATTATATGAGCGTTTGAATTTTGTTAGTATGTACATGGCATTACAAAGTTTTTAACACTGACATTAAATTTTTTAGATTATAGGTTTGTCTGTATTGAAATAATGTGTATATATGCATGAATGGTCCTACATTTACACTCTTTAAAACTACTGCCTTATTCCTTTTCCTGGGACACTTACATTGCAAATTTTGTACATGCTGTAAATCTTCCAAACATTTTCTCTATTTTTATCCAATCCTGAATTAACAAAGCTAAATTGTAGACACCATTCAACTGTTCTAAGACTCTTAATTTTTAGCATTCAGTTCTGTACATGTACTAGGATGGTCAATCATTTGCCTTTAAATAGCTCTATTTTAAGGTTTAGCATCTTGTGTTTGCCATCTTATTTAGAAATCTATCTTAAAATTTTGTTTTTTAGCCATCTATTCTCATATATTAGTTTCATTTAAACTGTAGTTGAAAAAACTCTCTCTCTCTCTCTCCTATCTCTCTCTCTCTCTCTCTAGCTCACTCACTCGCTCACTGTCATCCCCTCTTAAGGTAGGACCAGAAGGAAAGAGGAGAAAGAAAATTGACCTCTTGGCCACGTTGTTCTCTTTGGGGAAGTTGTACCACATTGCCCTTGTGAGGTTTACAGTAAAAGCCAAGCAGAGGTCTGGAGTAGAGGGACTAACAGTGTTAAGATCAAAGGCCTAATTGTCTGCTTCCTTGAAGTTAGGGTTATTGGCAGCTGCCATTATACCATCTATGCTGCTGTCACCCAGCACAGCCAACCAGCATGCACTAATTGCAGTGGCCTTTTCATCAAGTAAGATCATCCCACTAAACACAAAGAGCTGTCTCTCCATTAGCACAGACAGTAGCCAGCTAGATCAGCTGGGCTCCTTGAGTATGATTGGACTGTCATATTGTTATGATTTGTTCAAGTTTAGAGCATTTAGCAGATACCCTTTGCACCTCTCTTTGTACCTGAATACTATAACCTGACTGCCCCTATCATTTAAGAGGGTACTATAGCTTTTCAAAGTTCAGCAGCACACAATTGCAGGCAGGCAACTGGTTTCTGACAAGAGATCAATACTGTCCTTCCAAACGCTGGAGTCAAGCTGCTGGGTCTGTCAGAGGGATGTGTGCTGTAATTGGATCATGGATGCTGCAAGTCATCTGAGTTTCCCTTCAGCACTGTCACAGCTGTCAGATGTCATCCCTTTGTACAGCTGTCACTGCGGGAGAGTTGGGGCTCTTTTCCCGTTCTAACCCAATGCAAATGTCCACTTAGCAGATGAATATTGAAGATATTAGACACTTCTTTATGCCTTTATGCAAAATAAAGATCTGTGTCATCTGTGAATTTCATGGAAATAAGTTGCAATTTATTCACTGTGAGAAAAGTGAAGTGAAGCCTGTAAAAATGAGAAATTATTTGGTTCAGGCTATTAAAAAAAGGAATATTTTACAGAATAAACA
>NW_008345687.1:9583-63164 GCF_000622305.1 Nannospalax galili | reverse complement strand
AAAAAAAAAAAAAAACTCTCAAAAAAGTTTTCAAGGCGGGAAAGCCAGTCTTAGTAAAAGTGGGTATAATGCTTTCATCCCAAGTTTCTTCTTCTTAGAAATATTTACAGATAAAATAGAAAGACATCTATAATTCAAAAAATAATTAACCAATAAGCACAAATTTGCCTTTGATAAAATTAAAGTCAATATTCAAATAGAAATACATTTGCACTTCACTTCTGGGTTTATCACGACACTTTACTCACACGCATACAGTTGTGCATCCAAGCAATACGAATGGTTAGCATCTAGAATTGCATAACTGGAATCAAGTCACATATTTGCCATAAATAGTAAAAATAAAGAGATGTCACCAAAGTGGGTTTTGGTAATTATAGTCTTAATATAAAAACTTGTAACACTGAGATAGATTGTGAATTTCCCTTGACTGATTCCAAATAAATACAATCTTAACTGGTGGTTTGTTTTTATTTTTTACCATTTTCTTGCTGCCTCCCTAAGCTGATGTCAGAATCATTTTTTGGATGGCCGACAGGGTAATTTTTGCTCTGGGTGGCTGACTTCCTTTTTCTTGAGGTCCAGACCACACACTGCCTTCTCTGTCAAGCAAGCAGCTTGCTCAGGTCCCACTGACAGGGTAGCATGAACCTTATTTTCCAATATCTGACCTTAGTGTCATGTCATCTACCATGGGACTTACTGGGTCAATCCTTCAAATATCCAAACTTTTTGCCTCCATCTGGCATTATGAGGTGACCTCACCTCATTTGTGGTGGTTCAAGTTTTTGAAGCCTAAAATTAGTGGCTGCCAAAATCAAAACAGGCCACCCCATTGTGGGGCAGTGGAGGAAGGGAAAAAGCCAGAACACCTAATGGTTTCCTCTCAAAGATAGTATGTGTGAAATGGTTAATTTACATATATATGTAAATATATATATGTACAGACAGAGAGAGAGAGGGAGGGAGAGAGAGAGAAATATTGTGTTCACTGTTGCTTCATTTAACATTTTACTTCCATGTGATTTTTGTTTTACAAAATGCAGGATAAAAATCTTCGGAAAATTAAAAAGTTTTACTACTATAAAACTAACCATTTAGAAGTCAAATCCTAGTTGGTTATCATGGGTATGGTAAAATGGTCCTCAATAATTACTTGGGTAGAAATTATAGAAATAAATGGGAAAAATTTAAACTTAGTTTCTTAAAGTTACTCTTCTATGATGATGGCTGTGAACTTTATAGGCAACTCCAGTGACTGGAGTATGAGCCTTTTATTTTATTTTTTTAAAGCATGGTTTATGGCTAATTACTTTAGAGATCCAAATCAGTCATTTCTACATTTGAATTAATAAGAGTGTCACATGACCACATGGAAGCAGAAGTATTCATCAAAGGTAGATTTAAGGTTGGTCAAGCATCAAGCCATGTTCCCTATGTGAATTTATAGCAATGACATGCTGAAGAAACAGCGCTTATTCACTATTTCTCTGGTATACTAAGTAAAATTAAAAATCACAACTCTGCTTTATGGGATTTTAAACGAATCTGATCTCTCTTTCGGGCAGGGCAAATAAGTGTTTTGTGATGTATTATTTTGTTAAAAAAAAAAAAAAAAAGGCTGTCGTTCTGGCTCATTTAATTTTGCGAGTGAATGATCTAAGATTAACTATAGACTAGTCAGTGCAGTTTAAAAGCTGAAAGCAATTTCCAGGCATAGATGGTAATGCCACATTCAGTCCACAACTGGATGACTCTAAATGACTAAGCTGTGAGGTCTTTGTATATGACCACAGGGCCTGATAAAGCCATAGGAAGAGAGTAAAAGCACAAAAATAGTTCCAATTTATTTGGTGCCATCACCTTAATGAGATTAATAGAGATGTGTTCATGTGCCTAATTGGTGATTTTGTTTTAACTGGTAATGAAGGATTAAAACTTCAGGCAACAGACTGCTTTCTGGAAAGGGGATTTGAGAGGAAAAAGTTCTTTTTATTATTATTATTAATATAAAAGGACCCATTGCAAAGTTAATAATGATTCGTTTGAAAAAAAAAGAATGGATTAAGATGCATGTCCTACATTTTCTTGACATTTTTTGAGAAAGGGTGATTTTATGACCAGTCCTACACACTGCTTTTATTTACCAGAAATCCTTTGTCAGACAAAAACACATAAAATTGGAATTTCAGGGGAAAATATCTCAAGCCAAAAAGTGTTGACCATCAGCTACTGTGAAATTTAGAACACATCTCATTTATTTTAATTTATCTTTTACAAACTTACTACACTGGGTGTTCAGTGGTAGACTGTCCCACTTAACCCCCCAGCATCCCAGTAAAGCAGAGCCTCTTCAGTGTAACTTTACAACACCCACTCCCCTCAAAGTGGAGTTGTAACCGTTTAAATGCTAACACTATTAAGCAAGCTGCCAAACACAAACACTCAGCCTAAGTCATTAAAATTTAATTATAAGGGGGCAGCTGAGCCCAGTTGGAGTTTTGAATGTGAAAAATCTTAAAAAAAAAAAAAAAAAAAAAAAAAACCTAATAAAAACAAAACCACCCAACCAAGCCCGTCAGCATCTGTCTCTACTGGCCCAGTGAAGTGTAGTTAAATAAAATCGTCCATTTGATCAACATTCAGCATGCTTCCAAATCTTCACAGTGAAACATATTTTGGTCATTACCTCGCTATTATCATCATAAAGCAGGCCATTGTTTCATCTTGCCCTCGTTGGTTGGTAGTGAGTTGTATAGCTGTGCCTGGCTATCTATTAGCACCTGCATGTCACAAGTACCAAGATCCAGACGTCTATCCCTCTACCTCTAAAGAAAGCACTATTGTCCCGGATACTGTTTTCCTCTGGAAACATTGGCTGCTGCTAAGGTCTCTTTCTGATTAGGGAAAAATCGTGCATAAAAGAATTTGATCTTTGAGGTTCTCTTAGGAAGCCCTTTAAGAGCACTCGGGGTAGTGATACTGTGCACTGCAAGATGCTACCTTCCCAGGGAATGAAGACAGAAATATATTTTACATTTCTTGTCAGATTGAACTTTAAGACATCCTGACTGCTTTCTCTATAATTTAAACATCACAGCCAAAATGGCAACATGCTTTGTTCAGTTCCAGTTGTGTGGAGTTTTAGTGCTTCATTGATTCAGCGGAAGGCTGAGGCTGGCACAGGGAGCAGGGCGACGGAATCCCGCTCTCACTGCAGCATGTCAAACCATTATATCTGGGACCAGAATGTCACCGTGGTCTCAATGGTTCGTCAGCTGAAGGATATGGTTAACAAATGTAAAACCAAACTTCAGAGGAGCTGGTTTTCTGTGCTAAGTGATCTGTATTCCCTCTGAATTTACTTTCCCCTAACCCCGTGAAATTAACAGTACTTTCTGACATTCGACCCCCTGACCTCACACATAATAAGAATTTAAAAAGCACCATGCATGAGTGTGTCTCCGTAATGCAAAACTGGAAAAAATGACCATGTCACAGTTTTATTATACAAAACCTTCTCAATCTCCATTGCATGCTTCATATATGAGCACACAGTTTAAAGTTATTATAAAGAAAAACACAATTTTGAGAGTAATAATTCACCGATCATGACTTTTATAGACAATAAATTGTAGCAAATACCTATTGCTACCAAAAAGCTTTGTACTACATTAATGCGGTTATTTACCAAGATAAGTGTTAAAAATAGTCTGCTGGAGGACTCTGATGGCTCTAAGGAAGGAGCCTCCAAGGAGCCAGTTGCCAAGGGTGCAAGCGCATGCACAATGTGCAGGTCTCAAGGTTTAAGAGGCAGAAGCAGGAAAGTGTTACGTGGAAATGATTTTGTGTTGTCAGGCTCAGGGCATGACAGCATACAAGAGTAAGAACAAGGTGCTCTGTGGCTTTTTCTTCACTGTGAAGTAAAGATTGGCAGCTGGAAGTAAGGCTTACAGACAGACCTGCACACAGGACCTCTTCACCCAGGACTCATAATCACTACTCAAAGGAAAACGCATTTACCAGGGAAAAGCGGCTGTAGCCATCAGAAGTGTGCTTAAAACACCACTTAAATATCACTTTATACGCTATTACTTGCAAACTGTGACTTCGTATTAAATTATACTTGCATAGGCTTTTGCTTAGGTGCTGATAATGCTTTTGAGGTTGCATTGGTGAAGAAGAATTTAGGCTGCTTTACAGGAGACGTGACCAGAATATTCTACACAGCTGACAGTGACAGGGTGAAAAATTGCAGAACTGTACTTTCTTTCCCCATATAGATTGTAATTTTAATTGTCATTGTGGCCCTTCTGTTTTAATTATGGGACTTCTTTGATATATACCAGGACATCATATTGAATGAAAATATGGTGCTATAATAGTCTCTTTATAATTAATGACCACATGTAGATCTTGGTGCATAAAAGGGAAGGAATAAATGAACAATTTATTTAACTAGGTTTTGGATTTCTTTCTGTCTTCCAGTGACTATAAAATGATCCCAGAGCTTCTGAGAGCGTTTGATGGAAGAACAGAACAAAATAGCTCATAAAATTACTTTAGGCTACATTACAAAACATATCATACTTCAAAAAATTTTATTTGCAACTGGTAAAATTTATCTATTTACAGCATTATTCTTTTAACATTTTACCTTAAACAAAAAATCCAAATTCTTTTGTAAGTACATTTTAAATGTATGTTATTTAACAAAATTTACTTCTGATAGAACTCATTTTTACCCAGACAAAAGGTGCACAGGGCATGTACTTTTGATTGTTGATTTATATACTTAAATCAACCTGAAAAGAAATTGATGAATTCTCTAAACTTTTGCTTTCCAAATACAACAGATCTGGGCTGCATTTCTTTTTCCTGAAAGAAGAATAAATCTCCCTCAGTTACTACTACTAAACAGAAGCTGCCTTTCAACAAACCAAAAATAAGTAGTCTATTCATATGTAATTAAAGCCCCTGAAAACTGTAAAGAGCAACAACCGAAAACATAGTGTAGAGGCTTAACATTGTTTTCAAACTACCAAGTACCGTTTGCTTACCATACAGAAAACTGTGGCATAAGCATGCTGGGCTCATATACATTTCAAGAGAGCCAGACCTCTATGGATTTCTGGGAAGCAGACCTATTTGTCCAGGGTCTGTCACTGTAAAACAGGAATATGCCCCCTGACAAGCTTCTGCTAATTTTATTGTGGCACGGAGTCCTGTGCATACATCCTCTACCGTGTGACTGCAGTTCAATTGCAGAGCAGGATGAAATTGGATCGGCAGAGACAGGGACTACCCTGGGGTCAGCTGTGACCATGCCACTTCCATGTGATGTCTAGTTGGGGTGATGGTGTGTAAACAAACGTAGAGAATTGCAAATCTTGTCATGGGCACGCAGAGCAGCTCAAGCATTTAAAGATGGTTGCCCGAAAACCTAACTGGAAGGTGCTTGCTGTGTGGTGGCTGAGGAAATAACTCGTTTCCTCGCCGGATCTTCCTGTCCCTGATATTTCAGAGCGCACTGACCCAGCAGTGTGTTGCTGAAGGGATTAATCACTAAATTGTTTTTCATCATAGTGGAAACCGAAGAAAGCAACTAATCATGTTTGAATACTGCGCTTTTAAAGTTATCATGCTGATATCAAAGACTCTTTTATTTATATTTTGTTTCTTTGATTTATTTGTTTTTCCAAATGAGAAGCATTTTAACGTCCTGTTTATTGAATTTGGCACATTAAAGTTCTATGAGTTCTTGTCATTATTATGAACTTTTCTAATGTTAGAAAATAAAATATTATAGAATTCACATTTTCTGCTTATGAATCTAATTTTATTTAAATACTACTTACAGTACTCATTAAAATACACTTAGGTTTTCCTACCTACAACCAATAAGACGTATTTTTAACCACTTTTACATTCACACATATCTGTTTTTCTGTTACTTTTTCCACATGACAATTACCTTTCATTACAAATTTATAAAATCATTTACATTTTAGCAGTTTAAATGTTTCTGCTGACATTTTGTAACTATTACCGTCTTCTAGAATGGCATATGTTCAGGCAGTTAATAAAAAATTAAATGGAATAGCAGCAGACAAGGTGAGGCTTTGTATCAGGGCGTTCTCCACGTTTCTGAAAATACCATCTTTGTGTTGCAAACTGTGAAGTGAGGTTAGGGCTGTGCCAATATGTGTATTTGTCACAACTGTCACAGAGACCACGAACTAGCCAATCACACAGCCCTTAATTAGACAGTTCTATTTTGCTTTTTAGAAATTGTCCTCATGTAAAATGGTGTCGGAGATTCAAGGTGCTGAGAGCTAAGAGGGCAAAGAATGCCAGCACATTAAAAAAGAGCACCTTAATTTTTCTGGAGATTTATTAACTGCTGTATGATCTGTGAGATATAAAAATAAGATACATATAATATGAAAGATTTTTATAAGCTTAATGGGAAAGAAATGTACTACATGGGCTAGTGAATGAAGGATGAATTGAATTAAACACTACTGTGCTCTCAGATTTTCTCATATAGATTTTGAAATTATAAATTGAAAAATCAAGATAAGCATTCAAATAGTGAAGGTATTAAGTTTCTGTTTTCTCTACTCTGACGCTGGCTTCATTTTGAATTCCATTTGTACTATCTGTTACTGAAGATAAATTGTATATTTTTATCAATGACCATTCTGCTTTATGTTTTTAATTTTTAGAAGCAATTCTATATAGCATAATTCTACAGTTTTTAAAAGAAAGGAAATACAGACTCCCTCATCTTCAAAGCAAGATTGCTATATTTAAAATATGATTTTAGCTTTTTGTAGTATATACTATAGTGAGAGAATGAAGCAAACAAAAATAAATTAGCAAAATATTTTCCTTCTTTATGAAAATGTACACAAACATGCTCTCATTGACTTTTTTCATTTTGAAAAAGGAAATTGCACTTACCTTTTAAGTAATAAATTAGAGTTATACTTGCCTTTTAAGTTATAAATCATC
This sequence comes from Nannospalax galili, assembly GCF_000622305.1. NCBI lineage: Eukaryota > Metazoa > Chordata > Mammalia > Rodentia > Spalacidae > Nannospalax > Nannospalax galili. Next base: position 56,147 of record NW_008345687.1, on the reverse strand, counting down.
AAATTTATATACTTGCTAACACTTAGCAGTAAGATTTCCTTTGGAAGAAAATATGACAAATTTTATAATCTTGCATATGAATAAATCAACATAATTGCAGTATTAAAAATTAATATGAGCTTTTTCTTTCATTTGATTCTTTAGATGCTAAAGGTTTTCTCCTGATTGTAACTGGAGTAGACATGTTCCTGATTTCTGAACCAGAAAGTGGGGAGTTCTAGAAATTTCAATAAATGAAAGCTACACGTTACTAAGACCATTTTTTTTAAAAGAAATCAATAATGTACTCTGAGATGAAAGATAGTTGGCTCATATTTTTGTGGAAATTCCATGTATTTCATGACCAAAAAGAAAAATCTAATTTGGTGTTACTTGCAGGTTCATCCCATTGTAAATCTTTATTCAATAGGCATATCATAGAAGTTTTAACAGTCATAGTAGATTACCCGTGCCTGTGCTTTTGGAGGCTAGTCATCTGATGAATTTACATGCAGCTGGATGAAAATGCTATTTGGAGAGAGATTGAGAGTTTATTTGATTAAATCCCTTTCTCCACTACCTTGACCTCTTTCTTGTGAAATAATCAGAACTGTTTAGCAAGAATATTCAGGCATTAATAATGAATTGCTTTTGAGCTGCTTTCTTTTGCACTGCAACAAGCCCACTGGTATTTCTGCTCTTTTCATTTATTTATTTTTTTAAATAGTGCTTTACTTAACGAATACTAAGGTTAAAAAGAGTAAGAAATACATCTTTGAGTTTTGCTTTGCATGGTATGCCATTTTTATATTCATAATACTAATTGCCATGCTTCACCTTCCTTTCCCAAAGACCCTCTCTAGTAAATCTGTATGAAGATGAGATGTGTCAGGTAGGACCAAATGCTTCAAGGTGATTGGCTGAAAATAGCATGATTATCCTCCTTATTCCACAGGTTTGAGTTTCTAGACCTATATAACCCCAGGTAGCCTTGTCCTTAATTCTACATTGTGTGTGTGTGTGTGTGTGTGTGTGTGTGTGTGTGTGTGTGCATGTTTGTGCATGCATGTACGTATACCTGTTTTCCTAGTTTTAAAAAGTATTTTATTTATTATTTTTATTTTATGTGTATGCACGTATTGCCTGCATGTAGGTAAGTGCACCCCTGTCATGCAATGGCTGAGGAGGACAGAAGAGTCTGTAGGATCCCCTGGAACTGGAGTTAGGCACAGTTGTTAGCTGCCATGTGGGTGCTGGGATTTGAACCCAGGTCCTCTGCAGGAACAGCCAGTATTCTTAACCACTGAGCCGTATCTCCAGCCCCATTCTTCCTAACTTTTACACAATTAATTACATTACTTTTCTTAGCAATTTTGAGTTCTTTCATATTTATGAATATTTGAAATCATCTTGTATTTTCTGTGTTGAAGTAACAAAGTTTTTCTGTTAGGAAATGAAATTAATTCCCAAGTTTTTATGTGTTACACAGATCTGAGCTGATTTCAAGTTTACTGTTCTTTAAGGTTCTAGGGTAGCAAACAGAAATGCAAGGGATACTACTGCCTTCATGTACCTAACATATATTGGAAAAGACAGGGTTTTCTCCAGTGTTAATTACTAGCTAAATGATGAAATACGAGCTTTTTACCCTAAAAGTTGAGAAGCAAAATTTATTCTCTTTTTATCCCTGGGGAAATATTTGAATAGCTCAGTATCTTTTGACAAAGAACACTGAATAGTGTTTGGAAACTAAAATAACTTTCAGTGAAAGAAGGGAAGCAGGAAGTCAAGTCATTAAGTACTGAGCTTCCATTGCTGACATATTTAGTGTTTTTGAGAGCTGAATATTTTATTGGGAGCAGATTTCTACATACCTATACCACTATACTGTCACCCATTAATAGTATCTTGTCTTCGTTCTAAATATGCTTCATTATAATTTGTTTCATAATCACATGCACTTCACTGTAATATGTAAAATGCTTGGCTTTCATGAACAACTCTAAGAAAAAGCCATACAGCGTCTCATTTGCATTTAACAATTATATTGCATTGCAATATATTAAGCTGCAGAAAATCTAATCTAAAATCATAATTTAAAATAATAATTTCCAGTGTTCTACAAGTAGGATACAAGTCAGTGTTCCAATAACACATTGAGTTGATTCTCTGTTGAATAAAACAGAATTGGTTCACTTTTTTTAATTTCAAAAGTATTCAAGAAAGATTTCATTCTATTGAGAGAGTAAGATCATTTGGATTGCTCACATGTAGATAAAAATTGAGCTTCTCAGTCATAATTAGTCATGTTTTTGGATAGACTCACATAATTCTGATGCTAAGCTTAGGTGAAAAATTTTATTTGACAAATGAGATAAGAGAAATCATATTGTAAAGGCTATGTATCCTATTTTTAAAATGTTTTAAAAATATTACTTATGTATATCTGAAAGCTAAACAATATATACAAGATTATAAATTTACAGTGACATCTAAATATTCTCACTATAATTTTGAGGTCTAGGATCTTATACCGAAACCATTATGAAACAAATTTCATAAAGTGGATTTCTAGATGAGGTTTTAAAATATTGATACATATGTAGAGCTATGAAAAATATAAGATCTACCTAATACAGAGTTTGAGTTAATGTTGTATGTAAGTGATTATAGAAGGCATGTCAGGAAACATGATCTTCTTGTCACAAAGTAGTTTGTGATGCACATTGGCAGTAATGGTTTTCATATGATGGTGATACATGATATGATATAGAATACAGTTAGAGGCACAAAAGAGTTAAAATCAAAGTACTTAAGAATATTTAGTAGAGGATGAGAACATGCTTCATGGAGGGGTTGTATTTTAGTCATCACCAGTAGTGGTATGCTTTGTAGTCTGAGGAGGAGCTGGTACTCTGGTTGTTGAAGAAAATACTCAAAGGGACAATGAATTTTACCAGATATATTGGAGAAAACCTCATGAAAATGAGATTTTAGCAAATTCCTTGAAAATATTTTTTTCATTTTTTTATATATTTAAATTTTTATGTGTATGAGCATTTTGCCATCATGTATATTATAATCACACCTATGTTGCACAATGACTTCAGAGGCCAGAAAAGAACATTGGGTCCCCCAGAACTGTAGTTATAAATGATAGTTTGCTGCCATGTGGGTGCTGGGAATCAAACTCGGGTTCTCTGCAAGAGCAGCCTGTACTTTTAACTGCTGAGCCATCACTCCAACCTCAGGTTCTTAATAAGTAGGAGAAAGTAGGGAGCCTGTGGGAGGGATACTGGGGAACAAGAAACATAGAAAGAGGAATGTCACACTTGGAGTTATAAACCAGGAGTGGGGCCGGATCTTGTTCTGAGGTGTTCTGATTCCTCTCAGACTGTTCTCTGAGAACTGAACTTTATTCTAATCCTAGACTTCATCTATTCTACTTTATTCCACACTATGCTATTGTGCTTTACTCTCTAACAAAGACATCTTCTAATATCTATCAAGCATGGTGTCAGAAAGGTATGAACAATCTTTGATAACAGTTTTGCAAAGTAATAAATTGTTCTTCTGATCCTACTGATTCAGAACAGCACATAAAGCCAGCCACAGAGCGATATTATCAATCTATGCCCCATGTTGCTTGTGGAGGAGAAATTGTTTGTAATGCCATTGGTGTTTTCAACATTATCATTGTTTTATCTTATACATACTTTGTTCTGAGTCTGGGGCATAAATGGGTCACAAATAGGTATAAGATTAAAGCTATGCATTCTGCTTAGCTTGTAGGATTTAGTTACATCAAGATTCCAAATCACTGTAAGACTGATTACAATAACTTTTTTTTAGACTGAGTACATAGTTCCAAATGTTCTCAAAACATAGGATTAACTTGGTTTATAAGCTTATGTAAAATTTCAGCTTTTCAAGGCTTGTTATAAATCGTCTTTCCCACAAAAATCATTCCCACAATAGAAAAATTATGAAGATGTGTCCAGGTCCTGGAAGGAAGTTTTCAATGTGGCTGAATGAAGGAAGGAGATGCACTGTGGTAGCTGAGGAGACAGAGTGGCAGTGGCTTGGACCTCTGAGAAGTAGGATTACAATGTCTGTCTTTATTTCTTACTTTCTCTGCTCTCCCTCCTCCTCCTTCCCCTCTGCCTTCTCCTCCTCCTCCTCCTCCTCCTCCTCCCCATCTCCTCCCCCTTCTGAAAATAACCATGCCAGTTTTGTGAATGATAAGTTAGAGGCAGAGAGAAACTGAAAAATCCCACTTCTGATTAAAACAAAGGCAACTACTGGATTCAGGTAGATGCCATTTTTACTTCAGGATGAATATTATGTGTCTGGAAAAGCTTGCCTTTAAGAATTTCTAGTAGATATCTCACCAGGTTTGCAAGATATAACTCTAACATGAAGTAGAGTCCATAAGTGGACATAAATCCCTGCAGCTAGGAAACTCAGCAACCTTCCATGCCAGATTATGCAGATTAATGGTGGGCTAAATTATATTCCCAGGGTATTACTGTAATTTATGTTTTATTCCATAAACAAACTTTTACTGAAAAAGAGTCCTTCTCAAAGAGCCATCTTAACTTCATGATTTATGAATGTAATACTATATAAACCAAAGAAGAAATTTAAAATGCTATTAATTTTCTGCATATGTCAATAAGAATAAACTATAGCAAAGGTAATTCATTTTTCATACTATGTTTTTTTTTAAGAAAAAATTTTTTTTTTATTTTGTGTGTATGAGTGTTATGCCTGCTTGTATACAAGTGCACCTGTGTCATGCAATGCCCACAGAGGATAGAAGAAGGCGTTGGATCCCCTGAAACTGGAGTTACAGAAGTTTGTTAACTTCCACGTCTGTGCTGGGATTCGATCCAGGTCTTCTGTAAGAACAGCCCTTGTTCTTAACTACTGAGCCATCTCTCTAGCCCCCCCAAGCTTGGGTTCTTAAAGATAACGATGTCTGCTCTTTAATTTAAATATCTTTGCTTCTTCTGTAAAAATGTTTTGCCTTACCTATATTCTAAAGTCAATATATATGTGCCAAAAATGTAAAAATTTAGAATAGTATCTTTTAAAATATACTTTATGTTCATATCATAGAAAAAAATTTAATTTAAATTAATGCTGTTTTGTTACTCTAAACATGTCAGAGGTGGAACATAAGTGTACTATATAAAGTAGCAACTGAGAACACATAACATTGGAAAACAAGAATTTTCAGTGGCTTGTTACTTTGTATTACTCAATTGGAAAAGTGGTTTATTTCTTTCTTTGCATACTTACAAGTGTACAATACCAGGAGATGATATTTCCAAAAAAAGTATAAAAGAAAAAAAAGTTAATAAATAAAATATGTTGGTTGCTAAAGCTGTCTATTTTATGTTTCTAAATACTTAATGTTGAATCAATTTTGAACTTAAGGTTGCATTCTGATGATGGTTAAAATTATTGCCGTGTGACATCAGCAATTCCATAAAATAGGTGGCTGAAGGATGAAGTAAGCCAAGGTCTCTACTGCTCAGTTCTTCACAGTTCTTCAGATGCTTAGTAGAATGTTAAGATTTTAACATATGACTACAGTGAGGTTGCATGATATTGTCACATTTTGCTTTATCTAAGAATTGAACTCTACATTCTAGAAGTCTAATTGATCATTTTCTCAGAAATCATGCATTTAAAAACATTCTCTTGTCTTTACCTATTAGCCTTTATAATATCATATAACATTTTTTTTACATCACCTGCCCAATCCCATGTAGCTAAAGCTGAGTGTCAAATACAGTTCTGTATACTTTGATTGGTAATATTCTCTAGGCAGCGTAGGAGATAGCCCCCCTAAAGGAAAGTGTTTAAGCCTTTAAAATATCATAAAACATTTTTTTGCATCACCTGCCCAATCCCATGTAGCTAAAGCTGAGTGTCAAATACAGTTCTGTGTACTTTATTGGTAATATTCTCAATGGAGAGTAGGAGATAGCCCCCCTAAAGGAGAGTGTTTAAGGATGGCATATACAACAGAAGTGAGACCTGTATTCTCAAACTGCATTTGCTTCAAGAAAAGATATAGGCAAGCATATAAGCTCATCTCTTCCAAGTTCACTTATTTTACTGTGGAGAACTAAGGTAAGATCTCGTTTCCACTGTTCCCTTCAGTATAGTTTCTGATAAGGCAAACTTATATTGAAAAGAGAACAGTCTTTACTCTGTGACTCCTTCTGATATTAGATGCTTCAGCTCTTCTTCACATGTTAAATTCAATCCCTTGCCTACTTCATCATAAGCTTTGCATTTACCCTCTCAAGTTTTTGTATCTTGTAATTTCTATGATTATTTTCTTCTTTCATCATCAATGACAAAGAGGCACATTATGCACTTCACAGAACTTCACTTCTTTTTATAAAAACTCTTTATCAACTTGATAAAATGTTGGAACATTCTAGTAGGTTGTAAGATTGTGTTTCTTTTTATAGAACTCAAATAACAACCATCCAAGAATGTCAATATGACTGCACATTGCAAATTAATACAAGTAGTTCATATAATATGAATCATGAAATCTTTGAAGCTGCCTTAAAAATATTGACAAAAGTACAGTTATCTACTAGTCAGTAAATAAAATAGTTTATATTTGGTATTCGTTCCATTTTCTACCTTAAAGTTAGTCTAAATATTAATGAAAATTGCAACCGAGAGAATTGCATTAGGTTCTGACAAGATTATGGACTGCAAGAGGAAATTTACAATCTCTTGTCATATGCTGAGCCAATTCAAAATCCAGATACCCTCTGTCTTGTCACAGGTTTTACCTCAGGCCATATATACCCTTCCCACCTGCCACATTTTCTGTTAGAATCCTCAGAAAAGATTTATTAATCCTTCAATAGCTTCCATGCTGGTAGAACATATACTGGTCATCTAAAATATTCTCAACATCTTGTCAAAATTAACCATCAGAATGAGCTTCTATTTTTTCTTTTTCCTTACCCTGCAGTAGATGAGACATGAAAGAAGCCAGCCCCCTACTGAATCCCTTCAAAACATTGAAATTCTTATATTTAGAAACTTAGTTTGTTCTATAAAAAAATAGTATTAGAAAGTAACCTACTTTAAATTCTGGAAGTATGAACTTAATCTGAATTTTTTCTTGATAGTACTAGGGATTTAGTGCTTCCTTTAGTATCTGCCGTTAATTCTAAATCACATCATATGACCACTTCAGTCACTCACTTTACATTTTTCACCCTTTCATATTTTTCTGTATATTTCTTCTAAATGTTTATCACGAATGTTATTTTAAAACTATTCTCCCTAAAATTAAGATTTTAAAATTTCATGAGTCATAATTTTTGTTTATGATTTTCTTATACTTCTTGGATGCGTTATTGAATATATTTAATTTTTTTAGTTGTGGATTGGTATTAAATGAATAGAGCACACATGCCAAGTTCTAAGCATTGCTTCAAGTTTGTTATACATTAATTATTTCAAGGATCAAAATAACTCTATGTGATATTTTTGTTATGTATTCCATTTCTACAGCTAGAAGGTTCTGTCAGAAAGGCAAAGAGACCAATCAGCTAGCTGACAATAAAAACACAAATTTGTTTTCATAGAGCTCCCAGGTTCTATACCATGTACACTACTAACGTTATACAAATTGCTAATTTCCAGAGTCAAAAACTTATTCTATTAGGCAAGTATTTCTCTTTGTGAAATGCATTGTTACGTGCAGTGATTACAACAGACTTTAATAAGTCTCTGGTGGATCAACTTTGGTGCCAGTTAGAATGAGTTTGATGTGCTATTGTTCACAGCTAGCTTGTTGCATGCCTGGCTAATGTGGATTGTATTTCCTAATTTCTCTACCACCGCCCTTCTGAGAAATAACGCTAATGACACCTTTGAAGTGACTACAGTAGAATCTGGTTTACTACAGATTTTCTTCATTCTTTCTTGTAAGAAGAAAGTAATCTATTTTCTCTCTTTGTTGTCCTATGCAGGTGAAATCTGATGGAGTACTGATTGATTTTCTTAGGCATAAGCTGGAAATCCACTGGGAACTGTGTATACAAATGGAATATTTAATTATTTACACATGATATTTTCCTATGAATGAATTTTGAAACAAGGTCTGACTATGTAGCCCTGGCTGGCTTGAAACTCACTAAGCAGAACAGGCTGGCCTCGAACTCACAGAGCTTTGCCTTTCTCTGACTTCTGAGAGCTGGGATTAAGGACGTGTGCCACATGCCTGGCCTTGAGTTTGCTTTTGCCATGAAAGTAGAACTCTACTTCCTCTGCTTCATGGACTTCATGCTCCTTTGTGGAAATAACTCATCATTTTTAGACTTCCATAAACATAAGGGAATGACAAACATTCTCCAAAATGTTATAAACAATCCACTTCTTGCCAAAGCCACACTACAACTTGTGAACGTTTGTTCTTTTGTGAGTAATCTGGAGAGGCTAATCGAGTGCATATGATTTGTAAAATGTTGAAATTCAAGTATAGAGATTATTTCTATTGAGTATTTCAGTGCCAGCTAAACTACAGGGTTTTTTTTTTTCTTAACACATTTGCCTTTTGAAATATATTGGAAAAAAACTATTGCATTTTCAAGAATACAGAATTTTTACTGGATTTGGAGTACATTTCGAGGATTAAACAATTTGAGCAAGTACAAATGATATTCACTGTTTATCTATCCTCTCCTTCCACTGTCAATCAGAACTGCTAAGACTATGGAACTAGATGTTAAATATTAACAATGAGATTTGATTCAAGAAATGTAGTTGCTGCCTATTAATACGACGGAAGATTATATTTTGGCCAGAAAAAATAGATAAATGGAAAAAATAACTGTTACAAAGCGAATTACTTTTATTTAACATTTTCTAAATATTCATTACAAGTATAAAATATCAAGATCTAATTGTAGCTTTACTAAATATTTGTATTTGACACTAAGCAATTCAAGCTTTTGCAGGCATTGTGGGTATATCTGAATTCTGTATTAACTTCAGGTTAGCTGCATATATGATTATTAGCAAAATACATTTTAAGGTCCAGGGAAGGACAGACATTCTCTCTGCTTCATACACTGCTCTTGCTTCCTTTCTTAATCATTTATATAAGTTTCAAACAAACCCAAAGATTACTAGAATAATTTTAACAACACTTACAATTAGCAAGAAAAAGTTGACCGCATGTAAATGAAGGTAGATATAGAGATTGTTTTTCGTTTCTGTCACATTTACATATGATTAATATTTGGAACTAATGCAAAGACAGAGTTTGAGGAATGAATGACAGGACCAGTTATTTATTGCTAGTATGTTTGTATTTGCATCATATGAAGAAAATTCCTAAAATAACTTGACTGAAATCTAAAGTTAACTACCATTTATTATATTTGAAAATGAGTTGTTTTCAGCCAGTATCTCCCCCGCCACATTTTATTTTACAATTCATTCACTCCTTTTCACTGTCTGGGTGCTGATCGTCTTTGTAATGTATGTTAGGAATTTTCACTTGAAGGACCATGTATCTTTAAATGTCTTCTTTTTATTCATTCTAGTTCTAACACATGTAATTTCCCCTTTAATTTGACATCATTTAACGGCACATTACACGTCAACGATGTGATCTGTGAATATTTACAATGTTCATGTCATTTTTATTTTCTAATCCAATTTAAGTAGCTCTGCTTTTTATGACATCATGAATTCTTCAGTCTTTTTGGTCTTTTTGGGACTAATTATTCCATTAGTTCCTTTGAAGTAGCACTGTGTTGTCAGTCATTTCTTCCCTTTTGATCATAAGACCTTTGCTGTTCTCCTTTGCATGTACAATCAGCCATAGGTCAAGCAACCAAGCTAAGGAGCCTTCATCCTTGCACACTGTTATGCACAATCATTTCTGACCAAAGCCAGTTTGTACGTGAATTTTCCTATCATAAAAACTTGTCACCTACCAAAAACCTGTGTGGATGTCTTTTAGAAATAATACTGGTTTTATAGTAATAAATATTTTATATAGAGTGCTTTTACTTACTAAGACAAAGACATTAAGAGAAAGCAATAGCACAAATGCTAAGAAAAAAAACAGACTGCATTCACTTGTCAAAATGTCATAACACTCTACATTTTAATGCTGATTCCCCGTAATTACAAAAGTGTTATAGATTCAACTTGATAAAAGCCAGTCTTTTCTGGAACTTTTCATATCCCCTTTTCTCCTGCTAACTTACAAAAGTTTATGGATGTGATTAATTTTAAGCAGCATAAAGACAAAAGAGGATTTGCTCTGATTAAAGCATGGCTTTGTCTTCTGCCCTTATTTACCAGGAGCTTTACCATTTCCTCTGTGGTGCAGAGGTCTGCTGTCTCTTGCTGCCCTCTGTAGTGATGTGGAAAGAGCACAAGATCAGCTTTCTAAATGCAGTAGAACTCATCTTTCCAAATTTCCTCCAGGATAGCAAACAAAGTGTCTGTAAGAGGATTTTGGCATTTAATGTTCTTCCATAGATAGCAGTCACCGAGAACATCAACAACTTCCTTTACATTATCTTTTTTTTTTTTTTTTTTTTGGAAAACCACAGCACAATTAACTCAGCCTGAATATTTAGAAATATTTAGAAATAAACTAATATTAAAATAGTCTATTCAAAAGGTCATTTGGGGCTAGAGCGGTAGGTAGTTAGGACTTCTTGCTGCTTTTCCAGAAGAGCCCGTTCCAGTTCTTGGCACACACAGCAGGCAGCTTAAAACCACCTGTTACTGCAGTTCCAGGAGATCCAACACCCTCTTCTGGCCTCTGCAGGCACCCTCCCACATGGGGCATATACTCACATATATACTGTAGCCTGAAAATGATTCATTCCTCCTGGACTTCCTCTGAAGAGCCATGGGTGGGCGCAGGACACCCTGGGAAGAAGGGTGGAGCCTAGCATGGCAGGAGATTGGAAGAAAGGAAGAGGAATTGGTGCCATTCTGGGAAGCAGGGAACAGGGAGCAGGTGAGCCAGCCTGCCCTGGACCTCGTAGGGCACTGGCGGACCTCCTGAAGACCCAGTGGACCCATCAGGGAATTCTGGTGGTGAGTGGGTATGTGGGGATGCAAGATGAGGCAGACTGTGGGCAAAAGCGATCCAGAGGCCCAGAGGTTATCTGGATTGGAGGGCCAAGCGCAGAGAGCTGGGTTCAGGGTGTAGTGTATTCCTTTCTTTGTAAATCACTCCTCTCCCCTCCAAAGGTATAAAATATGCAAAATTCAGATAAAGATGTGTTATGTGGTTTGTCTACCCATGTCAGAAGCACCTAAGAGAACTCAGGGGACACATACACAACATACATAAAAATGAAATAATTATTTTTCAAAAGCACAACTATGATTGAAGATTTCAGATGGGCTGGCAATGGGTAAGAATAGTTCAGAATTTCTGGTTTTATATTTCAGATTATATAAGGCGGCAGATCTTTCAGAGACAAAGTTTCCTTACCTTCCAATTGATCTTACTGCAAATATTAACCTTTTTTAATATTTTATTTATTATTTTTATTTTATGTGAATGAGTGCTATGCCTTCATGTAGGTAAGTGCACCCATGCAATGCCTGTGGAGGACAGAAGAGACTGTCGGATCCCCTGGAACTGGAGTTACAGACAGTTGTTAGCTGCCATGTCAGTGCTGGGATGTGAACCTGGGTCTTCTACAAGAACAGTCAGTGTTCTTAACCACTGAGCCATCTGTTTAGCCCTAAAGATTAACTCTTAAAATGAATGTGCTTTGTAAACTGTATAGTCTTATCTAAATAGTAAGCATTGCTTTTTTTCTTACATAGATTTAATCTCTTAACTCTGGAATCATCTGCTCCTCCCTTCCCATTTGTCTCCAGGGCTACTACTCACTGTCTCAACTTTCTTAGGACAGTTTTTTCTTTTTTTTCTCAAACTTTAAAAAAAATTTATTATTTTTATTTTTTGTGTATGAGTGTATTAGAGAAGTCTGGCACACTGGCTAGCATCTCTGGAAGTCAGAAGAAAAGTAATGGGATGTGGGTACTATCTATGCAGAGAACCGTAAATTAATGCACTTTTGAGCAGTCTCCTAGAAGGGAGATGGGGCTTACGCCATTCACTACAGAATCCATCCAAGGAATTCTTGGCAGAAGAAAAATGAACAAAATAAGTCCATCTTTGCTGGTGTTTGAAAGAATGCAGCACTTTGGAAACAACTCCTTTCAGACATCATATAAAATTGATAGAGTCTGATCACAGTAGCTGTAGGTGCCACAGGAGGAGTGTCAGCCAATGATTGAAGATAATCAGGAAAAAAATAGGTGTCTGCTGAACACATACTCTCATAAGAGTTCAGTAAAACAACTATCTACATTTCATTTACATTGCAGTCTAGAGATGATTTGAAGTATTACAAGAGCATGTGCATAGGCACATTCTGTCATTTTATATGAAGGGTTTGAGATTTAGGGATCACTCAGAAATCCTGGAACCAATCTCCCACAGATACTGAAGAACTACTCTATTTGTTAAAAATTATTTAGATTTATTGTAAAGTTGAGAAATATAAGTCTGAACATCAGCGCCACCATTTACTGTATGGGTGGTGATCATAGCTAGGTTCTTCAACCTGAGCCTCAGTTGCCTTCTTTCTAAATGTAAGATTAGTAGTGACTCCTATATAAATGATACTCTTGAACTAATGTTTATAATAAAAAATATTATTTGAAAGTTACTTGATTTTAAGTGGTTGGAATGAGAGCAGGAATTGGCTAAGTCCACCTGTGGATGGGGTCCATGATGTCATTTAAGAGGAGTCAACAGGTGCTACGATGCTGTTCTCTAAGTTTCTGAGTTCATGTGACATGCATGGTTACATTCCATCTCAGTGAACAATGGGGTTCTGTGTGGGCCGGGAGCACTGTCTTCACAGGTCCCTTAGCACTTGCCTCACATTTGCTTTGAGTCAGTTCTTATATTTACAATGTATGGGTTTATATCGTTATGTTTCACAGATGCTCCATCTCTGAGTTATAAGTGCTCATTGACTATGGCTCATGATACATGTTTCTGTAGTTTGTGGATGTAGGATTCATGTTTCAGATCTTTGCATTAAGAATCTATTTTGTCCAAGCATTTGCACAAGGAATGTTTTTTGATGCCACATTTAATTCTATGAATATATATGGAGGGAATCTTTCAGAAAAAAATAAATGTTCACCAAATAAGTTACTTTAGTTTAAAAATGAGTGATTAATTGTGTTAACCCATGTCATCATGGTCTGTGCTTGATGAGATGAAGAAAGAGTGTGATGTGGGGTGGGGCATGATCTACAAAACTGCTACTCACTGACCTCATGTGACTTGATTTTCTTTTAAGGACAGAGAAAACTTAAAAGATTCAGACTCTTTTAAGGACTCTTTTAAGTGTTGACTTTTTCTTATCACAGTTCAGAGTAAAGTTGAAAAGTGACAAAGGTCAACACTTAGAGCATGGGTCCTAGCATCAGAATATCTGGGTTTGAGTCCTAGAACTGTAACTTTCTATCTCTGTGACTTTGGGTAAATCCCTGTGCCTGTTCCTGCTTATGTGTTTTCTGCTTTAGGTGAGATTAGTTACAGGACTCACCACACTGTATTGTGTGCTTTACATGCAATGCAGTTTCCTCTGTTTACAATTTCAAAGGGACAAGGCATATTGAAATGTAAGGCAAGGTTTGGAGACAATTCCAGCAAAATAAAACAATATATAAGCTTTGAAAAAGCTGTCCCGTTAGGTATTTATCCCAAGAATAACTACACGAGTGCTTATTATATAAAAATAGAGTAACATGCATATTGATTAAAAAACTTTGAGACTGCTAAAAGAATAATTGATTCAGAGAATCAGAGCAAATATTCTGTCTCCTGAAAGTCACAGTGGCTCCTAGGCTTCAAGTCCTTCCTTTAGTGAATCATTCAGCAGTTTGACGGAGAGTGTCTCAATCTCCTGGATGCATTTACTAAAATGTTTTTGGAAGCCACATGTGTGTTTCTTTATTGCTGACTTGATGCTTATAAAAAGTTTAGGCGATTGTTTGTGGTGTGCCTCCTTGGTGATGCTTCCGATGTTTTAGTGCCCTCTTTTGCAGTGTGCAGTTTAATCAATGTTTTAACCGTGAGTCAAAAGTACATATTTTATGGATTCTCCTTAAAGGTTTACGATTTTTTCTTTTACTACTAATATACAAAATGACCATTTTATGCCTCTAATGATTGTGTCTCAGTAGCCCAATACAATTACTAATAGAGAACTACATGGTCTTAAATGAGCTCTAATCTAATTATTTCTATCCCTGAGTTGCAGGTAATTCAATCTACAGTGCTGAGGTACTCAGTTAAATATGGTAGATTTACGTACCTACAGTCATAGCTATGTACCTAAAGAGGCCAACTGGTATCATGAATAAGAACCATTTCCCTTTGCTATTTATCTAGTGAAAATCGAGATTCTGAAAGTCTTATATGGTTTTTCTCAGGCGCTCAATATTAATGAGAGAGAAGAAATTTATACGAATTACTTAGGGTTATAGGTAAGTGAAGCAGAGCCTACCAAATATAGAAATGGAACTCTGAAATTTGACTTTTAAAATGTATTGTTTTTCCAAATGAAACTATTGGAAAAAAAAAACATTTCTCAAAAAATTTAGGAGTAACTGATGTTTACTTTTCATTGTATTGAAGGCTGTAGTGTATTTTGGATTGTTGACTGGGCAAGTGCAATGCAAATAACACATAAATAATGACTGAAAAAGAAAGTGGCAATATACTTTGGCCTCGTTTAAAGATCTGTTTTGTACCTCCAGTTTAAGCAGTCCTCTACTTGCTTTTATATTTCTTTATAATATCAAAAATTTAGAATATCAAAGTAGCTCTACAACTAAAGGAAAATTTTGGACCTATTGCTATGATTACATTTTTATCAAACACCAAAGGTACTAAACCCTATTGACTAGCAAAAACACAGAATGAACCTGAAACACTATTAAATGAGCTTTTGAAGTACTTATGGAGCCAAATGGCTTAGAATTTTTTTTTTCCCACTCTCCACCTTGCTGCCTGGGAAGTCTATAATTAGAGCTATTCCTCTGGGTTCAGGCATTATTACAGTTGTTACCCAAAAGGTTGAACTTACTACACATCAGTCTAGGAACACATACAATCCCATGGCATTATGTGGCTTTGGAAAACCCCTGAAAGACAAGAATTGAATAGAATTGAATGGTTTACACTCTAGTTTATGGATTATCCTGGAAAGGATGATTTTCAGTGGAATAAAAAAATGAAAGATAAGCTCTGATATAGAAGGTTATTGATTCTAATTTGTCTGAGTCTCTCATTCATATATATATATATATATCAGTAGATATATTCTTCAACATGAAATAACTTCAGTATATAGAAGTTATTTGAACTTAGTGAGATTTCCTCATTCTTCTATCTCCTTCATTACTTTAAGTTTATATAAGTTTTTTCGCACTGCAAGATTGTATTTGGACTAATCTTTGAAAGCTTTTTTAGGAAAATATGTCTTTCATGACTTCTAAGATTAGTCATTTGTTTTTCATCAGGGACAGATGCACTGTAAATATTATTGCTCGAAGTTGCTTTACTCCAGCCAACTTGATTGATGGTGCTCCTGCCTGTTTTTCCTTATGATCAATGACATGCATTTATGAAGTGGCATGGCCAGCCGATGTTGAGCTCATTAAGAATTTGGTCACCACTAGATGTGGTGGCCCATGCCTTTTATCCTGGCACTTGGGAGGCAGCAACAAGTAGATATCTGTGAAATTGAGACCAGCCTGGTCTACCTAAGGGAGCGCTAGGCCAACTGGGACTACGGGGAAACCCTGTTTGACAAAAAAAAAGAAAAGAAAAGAAAAGAAAATCAGTGTTCTTCAGACATGAGCATTCTGATAGGCTGTCCAATCACAATTAGTCAGCCCTAAACACACATATACATAGATTGTCTGTTATAGTCTCAATCTGTTGCAAAAGGAAGTTTCTTTGGTGTAGTTAAAGCTACACATATCTGAGAATTTTAAGATAAGATTTTAGAATATGTTTAGAAGTTGCATTGGAGTACAGAAATGGCAGTAGCTGGTTCTCCTCTAGGACCTATGACTTCTCAATTATTTGTCTAGGATTATAGAACCAGGAATGGAGTAACCACAGAAGCTGGAAAAGTAGAAAGGGACCATGCAGAGAGGGGAGGAGAAGGCACTCCAGAAAGGATAGTAGGACACAGGTGCTATCAAGGGGGACATGGAAAAAAATGGGGGAGAGCTTTGACTGGGTAGGAGGGTGGGAGAGTAATACAGAGGGAAAAGGATGACAAAGACAGTAATAACAATAAGGATATCTACAATCCATAGGGCAACATATTATTTAATTAACTTATTTAAAAATACATATATACTATATGTTTTGCATGTGCATGTTTATAGGCATAGGCTATCTAACAGAAACCCCACTGTCAAGCATGAGAAGCCCCCCTTTGACTTGTTGGCCAGGGTAGTCAGAGTCCCAAAACAATATAAGCTAATACCATAACCATTGGTTGCCTCCCAGAACCCAAAGGTAAGAACTTATTGCTGAAGGCACCACACACTTTCAACACAGGACTTGGAGAATTGGAGCTGGAACTGATCTGGGTCTCCTCCCCGAGGACTAACTCTTACAGTATCAGAGGTTGTTCCGCAAACTGCCAAGGGAAAAAAACTATTAATGGTCCTACCAAGGTGTAAATCCTAGGAATCAAAATAAGGGGCCCAGCAAAATATTCTTAATGACATAATAGTGGTATTTTTACCTTGGGGCTAATCAACAGCTATCTAATTGGACTTTAGTCCTGCTTAATAGGAGGGTCTCCGTTCCTGAGTTCCATATTATAACTGATCAGAAAGAACAAGATAGTGAGCATTGCTTAAGTTTGTTCTGTTCACAACACTGAAGAGAATGTCTACTCATTATTTACATGTACATAATTATATAATTATAATTATATAATGACTATAATAAGATAGAATAGAAAATTATACTGATATAGATTCAAGTCCTGGCTGTAATCCAAGAGCTGTGTGACTTTGGCTGAGAACATTCCCCTGAGTCTCGTCTGGTCCAAGATATTCAAAAACTTTCTCACATGATTCTGAGTATATGAAGTGGGAAAGAATAAATGAAACACTAGTAAAAATTATAAAGAGAATCACACTGCTTCTTAACAGTGGTCATAGATCTCCAGGCTGTAATTGTTAGAATTCATCTATCTTTATCTGTCAAATAAACAAAAATACTCTCTCATACATAAAGGAATGTAGATTTGAATAGATTGAAATAAGAGATAAGGAGAGCTGGTTGTAACTAATTTTTTTTCAGAACTAGGAGGGCAAATATGTTTAAAAGATGTGCCAGTAGGACTGGAGAGATGGCTCAGCAGTTGAGAGCACTGGCTGCTCTTGCAGAAGACCCAGGTTCAATTCCCAGTACCCACTTAGTGGCTAACAACTCTTAGTAACTCCAGTTCCAGGGGATCCGAAGCCCTCTTCTGACCTCTGCGGGCACTGCACAACATGAGTACACCTATCTACATGCAAGCAATACATTTCATACATGTAAAATAAAACCAAAACCAGTAATTTTTTTTTAAAAAAAAGATGTTCCAGTGGTGACTGGGGTATAAAGATGACTAAGCTTCTGGGGCTAGAAAAAATGGCTCAGTGGTTAAGAACACTGAATGTTCTTGCAGAAGACCCGGATTCAAATCCAAGCACCCACATGGCAGCTAACAACTGTCTGTAACTCCAGTTCCAGGGGATCTGACGCCCTCTTCTGACCTCCGTGGGCATTGCACGACACAGGTGCACTTACACACATGCAGGCAATACACACATACACATAAAATAAAAACAATAAAATATTTTTTTAAAAGATGATTAAAATTCTTTGAGATGTTCTGTATGAAATACACTAAATTTAATTAAAAAATAAGATGTTCCAGTAAATATGTGCTTGATGTGTTCAAGTGTGCATCTATTTGTGTGTATCTATTCCAAATTTTTTCTCAATTTTTACCTGAACAAATTATGTGCACTTTCTAGGAAGTTTTCCTCTACCAATCAAAATGCTAATGAACAGAGAAATTCTTTATGTAGAATACAACCCCTCATGCTGTGGGATCGCCCATACAAATAAAACCTAAAGAATGTGCATAACTCTGTCTTTAAAGTTAGTGTTCAAAACACATAGTGATTAAGTATAGAAGAAAACTCAGATAAAGCTGTTATGTGAGTACACTATTAGAAATAACAGGTAACAGATTTCCCAAGTGGTAACTGATAATTTACCATCTAGCCTGAAATGAGATCTAAAAATCTAATAACTGAACCAAGTACCAACAGTAATAAGAGGAATTTCTTAGAAGTCTACCCTGTTCACTTTTAGTACTTCATTCTTATGAATGGATAGTCATATCTGGGAGTATTCTTTCATAATTATAATAATGTCCTCCAAAGGTTTCTATTGACCCCACCATCTACTATTTTCACCACTGTGGCTGTCCCTAGTTTTTTGCTCAGCCATTCTGCCTTAAGTCACTTGGGTCAAGTGTGTGACAGCATAATACCCTCAAACCAGGAATCATAGCCTTCAGTGATGAAGTAGTTATGCTTTACTAGAAATATCCAGAGAAATACGATGCAATCTTTAAATGCATATGCAAATCATGTGCAAATTATATGCTAATACCATGTGGCCTGCCTAACTATTACATATAACTGAATGCAGCCCTTGGGAAAATCATATTGGAGATCATTGGTCTAATGAAAATTGCTGCTGCACACTAATTATCGTGACATGTGTGCTGCTGTATTGCCCCTTAGTGGAAGGGGGATGTTGAAGGTTGGTTGAAGTCAGATGACTGACGGGCAGGACTTATGTCTGTGATCACAAACGTAGATAGCAAAACATCTCTATTTGCTAAGACTCAATATTTATGATTTTAGGTCTAAATTAAAATTCAGCCTTAGATGACTAGTGACAATGTGTTCAGGAAACAAAAGACATAAATTGACACTCGATTTTTATTTGCTTTGATTTTTCCAAATTTCTATTTTTTACTAGTAGACTAGATCATTGCAAAGATACTGACCATCAAATACACTTTACCCATTTGGAAAAGTAATACTACACTTAACTTTCAATGTGAACTAATTCTAGAATAACTTACTGCTACTTTTGAAACAGACATATCTCAGCTACTCTGTGTTCAGCTGTGTGACCTTGGCCAAATCTATAAACATCTCTGAACCCAGTTACTTTGCAAAAGTTGAATAATATATGCCTCACTGATATCATAGAATATTATTTTTCAGAGTCTAGAATAAGAGGAAGATGCTATGAACCTAGTATATTTCAAGTAAGTGATTTTAAAACATTTGTTATTTATATTTTATATTTTAGACCAATTTTGTTTTGTGATGTCTGCATTTCTTCATTGGGGAGATACTCAGCATTTGGTCAGTTCTTATTTAAGGTATGAAAAAAGAGAAAAATGAGACAAGATTAGACTTGATTGTGACGTAGAATATTAAACAGAAACATGATCTGTGATTACATTAAGAATCCTTATACCATCTTTTGAGATTTGGTTCTAAGAGATGGAGAGATTGCATTGTGGGGGGAAGAGTGAAAAAATTATCTTAATCACCCATTAACCTAATTAGCTTAATTAATGTAAGCTGTTCCTCTGCTTGAACATAGTACTTTCCTGAACTTGTTCAGAAATCACATCTACCTTCATTAAAGCAAGCATAGGTATTAGATGTTTGGCAGTGCATTACTATAAAGTTCAGAAATCAAAGCAGTCTCCTGTCCTATTGGTCAGAAAATAGCTCAGAGGAAGATTCACTTGCTAGATTTATCAGTTCTCTCCAGAGTTGTTAAACCTGCATAAAAATATAGTTTTGTCATTTTAATAAAGATACCCAGTTGAAAACTTCAAGAGTTTGTTGGAGTTTTGCCTAAAACCAAAGGTATGAAGATTGTAGGGGATGACTCCAGTGTATTTTAATTGTAGCAGATGCAAATTAAAGTTATAAGAAGAAAGTGATTTAGGTCATGCTGTATCATATAACAATGCATTTAAATAACTGAATGTCTGCTTTATGCTAGACATAATGTTAGGTTAATATTCCTTTGGCTATGTACATTAGAAACATAATGGATAAGGCATTATAAGGGTTATTTAGGTCACTGGGCATATTTAAAAACCTTACAGATAAGCATATATTGGATCTTGATGCACAGAAATACTGTGCATATTTCTTGTAACCTTATCTTCAACACTGAGTAGTTATTTACACACAAGCAATTTCAGGAATGGTGCCCGTCAAAGCCCTTGCTATTCTGAGGGAAATGAAAGAGAGCATGGCTGCTGTGGCTTTGCTTGTTTCTTGACTTTCTTCTACTTGATATCTTACAATTAAATGTAAGCATGCTTCATGATGGACACTAAGGTGTGCCTTTGACCTAATGTCACATTTTCTGTAGCACAGATGACTTGATTGCTAAAAGTGAAGTCATTTTTCAGTTCTGAGTGACTTAATTATTAATAACAAAATGATTTATTCTTTGCATTCACTAAACTCCTTACTTCCTCCATTAAGTAGGAGAAAGGGTGTTATAAAATGAATTTAAAGGTTTAAATATGTCTGATCACAGTTTTCTCTTAGAATAAAATACGTGAAATCAACAGATTCAAGACGTTTAGCTTCAGGAAATGCTTGACTCTCTAAAAGGCATGTAATTGAGTGTACCTGTGGTATAGGGCTGTGTCTAATCAG
Source organism: Nannospalax galili (assembly GCF_000622305.1). Taxonomy (NCBI): domain Eukaryota; kingdom Metazoa; phylum Chordata; class Mammalia; order Rodentia; family Spalacidae; genus Nannospalax; species Nannospalax galili. Next base: position 35,246 of record NW_008345687.1, on the reverse strand, counting down.
TCGACTGTGTAGCTGGTAGAGTCAAGTGCCATTCATCTACCTCCCCTGAGATTTGTGGAAACAAGAAGGAGGAACAGGCATAAGACAGAGATATATAACCATGTTGACCACTGAAGTTCATGGATAACAACTTAATTATCTACATTTAGCTATCACTCAGAAACAAACCTGTGTAATTTAGGTATTTTACAATTTACAGTAGAAATAGTCTAATGCCAAGGACAGTACTGCTGGAGTTAGAATCTACATTAAGTGTGGTTAATTTAATTTTTCTAATTATATTTCTAATAGCTTAAATGTGTGCACTGATAAAGCGGTTAACCACCTGCATTTAAATGCCACCTGATGCGTTTATTTTGGAACAGTAACAGATTGGTATAATTTGAGCTCAAGTTCTTATGAACATTCTTCCATTTATGGTTCCTAAATTAATCTTTATGCCTAATCTGCAGATGCTGTTATAGGGCAACAGTGATTGTGAGAAATGCCATTACAAGGTACAACTCTGTTGTGGCTTCTTTTACCAGTTCAAGTTCAGATTAGTAGATGAATGAAAGACAGAATTTTGCACTGGCATTTTCCATTTTCCTATGGCGTTTCAGTGTTGGAATAGTGTCTTGTTTAAAAAAAAAACAATTCAGTGAAATGTTTGCATAGCACTATGTGAGGAAGGTTAGTGAATATGCACTGCATCTACTGAACCAAGTGCACAAATACATGCAGAATGCTCCTATTTCCACTAGTTTCTACATGTCCTATATATTTTTGGACTGCTGGAATTATAATGAAACTTCAACTAATTCATTTCCCAAGCAATAAAGTGGCTAACCTTTGGAAAATCTGATGGATGGTATAGATCTTTTCCTTGTCTCTCAAGAAAGAAAAAAAAAAACATGAGCAAAGACAGCATCAACATTTTGTCAAGACAATAAGTTGAGAGTATTCTATTTTTTTGTTCAGAAGTCAATGGCAGTGGAAAGATCAAACAGGTCATTCTGAGCATCCTTTGATACACAATTGTACTTGAAAATGTTAAGACAAAATTCCAGTGGAGAAGGTTCTGAAGCCCAGATACTAATGACACCACTCCCTCATTGAGTGGGGCATGGCCCATACTCAGTATGCTGATATTCATGGAAGCATGAGATGATGAGACCAAAGGAGCAGTCCCAAGAAAGTTGAAATGCTAAGTATGGCTTTCATTAGCAGTGGTAATAATGTTGATGACTGCAATAGTATCTACTATCATCAGTGCAGTTGAATGTGATACAGAAGAGAGCTGAGGAACTTGAGTGTAGGTATTAGTGCTAACTTAACGATGTGTGAATGACCTTGATTAAATCATTGAATTGATACATGTCTTTGTTTTGTTTCTCTGAAATGTAGAAGTTAAGCTTGACAGTCTTTAAATATAAAAAATTCTTACTGGGGACAAAATACAGTTTTAGAGTCTTCAAGAACCCGAGTTACTCTCTAGGTTAGGCCTGGGGCTTTGCTCAAAAACAGCTTCTCCCACTCTCTTTTTTCATTGCATTTGAAATGATCAAATTGATAAAAGGTATTGTGTAGCATTAAAGGCTAATAGGTTATGGCTCATAGTCTGTTCTTAAAAAATGCTTTCTTTATAAGCATTTATGATTATTTCCTTTTAAAAGTTAACTAATTTAGCAGCTGGAGAGATGGCTCAGCAATTAAGAACACTGGCTGTTCTTGCAGAAATCCTGGGTTCGAATCCCAGCACCAACATGGCAGCTAACAACTGTCCAAAACTCCAGTTCCAGGGAATCCCTTAGCCTCTTCTATTTTCTGTGGGCATTGCATGACATGGGTGCACTTACCTACGTGCAGACAATACATGCATAAACATAAAATAAAAATAATAATAAATAAAATATTTTTAAAATTAGCTAATTTATTTTTGTTTTAAGGGTGTATTTTCCCTGTATGCATTTAAGTGCTCCACATGCATGCAGTGCCCAAGGATGCCAGAAGAGGGCATTGGATATCCCGGAACTGAAGTTACAAAGAGTTGTCAACCACTATATGGGTACTGGGAAATGAACCTGGTTCCTCTGCAACAGCAACCCATGCTCTTACCTGCTGAGCCATCGCTCCAGCCCCCCGACCATTTCTTTGCATGACTGAATCTAACAGAACTGATAGAAGTTATGTCCACAACCAGTGATATTGTGATCAGAAAAATACAGCCAGATTTATGCTAGCAAGTCCTTGTGGAACTGTCAAAATTGCCTTTTCCCATAGGTGGCAAAGTGAATGGACTCTGGAGTTCCAAAATGTAAATGCTCATCTTGGACGCTTGTCCTGTTGCCTGATAGGCCTATGAGTTCACCAAAATCCTGGGGAGACTGATACAGTGACTCTAATTTGGGAAATTCAAAAATACTTTTTGCATATTTTGCCCACAATGAGACTCTCAAAAGGCACATCATAAGGTGACTGGTTGTACAAACAATCCTTAATACGAATTTTGGAACTCTGATGTGGACAGATACTACGTTTAATTAATAATTCACTAGCAATTATAAAATGGCAGAAAGATGATTTTTCCTAGACAGTTTTGAATTCTCCTCTCTTCCATAGAGAAAACTGAGCTTATTCTGATTTCTTCAACAACATACAAATTGCGTACACAAACACACTATATATATTTTGGGTTCATGGAGGAGCTGGAAATGGAACGCATGATTCCTGGACTAGAATAACTATTGAGGCTAGTCAACCTTGAATGATACTGAGGAACAAGATAATGAAGCATGAATTGGCAGGTGACAGACTGATCTCAAATGTTGAAGGGCTGTATAATAAAATGAGTAAATAGGTTGACTCAATCAAAGGACATTATGAGAAATTATGTCATTACTGTACTATTTGTTTCTGTGATGAATGAAGAACTCTATTTCCTTGACTCACGTTTAAGATATCTTCTATTCATAATTTCTTCCAAATCTACTTTGGAACAAAAAAGAGATTCATTTTTAAAGTATTATTGTATTTGTCTCCTGGTACAAATTGTATATGTCATTTTGTGCTACTCAAGATGAATACTGTGGTGTGTCTTCTTTTCTGTCCCAGTTTTGAAAGAAAAAAAGAAAAAAAAAACAGTTCCAAGTAATGAACAGTTTCCAAATGAGCAGAAATAGCCAGTACATATCAAAACATGAAAGCTTAAAATTTTCTCTGATATGTATGATAAAACAATTATGCCAATTTCAATTTACATCATTTTTTTACATTAATCAGAAATGATACTTCTTTATTCTTTCTAACATTTCAAAGGACTTGCCAATGTGTCATGTATATATAGTAGCCAATTCTTCAAGGAAGAGGAGTTATTTTTAACTTCCTTAAGGCCTTGCTGCCACAGAAAAGGTGCAGAATAGCCAGGGAGGCAGAGGGAGCTCAGTGGGGGTGGAGTTGCTGTGGGGGAGACTGGGGTGATGTCTGAACTTCAAGTCACCCTTCTATCCCAGCAGGAAATAACCCCTGACAACTGTGTGTCACATATCAGCTAAATGGTTTGTCTGTTGAAGTTTCATGACTGACGAATACATCGCCTGTGTGCAGAGGGCTTGTCTACTCAATTTTGTTGTGCAAAAACAGAAATGGTTATTCAAACCCAATTGATGTTTGAGCATACTTTCACAGAATTATATAGGTGAATGTTCTTGGTGTTGGGGGAACACCGTAAGAAATAATGAAACGCATTGATAATTTAAAAACAGTGAAGACTCTGTGTCCTCTAAAGCTATACGTCTTTCCTTACTCGTTGGTGTCCGGTAATAAAATCGGATCCTTATAGAGCTCTCCTCCCTTGGGCATAGTCATTTCCCATTTGGGTGGCCCATGTTAGAATTTCTACACAAGAATCTCAAGGTTAACTGCTTAATTAATTTATTTATTATTGTTTTCATTTCTATTGCCTCAAGTTATAATCTTAGTAACTTCCTCCAGGAACAGTCTTATATTGTGTTTTTCTGCTTGCTTTCTGTCTGAAGACATACTTTGCTTCACTTTTATTTAGTGCTGCCTAGACACAGCTTGCAATGGGTCCAGATAGGGAGGAAGAACAGAAAAGTGAGGACAGTGGTTGAGGTGAGTATGTCAGGAGTCATTTCGGAAATAAGGCAAGAAGATGAGATTAAAGTGACACCAAATTTAATCTACCTATCCAGTAAGTTCCCACTAAATAGATATAGAGAGAACCAGCTATGGCGTAGTGACCATATGGGCCTTTCTATACACGGTGTCCTCGTTTGCACTGCATGAGAGAGCTGGGCAGGGATAGTGCTGAAGAGCCTTATGGCATAATTGACAGAAACATGCATTTAAAGAGGTTCATGTTTCCTTTGAGCTGGTCATTTTTCATGAAATCATCACTTAAAAATGTGCATGTATATCAATGTATTTTTAACATTTACTTTATGTATTAATTAATTAAATTAATGTGTGTGTGCATGCATTCTGTGGGTGCACCTATCACAGCATGCATGTGAACACCAGAGGACAGTTTGTGACAGTCAGTTTTCTCCTTCCACCATGTAGGTCCTGGGCATCAAACTCAGGTCATCACACTGTTGGTTGGAAGTGCTTGTGCTAGCTGAGTCATCTTGTCAGACCTCAGTGTACTTTTAAAGAAAAACACATGGAGGAAAGTTCACTTTGAGACTTGTCCATTTTTTCTTACAATAAAGAATTTTTTTTCAAAATTCTATAACATCTTCTAGGTACATTGGAATCAGAAATTGAGTTTAAAGTTTATCTACTTTCAAGCCCTTATGCAATTGTTTATTCACTTCTGCAGACTCTAATTCTCTACTTCAGTTACACAGAATTTGTTGCTATTTCTGAATATATATATACATATATATACATTCTTCCTGCTGTTATTAATGTTTCCTCTGTAACATTCTTTTATAATCCATATTTAACAAACTGCATAGCCCTTACATATACATACAACACACATGCAAGCCCTTAGGTTTGCAAATATATGTACTTAATTCATCATGTTTTAGGGCTTCGTATTGTAATTTCCTTAGGAAGCCTTCTTTAATGCCTAGTAGACATTAACCCCCTCCTATATAACCCTATATTTCTTCTGTCAAAAATGTATTTATTAAATTATGCATTTATGTCTTTTTAACAGGATGATCAGCCCCGTGAGAAAAAAAGTCTTGCTTCTCTGCTTATCATTGTATGCTTAGCATTGTAGGTAGGAAGAATTCAATGAATAAGTATGGCATGACACAGGTGCAACTTGGTATTTGTCAGTGTTATGTCCAAAAATTCACTAGTAATGCTTCGTGACAACAGATACCGGCACATAGCAAGCATTAAAAATTACTGGTTCAGGGCTGGAGAGATGGCTCAGTGGTTAAGAGTACTGACTGCTCTTGCAGAGGACCCAGGTTTCATTCCCAGCACCCACATGGCGGCTATGAACTGTCCTTAATTCAAGTTACAGGGGAATCCGAAGCCTTCTTCTGATCCCCACAGCATTACACAGCATGGGTGCACTCACATACATGCAGGCAATACACTCATATACATAAAATAGAAATCTTCATTCAAAATGTGATTACAGAAACGAATGAGCGATATGGTAAAAAGAATATGAAAGTCCCTTTCTCTAAGATGTGTCTTCATACAATGAACTTCTGAGGAAGTTGTTCATAATGGTGTTAATTCCCCAGCAGTGCAGCCAGAGATGGGAGAATGAAACGTGAACCACAGGAGGCTGTGTAAGTTCCAGTTGGAAGAAAGGTCCTTGGGACCCTTCCAAAACACTATGAAGAACCCAAGAAATGGGAGTGGAGGGACAGGAGGGAGAAAAATGAATGTCTACATCTATCTACCTCTGTTTAGTATTTTGGCCCCAGCTGGGGCAAGGGAGACACTGTTTTTTCTTTAGTTCTCATAAAATATTTTGAAGGCTTTTGTACCGAGGAGCTTAAAAACAAAGACAGCATATGCAAGTTTCAAGAATATAAAGTCAGTATTTAATTACTGAATATCTACCTCTAAAATTAAAGAAAAAAGCTTAAATAATTCAGTTTGATTTGGTCTCATTAGTCTGATTTCCTAGTATTTAGCCTTAATTATGTGATACAGAAGCCCTAATTATGTGGTACATATACAGTGCACTCTCTAAAGTTAAAGATCAGAACGGATACTGACTTAAATGATAAAATATGTTAAATTATTAATGATAATTAATCTTACAAAATAAGCATAATTAGTTTAAGTACTTTAGATATTATTCTTAATAACATTACAAATAATATGACACAGTTTGATCATTTGAAAAATAATTTATTGAAAAAAAGGCTATGTAAGCAATGTTTTTAACAGACTGCTTGGTGCTGTCAAAATATGTGTAGCTGTCCTTTTTGAAAGGACCAGTTTGTTTAACCCATTAAGTGCTTTTGCCTTACAAAAATGGGATCATTACTTTTTTTTTTTTCAGGAACAGAAAAACTGAGCCTCAACCCAGCCCCTCACTGGGAACTCTAGGCAGGCGCTCCACCATTGAGCCACACCCCAGCCCCTCACTGGGGGATCCTAGGCAGGGGCTCTAACTTCGGAGCACACCCCCACCTTTCTTTTACTTTTCACTTTGAGACAGGCTCTGACTCTATGGTCCAGTCAGGCTTTGAACTTGTAGTCCTCCTGCTTCAGACTCCCAAGTAGCTGGGATGACAGGCCTGAGCCACCACACCCAGCTGTCAAACAAATATTTCCTGAATGCTGAAGATGAGCTGTCAGGAGTAAGGAGACAGACAGCCCCAAGCCATCACCCTCAGCAGACTGCCCCACCATGATATCTCAGAAACCAGGACTCAGGCCAAACTGGGACTCATGGCTTTGATGCAGAAAGGAATTTTACAGCTAGCCGGTTTATGAATCAGAAACAGAGATTTCATTAACGATGTTTTATTTTATTTTTTGGTCTTTTTGAGACAGCGTCTCTCTGTAGCATGAGCTGGCCTGGATTCAGTATGGAGGGCAGGCTGGCCTTGAACTCAAAGAGATCTGCCTGCCTCTGCCTCTGGAGTGCTGGGATTAAAGATGTGTGCTACCACACCCGGCATGCTTTTAAAGAATACCTTTTTTTTTTTTAATCAAACTAGACAATTTTAAATACAGGATAGCGAAACCATCAAAAATAATGGAATAAAGAAAAACATCACAGCACAACAGACGATGCCAAGATTTAGAAGTTGGAACAATGAGCATATTGCATGAAAAATATAAAAGATGACAATAGTCATCAAATTCAGTCAGATATTTCTTATTTTATGTTGTACTCTTTCAAGAGCCCCAAGAATCCCCCAACCAGCTGCCAGAATGTAGAGTCTGATTTTATTTTGTTTTTCAGCAGATGGTCTTGCATTTTAGAGGATCCTTCAATTGGTTAGCACAGTGTCATCTAAATAATCTAGTTTGAAGTGTACTGTGAAACTATTATGAAGCATAAACATATTACAATGTCAGTTCCTATGTGTTTTAGTTTTCCTGTTGCTGTGATAAAATACTCTGCCCAAAGCATCTTGAGAGAAAAAGGGTTTAGTTTGGCTTCCAGGTTACAGTCCCTCATTGCAGGGAAGTCACAGCAGCAAGAGCTTCAACCAGCTGACCACACTGCATCCATAGTTAAGAAACAGAGAGAAAGGAAAGCCATTCACAAGGTTGACTCCCCACCTCAATTAGCACAATCAAAATAATTCACAACAGACACACCCAGAAGTGCATCTCCCAGGTGACTAGATTCTGTCAGGTTGACAACAATAACCACCACAGTATGTGTTTGTTTTAATAAATATTTTACTTTTCTTTATTCTTTGAGGATTTCTTATGTGTATGCAATCCATTTCAATCATATTTACTCACTTCCCCCTCCCATGTCTCCTAAATTCCTTTCCCCACCCCTAACATCAGTCTCCCAATTTCAGCTTCATGTCTTTTTTTTTTTTTAATAACCCACTGAGTCCAATTAATACTGCCCGTGTACACGTGTACGGGGATGAGGTCACCCACTTCAGCATGGTCAGCAGCTAAGGACCACACACATAAAGGAAATTGGCTCTCCCTTCCCTAGAAGCTATCAACTGTCAATATCTAATATCTCCTCAGCTAAGAGTGGGAGTTAATGTACCTCTCCCTCATCCACGTTTGAATGTGGACTGGCTTGAGCAAGCCTTTCATGTGCAGAAAACCATAGCTGCTATTAGTTCATGAGTGCAAGAGTTCTGTTATGTCCAGAAGACAATTTCCCCAAAGTTCTCCTGACTTCTTACAAATTTTCTACCCTCTTCTTCCAACATGTTCCCTGAGCCTTAAGGGACGGTATCCCTTTTAATGCTGACTATTCCAGGCACTCAACCTCTGAACGTGACCGTTGTGAGTCTCTTAGTAACTGCCAACCACTTCACAAAGACACTTCTCTGATGAACACTGAAGTTGCAGCAATCTGTGAGGACACAATTGTGTACTTAGAAGGAAGTTTGATTCTATGTCTATTTAGCAATGTTCAGAAGTATGGCCATGGGGAAGTAATTTGATCATAAGGGATTCTGACCTAATCAGTGGATTATTCTATCAATGAATTCATAATTTGAGGAAAGTAGGTAATTGGAAGCATCTTCTGGTGCAATACAGATTATCTTTGCCCTTTCCCTTCTTTTTACTTTTCTCCCCATCCCATCCTCCCGATTCTTCTGTCTTCCCCTCTTTTTTGGCCTTCTATGAGGTGACTATGCCATACTGTGAGGCAATGGATTCAACTAATCACGAATTTCTGCAAACATGAGCCAGATTCTTTCCTCTCCTAGGTTGTTTTTCTCAGATGTTTTGCCACAGTACCAGGCTTGTTAATATAACCTCTCTTCCCTTCTGATTCTCTCAGTTCTTATCAGACAGTTATGATAACAAACAAAAGGCACATGGAGAAAACATTGAAGGTAACTTTGGTTCAATTTTTTTCTAAAATTTCTTGTTAGATATCAGATACAGAGCTAATACACCAAGTCCACAGCTCATCTTTAATTAGCTTCTACTTTGCTAAGCAGACAAAACAATTGACAAATGTATTTACACTCTGCTGGTACTGAATGACTTTTGATTTGTTCCATCAGAGTAGAACAGCTTTTCTTTTCATTTTTCTTTTCTTTCTTCTCTTTCCTTTCCTTTCCTTTCCTTTCCTTTCTTTCTTTCTTTCTTTCTTTCTTTCTTTCTTTCTCTCTCTCTCTCTCTCTCTCTTTCTTTCTTTCTTTCTTTCTCTTTTCTCTCATTTTGTGTTGCTGGGCTTTGAATCAAGGGCTCACAAATAGTGAGCAAGTGCTTATCACCCCAGCACCAGAACACCTTCTTTCTGACCAATAACCAAGTTGTCTTAAATAAAAACAGTGATATTTGGGGGCAGAGAGATGGCTCAGCAGTTAAGAGCACTGGCTGCTCTTGCAGAAAAAACGGATTTGGTTTCCAGCATTCATGTGGTGCCTAATAACTGTTTGTAACTCCAGCTCCAGGGACTCTGATGCCCTCTTCTGTCCTCCTTGGGCCTTGTACACAGGTGGTGTACTTACATACATGGAGGTAACACAGGTACACGTAAAAAACTTTCCAAAAACTGATACTGAGTTAAATCTGATAAATTTGACACAAAGGACACAATAGGATGCTTTTATTTCATGTCTTTTTATAACTTAAAAAAACTTTATTGAGAATTTCATACATGCATATAAGGTGTTTTGATCAAATCCACACCCACTCACTCCCTTCCAACACCTACACCTCCCATATATCTCTATCACTTTTTTTCTGACAACTTCGTCTTTCTTTCTTTCTTTTCTTTCTTTCTTTTCTCTCTTTCTTTTCTCTCTCTCTCTCTCTCTCTCTCTCTCTCTCTCTTTCTTGGGCTTTTTGCTACTCTAACATTCCCCCCTCTGAAGAGATTAGATAAGAGCTCCCAAATACTTTTGACATTTTTGCCATTTGGAACAGTGTGTTGCTCAGAGGCCCAAGGACATTTTGGCTTTTGGCCAAGAAACTGGATGCTTTTCTTTGGGTTATTTTTTACCCTAACTACCTAGCCAATTCCTACCTCCTATTCTTATCACACAGTCCTCTGAAGAGGTTACCCAAATTGCCGATAGGGCATTGGGATGCAGTCTGCTCTGGCTTCTTCCAAGCTGAACAGGGATTCAGGGTGAGGCAATTGGGGTAACCCTTCAATGGGTTTATCTAAAAGACTTCCAAATTGCATAACTCTCATCTGTAGGGAGAAAGAAAGTCCTTGACTGGTGAATAGGGGATGTGAAGGAGAAGTAAAGGCAAGAGTAGTTAGCATTACAACTTCTGGATAAGGAACCACAAAAAAAAGTCAGAACAGGTTAAATTTCAAATGTTCATATCAGAATCCAATCCCAATGGACTCTGATATGAACATTTGAGATTTATTTTATGTCTTTTATGTTCCATGTCAAGAGAGTTAAGTGCATTGCTTGAGCCAAGGCTATAGGTAAGTAATTAAACAAAGCTGCTGGCAAGTCTGAAATCTATACAAGGATTTGGAAAGTGAATCTGGTATCACTTTGTAGGATTAGAATAACATGACTTCTATGTAGTATTAACTTTAGTGGCAACAGAGAGGCAGATTTGAAGGAAAGGTTAATGTAGTAAGCCCGTTAGATGAGTAGAGGCCCAAGATATGACACTTCACATGGGGACCAAAAGAAATGGACAGTTTTTGAAGATGGTTAACTGATTTATTCATTTAACAAAATTAGCAAATATTTATTGTCTGTTAGACATATTTAAAAAAAATATTAACACACTTAGTATATAAAACATTTCAGTCATTTGGATAGCGTAAGAAGTAGCTTTAAAGTGGATACATGCCTGCTGAGACACAGAGTTATATTAATAAAAATCAAATGGAAGTACATTTATTTTCTACTAGATGGCCTTACATGCTTAAGTCGTTTGGACACTTAAAAACTTAATCTCTATAAAAGAAATTAACAAATATTAAACATTGAAAAGCACACTTGATATTATTCTTGAAATTGATCACATTTGAGCAACGCCAAATACATTGTAAGAATTAAAAGAGAACAGTAACATATCGGTGGCACTGGGAAAATGTTGCATGATAACAGAGCTACATGGCCATTATTTGGAAACTGTTTTGTTACCCTTTTCCATGAACTTCTTAGCCCTTTTTGTTTTTTGAAATAGAAAATCTCTGGAATGCTCCACTTTTTTTTTGCGTTAAGAAAGCTTTCATAACAAACTCATTGTACCAGAATGATAATTTTGCATAGTTTAATAGCTTCCATGAATCACGGAACTGCTCTCAGCACAGTGACCCACATCTACTTTTACACAGCAATCCTAAAGGAGATAATCTGGATAAAATAGAGAGTTATGAATGTTATTCTGGATGAAAGACAAAGATGACAGAACTTTTCTGACTGTGAATTAAATGTATTTCACCACAAGCAATGCAAAACGATATCCACTTTTGGAGGGAGACACATTAAATTAGAGTGGCAATTAAGTGAGCAGTGAAATCAATCATTTGCACTTATTTATTATTTCTATTTTTGTGTATTGCCTGCATGTGTGTAAGTGTACCTATGTTAGGCAATGCCCACAGAGGTCAGAGAAGGCATTGGATCTCCTGGAACTGGAGTTGCAGCTAGTTGTTAGTCACCATGTGGGTGCTGGATATCGAACCCCGGTCCTCTGCAAGAGCAACTGGTACTCTTACCAGATAAGCCATCTCTCCAGCACCCCAATTATTATTAATAACATCCAAACTATTATTTGAGTCATTGCATAAGGCAGGTTTTATTTCATTATATAGTACAGAATAAATTTAGTGTGGAGTTCTTGAAGAAACACACATTCTCCTTTAAAGATTTCATCTACTCTCATGATTCCAACTAATACTTTGAGGCTTTATATTAAATATTTATCCACAGACCTTAGTTCCTCCCCGACTTCCAGATTTATACATGTAAATGCAGACTCTACTCTTTTGAAAGCCTCATTTTACTTCAATCACCTCTATTCATCAATTCTCATGAGCTAACATCAACACAAAAATGCCTTGTTTTTATTTGGCACTGTTTGGAAAAGTCTGAAACTTAGGAACTTTTCTTTAGTATTAAAATTTCCCTGCATCTCCAATGAAGGTCATTTATTTTATCTGCTAAGTGTTTCAAATATGTTTCTTTCGTCCTGTCTCCAGCCTTGTCATCTGTGTGCTTGTTCTAATTCTTGTGGCTATTAAAATAACTTTAAACAAATCACCTAACACCATTCCTTTATTTAATCAGCTTTTGAAACCGTCATCAAAGAAATGATGATGCTATTATTCAAATCTGATTGTGCATCCCTAAACTTTTTCACTTGTTTCCTAAGGATTAAATTATCAATGTTAATTATCTTTGCTGCCATGCTACATAAATTGTACACCCAACCCTCACAAACCCTTATCCATTTGGTAAAAATATGTTTGGTAGAATGTTAGGATGTGGTAGGATCTGTCTGTCTAAAATGGGGAGTTGCTCAGCTGTTAAGAGCACTGGCTGCTTGTACAGAGGACCTGGGTTCAGTTTCCAGCACCACATGGCAGCTAACTGTTGTCCTTAACTCCAGTTCCTGGTGACTTGACACCATACGGTACACTTATATGCATGCAGGTGAAACACTCATATACATGAAATGATAAAAATAAATAAATAATAAATAAGGGACTTGGTTAGATGATCTGAAGGATGAAAACTAGGCATGAATTCATACATTCTTTAATTCATCCACACATATTTAAAAAGCTATTAGGCAATACTAGGTGCTTTGCACACAGGCACTTTTAAAGTATCCACTTTACCCTTGAGTTGTAATTAGACTCATATGAGAATAGTTAAATAGCTATTTGAATTTGAAGTATATTTTGTGTAGCAGATGACAACTGATGAGAATCTTAAAAGACAATTAGGTATTATTCAAAACAAGAGGAAATAATAATTTTTAAATCAGAAGAAGTAGCATTCCAAGGGTACAGAGACTAGAAATGAACCAACTTCATCCTAAGAATTTCAAAGACTAAGCTACAAAGTCAGAAGTGAGTTCATAAACGTTCTTTATTGTGAAGGAAATGAATTTTGTCATTGAGGCAATGGAACCTCTTGGAGTGTTTGCTTTTTGAGATTGCTATGCATACAAAAATTGAAAAGTGAGTGTGTGTGTGTGTGTGTGTGAAATTAATAAGACCACATCAAAACTACCTTTAAAGTGTAAAATAGTCAGAAGCAATTTGATCAAATATGCATATTGAAGGAGAGTTTCAGCCTTGAGAATGGATGAAAGGGCTCAGAGCCTGCAGAAAGGACATGGATGTGGGAGATAGAGCTACAAGCTAAGGAAATAGGGGCAGCCTGATGGAGTGGGAACAATGGAACTCATTTGGAAATATTTAAGAGGTACTGTTGTTTATGCTTGCTTAGTAGTCTAACAAGGAAATAGTGGGAAAATATCTAAAACACTGTCAAAAATAGGAAACCCAACACCAAAGAAATGTTCTTTGATTTACAATGGGCTTTGTTTTGAGATACTCTAAGTGAAAAACTATCAAAAGTTGAAAAAACAATTCACCACTACCTGAACTACAGAAATATCAACAGAGTACATGATAGACTATCATGCTCATTTGAAGGACTGAGAGCTGGTCTTCTGCCCCTGATGCCTTTGAGTGTGTAACCCTGCATATTAGTAAGCTATTTAAACATCTGAAGTATGGTTACAAGGGAAAGCAAATGACTTTCATTTCATCCTCAAGCCGAAAAAAAAAAGTCCAAGTTCCTACCATCATTAAGTCAGAGACCATCTAAAGGCCTTTCAGTGTTACAAAACAGCGCTGTAACAGCTAATGGACCACATGAAGAATCAAGACTAATTGTACATGTTTATATTGTTACTAAATGTTCATTTGGGTGGAGCAGAGCCATTAAAGTGGCTATACTGCAATAAAGTACTTTACTAATGTGTTCAGAAACAACGGAAACACCAGAGATGGAGGCATTATTTGTTACTGTTTAAAAACAATGGACACTTTACCAGAGATGGAGACATTAATTTCAGGAATCTTAAAGATATCTACATATTTGTTCCAATTTAGGGAGATGGAAGCATATTCTTCCATTTGAAGAATTTCTGTGACAACTACTAATTTTTTTTTCTGATTTTAGACACAAAGAGTTATTAAAATAAATGAAACTTTCACTTGAAGCAATCTTTATTTATTATGGACATGTGTACACATCCATAATGTACACATGCCACAGCATATGTGTAGCGATCAGAGGACAATTTGTAGGAGGAGGTCACTCTCTTCTAATGTGGTGGATCCAGGAATCAATTTAGGTCCCTAGGCTTGGCAACAAGATCCTCCTATACCCACTGAGCCACCTCAGAAAGGTTTCTTTTCTTTTAAATATTCTATTTGTTTTTATTTTGTGTGTATGAGTGTATTGTCTGCATGTGTGTAAGTGCACCCATGTCATGCAATGTCTGTGGAGGTCAGAAGAGGGTGTCAGATCCCCTGGAACTGGAGTTATGGACAGTTGTTAGCCACCATGTGGGTGCTATTAATTGAACCCTCTGCAAGAACAGCCAGTGCTCTTAACTGCTGAGTCATCTCTCCAGTCTTACAAGGGCTCCTTTATATTTTTTTGAATGAATATGATAGTCTTTGAAATCAAGCAGCTGTGTGCTAAGCAGAGAATATTATTTCTGAATGGCCTTGGGGTTTCAATAGTCACCACTTCTGTGGTCCCTGTGTATCATGGACAGACGAGTGTCAGGGAAAGTCAGAGTGATGGGAAAGAACTTAGGGATCCTACAAATGGTATCAACGTGTATGGACGCTTTAAAATAGTTGAACTTGATTTAAATATTCAAATTAATATAAAAGAGACATGATCCATCATTCTGAGCAAACATTCTTAAAATAACTACATTAGAGATACATTCTTGATGAAATAATTTTCAGGGTAACTTTTTCAAATTCTGCATCTTAAAACTCCATTCTTCCATTTAGAGCTTCACTTGCTTCAATTTGTACCTTCAATGAGTGTAGTTTAATCAAAAGAGTATATAGCACACATCTAAACATTTTTTATTTTTCTTTTATAGTTTCATTAACGTTATGTTTAATATCTAAAATAAAAAATATGCAGATCTCTTTGGTCTATGTTGAAAATGAAACAGTGGATAAATTTGAGTTAGAATTAGTTTAGAAAAAATGGTAAGAACTCTAGAAGCTACAGACTTAACTTTTGAGGGACATAGATGTGCGTGAGAAATGTACAGATACAAGCCAGTCAGGAAACTTCAGTTATGCCTGAAGGCGCCAAATGCCTGCAAAGCAAGAATTGCATAAAGAATCATTTGTTGTACTCTCTCTTTGGCCTCTTAGTGGGATTATTCTTTTGGCAAATGATCTATCTTAATAGTACACAAGGAAGCTTTGTATGGATGGTGTATAACTAGAGTCCTCTTGTTGGACAATAATGCAAGGAAACATGTGTGCAATAGCCAACATTATACCGACCTGAATAAATCGTTCTCCTATGCTATATAAATGTAAAATTAATAGTGAAAGGTAACAATCTTGAAAGAGCATTGAAATCATGGAAACAGTATCTTAGGAAGATTCTCAGAAACAAAATTTGATTCTTTAAATTTTGCAGTCATATCACAATGAGAAAAATACGTTTTAAATGTTTCAGATATACTAAATAGTGTTTTAATGGGCTGACTCACCTACTTGTTATACTGGTGAAGAGATCAGTGTAATCATTATTACATTTTCCAGATGACGAAACTGAAGACAAGATGGGCTAAAAGGTTCACCCACACTCACATGTTGACTCAAAAACACAGCTCTCACCTCAAAGGGGAAAGAGACAAATGTGAGTGATCATCATCAGGGGAGACAGAGTCAGGCTACCCAAAATTCCATGTTCCAGCATGAAGCAGTTTCGTAAAATTTTATGGCAACGGAAAAACAAAAGTCACAAATCAAGACACTTCAATACATTGGTGGAAACATCAAGTAGGAAGTTACAGTAAAAGAGAAATCAGCTATAGGCTGCAGATACTATCTGATGACATTCTTAACCTTTTGGTTGATGAGAGATAGGGTTTTCTAAATTTAAATATTCCTGAAGGTTTTTCTTTTGTCTAGAAATAACAAGATGTTAAGTAAGAAACAGAGGTGGGCAAGGAGTGCCTATTTAGAGCCTGAAAATAGCCCAAGATAAATTGTACATAGGTATGGGAGCTAGAGTCTTCCAAACTCTCCATAGGTACTGAGGTGCTGATCAGTTGGTCAGCCTTGCAGAAAGTTCAGTCCAAGACGCAGAATTTTTCTGTGAGCTTTCACTTTTGTTCACGCATACATGTGGATCCAGAATTTCACCTCAATTGACCTTACCCAATTCTTACAACACCATCCAAGCTTTCTTTCTAGTATGGCCGGTGTTCTATTTAATGTAACTGTTGTGTATGCTGTTGAAATTCACTTACATATCAAGTTCTTCCAAAACTATCTGTTGAAAGGAGTATTTGTCCTCTTTTCTAGACTCTCTTCTGTTCTATTAATGGTCTGTCCCAGAAAAGCACGATCTTTAGTAATGTTCTTTTACAATATATGTACTCTGAAGTTGCTTTTCTTCTAAATTGTTTTTGACTCTTAGATTGTTTACATTTTATGAAAATTTGTAATCAGATTAATACATTTTCCAAAAAAAAATCTGAGTTTTTTATTTAGATTCTTTTTAATCAAAGAAATGAACTTGGGAAAAATTAATATCTTACAGTTCATGAATCAGTTATATATTTTTTTCATTTATTTATGACTTTAGTTTCTTGCAACCTGAAAATATTTGAAAAGATAGTTATTTCCTGAAGCCCTCTTCATCCTTAACATTTTAATATAAATTCCATTTCTAAACTTGAAAGATCTCAAAAATACCTTCACTGCCAAACAGAATGAAGTCTGTGTTGGAACAGGGAGAAATTGTAGTCTTCAAAAATTTAAAGGTATATCATTAGCTCCCATTTTACAGTCTCAGGAGCTCAGTGGAAAAGAAGGTCTGCTCCATGAGAAGGTAAGAGTAATCATTCTTTCTGTAAAACCTATACAAAAGTGGTAAAGGCAGCACTAGAAGCTGAGCAGGCTGGCACTCCCTCCCTCCTGACAGGGACTTTGGAACAGAGGGAAGGGAAGGTGAAGCCTGAAGGCATTGTCAACTGTCATGGAGTATTTGACTGAAAGCAGTTAAGAGAAATGTGGTGGCTACAAGACAGCAAAGGGCAAAACAGCAGAGGAAATAAAAGCAAAACAGAGGGATTTGGAAAGATAAGAGGAGCATCAGGGAAGAACTGATAAAAATGTAGATGCCAATGTTCAGAGTGGCGTTATCTACACAAAATCAGAAACAATGAAATTATCTCAGTACTGATAAATGGGATATATTCACACAACAGATTTTATCTGACAATTAAAAAAATAAAGTTTTGATACCTGCTACAAGAAATGCATGGGTGAACCTTGAAAACATTATGTAAATGAAAGAAACTTGTGACACATGGTCATGTATGTAAGACTCTATTTCTACTAAAATTCCAAAATAAATGTATAGGAACAGAAGGTAAGGTAGGGTTGCCTTCAGCTAGCAAGAAGGGGATAAAATTTATGGGGTGATTAGTAGTATTTATGAAGTTTCCTTCTTGAGTGTTACATATTATATAAATTTGATTTTGGTAATAGTTGTACAACCCTGAATATAATAAAAATATTAAAATATGCACATTAATTTGTGAATTCTACTTGTATTCTGTCTTTGAAAAAAATCTTACAAAATACATTATAATAGAAATTGAATATTTTAGGGGAAATGGAAAAGTGACCACAAACTTTTTATACATGAAAAACATCTCTTAAATCATTCCACTAATAAAATAGTCCTAATGGAGCCACATAGAAAACATAGGTCATTCAGATCCCATCTCTAGATTATCCATTAATCTAAAGAGAGTCTGACATATTCATCTCCTACTGACAAATTTCTAAGTCCCAACTATAGTTTAAAATCAGTTTTGCCTTTAAAACTCAGAATAATTGCTGGTGAGTTGTTGATAATTAATTAGAAGAGATCATCAGTGCTGGTGGATTTCTATTGGATTTAGAAAGCTTCTATATATTTCTATGAGATATAGTAAAAAATATTGACTAATTTATCCTTTTATAAAAAAGACAATCTGAAAAGCACATTAGTATCATATGCATTAGGAAGCTGTCCAAATGGTGTCAATTTCTCTCATGTGCCACTTGCAAATTCTTTTGGCATGTGTCATTTTCCTTCTGAAAGGTCATCTATGGTGATTGTCTGTAATCCTAACACTCTCATGGTGTGATGAGAGGTGGAGTCAGCAGCATCCTTTGAAGCCCATGGGCCACCTAACCTGGTCCACACAGCAGTGAACAAGAGACCCCATATCACACAGGTGAAAGACAAAGATCAGCAATGGAGGCTATCCTGTGAGCTCCTTATGTGTGACATGGTGTACATGTGCCTGTGCTCACACATGCACACACATTCATATGTACAAAGGTTAAAAATAAACACTTATTTCTGGGTTTTGTTAAGTTTTATAAAATATTTTGCATTATTTCATTTCAAAACATCAAAATGTAGAGTATCACATATTTTGTGATATTTTATAAATTTATTAGACATTGTTACTATAATAGATCCATGAATCAGAAGATGTTAGACTGTTGCTTCCTAGGATAACAACAATTTCATGTTTAACTTTCAGGCTTTGGTGTCTGCTCTGAGCTTTTCACTCCAACATCAACACTTGCAGGTGCCCCATTGCCCCTGGTCTGCTCTCAGTGTGGCGCACTGGCTCTCTTGTTCTGTTCTTCTGCATCTCTTTCCTGGGACATTCTCTTTGTTGTGGTAAAGTACTGCTCAGATGGCAATGTCTTTAAATAAAGTTTATTCTTTTCTTGCCTGGGACACCTTATCCTTTTGCATTATGTCCAATATTACACTCTAATTTCTACCTTCCCAATAAAGCTGTAATCTTCCAACAGGAAAAGAAGAATCCTTCTAATTCTTAGAGGGCAGAGATTGTGCTTTATTAATTTCCACCACCACAGCACCTAACTCAGTTGTATTATGACTGTTTGTTCATTATTCACTTTTTCAATAAATTTTTATTCTTCCCTAAACTATAAATACTTCAATGCATGGCATTTACATTGTTTTCAAACCTTTTCTCCCTGAGGACTGAAAGTCTGTGGAGCCAGGATTGTGGCCCCTGGAAGCCATCTTTTCTTCATTATCTTCCCTCTCCCAGTGTCTGCTACCAGCAACATATTTGTATTCAGTTCCTTTGTGCCTTTGATCTTTACAGCAAAGGTTTCAGATTCTTCACATATTCTTGCTCTTTGTAGACAGAAGCGGAATTACATGAGAAGTCTTTTGGCCACATTCTGTCTCTTTTGGCATATTCGTTGTTCAGTGAGTCTGATTTCCATTGATTGGAATTACCACATTCCCATTCTTTTTGTTTATTTTATTTTTATTTTTTTGTGTATGAGTGTTCAACCTGGGCACCATGTCCATGCAATGCCCACAGAAGCCAGAAGGGGGCACTGGATCTTCTGGAATTGGATTTATAGACAGCCACTGTGTGTTGGGAACTGAACCTAGGTCCTCTGCAAGAGCAGTCAGTACTCTTAACTGTTGAGTCATCTCTCCAGGCCCACACACCCCCATTCTTAAAGCACAACTCACTCCCCAAATAAGTTGTTGGGCTACCTCTTTCTATAGTACCAAACACTGACAAATAGCTTTTGACTGTACATGAGCTGAACATGACTTACATATAAACTCATATCCTTTAAGTAGTAGAAGTAAATGAAATAGTGAACATACAAGTTTTGTAAAGAAAATAGGGTAACAAATTATTTTATTCTTTTTAAAAATTTTTTACCTTTTTATTTTTTAATTGTGTGTGTGTGTGTGTGTGTGTGTGTGTGTACACATACAGGTTCAGGAATGCAGGCAGACATCGGTGGCCCACCTGTGGGAGTTGGTTTTCTCCTGTCAGTGGGTTTCAAGGGTCTTATTGTTAGGCTTGGTGAACAGCACATTTATCCACATAGCCATCTAGCCAGTCCTGTATTTTTCTTTTTAAATATATTACATTTGTAATTGTTTTATCATGCAAATGCTCACTGAATATATTTTATTTACCTTTAAAATTTTAAATTATTTATTGTAATGAACTTATGAATCGAAGCATCACAAATAAAAACATCACACAGCTAGACTAAGGTAGTCAGTCAAACGAACAATAGCCCAGTCCCAAAATTTATGCATCTCAGTGAACATCTATATAGTTAGAATAGTCATTTATTTTAATAAATACATATGCTTTATGTCAACAGTAGCTAAAAATGTCAGAGAGAAGCAAGACTGATTACTACAAGAAGAAGAAGGCAATATTATACTAAAAGGTGAGGGTTATCTTCACACTTTAAGTGTACACTGGTCTAGCCTTAGTATTCATCGACATTCATGGACCACAATGTCCTGTATTAAAATGAGGCAGATTTATAATAAGAGCACACTAATTCCTGCATAGTCTTTGAGAAACTTCCACATCTACAATTCAGAGTCTCTTCCAGCTATGTTTCTGCCAATAGAAATATGATCTATGAGAAAAGGTGTTCTCCTGTGAACTTCCCTGTAAATTTTCTTTAACAGAAGTCTCTGGTCTTTACTAGTAGAATAGGAGATAATACTTTACAGCAAAAATTCACTCAGAAGATTAAATAAAAATTGTTTTAAGTATGCAATAAACCACTATCTGGACACTTAGTATTAAAATAACTGATAAAATGTAAATGCTCTTCAGAAGTCACAAGGAATAAATAATTATTCCCATCTGAAAATCTTTCAGAGTCCTGACCTTAGAGGACAGAATCATTTAAGAAGATACATCGTTTTGATTCTTTCCACCCACTCCTTCCTTTTCCTATAATATTGAAAAAAAATTAAAGTATGTAGCAAGGAGAATTTAGTTTCTATTTCAATGCTTAATCTTAAATCAAGAAAAATAGCACTTACAGGATTTAGAGCTTAAAAGGTAATAGAAATTAAATAAGTTCAATACAAGCTTGTGTTTTATAGTTGAGGGCCAGAGTTCTAAAATTGGGAGGAACCACTAAAGTGCTCAGCAAAGCAGTGCTGGAATATGAATTTTCTTAGTTAATATGTGAAGTGTGTTCATTATTGTGAGTTTAGTCATCTTGCTGTATCTCTGGTTGGAGTGCTTTTAAGGAAAATGGAGCTTAGTTTAGATTTTATTATTTGTTTGTCTTTCTCCTTTTCTAAACTTTGCAATCAATCTTTCTTGACCACGTCTCCAATAAACATATTATCTATTTTCAGTAAAACCACATTCTATGTCAAGACTTCTTCAACAGCCAGTTACAAATGTCCTTTATAGTAGTTGGTAATTTAATTTGCCCTTTTATCAGTCAAGTCTTGAAGCTTATATTTGACATGCAGGGTTACAGACCTGGTAACTTTTGACACAGATCGTTTGCTAACGAGAATTCAAATCAATGACTTTGGAACTAAAATTTGTTGCAGGTGATTTTTTTTTTTTTGGCTGTACAGAATTTAAAAATTCAAATTTCTTCACTGAGAACAAAATGGCCACAGTTTCAGCTTATATAATATGTACTATTTGAGAGTGTGCGTGTGCACATACCACAATGATATTCCATTTCCATCATGATTATGAGACTGAGGCCTATATAAATTTTGCTCTGTTTATTTTTGGTTTTGGTGGGGACTGTGCATGTATGTTTGCTTCCATTGGAGGTATCCCAGGGAAAGAAAGGAGGCCGTCACTAGACTAATTATGCCACTGATATTTCATAGGCAAAGTACTTGCATGTAAACATTGCAAATATTTATTCAATTAAATAATGCTCTAAACATTGCAATCTCTAATCTAACAAATGTGAAGTTGCTTAAAGTCTTGCATTATTTTAAAAATATAGTTTATCTAAGACTATGTTTTAAAGTTTACTTTATAAATTGATTGTTGAATTTCCACAAAAACAATTTAATCATTTAATTTCTATCTCAATATATTTGAACATTTGAAATTAATACTTTCATGCTGCTCTTACCTAAGAATATAGTAATACTTTTGTATATATTTGGTAATGTTTTATAAAAACATCCCATTATATTATCTTTTTTAAAATATTCTATTTATTATTTTTATGTGTATGTGTATATTGCCTGCATGTATGTAAGTGCACCCATGGCCTGCAATGCCCATGGAGGTCAGAAGAGAGCATTGGATTCTGCTAGAACTGGAGTTAGGAACAAATTTTAGCTGCCATGTGGATATTGGAATTGAACCCGGGTCCTCTGCAAGAGCAGTCAGTGCTCTTAACCACTGAGCCAACTCTCCACCGCTCCACTATCTTTTTAATAAATGTAAAACCTAATGCTTTTATAAGCTATCACACTGTCATTAATGAAAAGATTACAGTATAAGCAATTTGTAGTATCATTTAGCAAATTGGAGAAAAATCATATTTGGCCAGAATAGTTACAAATCCTAGACTTACAAATAATGCTTAAAATGGTTATTTCTGTGTTAAATTTGCAATAAAAATCAAATATGGCATGCTTAAAGTCATAAAAAAATTGTTGCAATTTTTGCTTCAAAAATAATTTCACTGAAAACAAAATAAAATCTAAAATCAAACAAATGGAAAGTTCTTTTCTACAAATACTAAAACTAAATGATTATTCTGAGTCTAAATGAACATGTCAAAATATCAGATAAAAAAGCACATTCAAATTTTTCCGCCAATGATCCCAATTGTGAAAATTAATGCTGTATGTCTACACGTGATTTTTCATTGAATATGTAAATGTGGCTTTTATTTTTGTTACATAACACATTATATTTCATACAATTTTTTGAAGACTGTGAAGTCACTGTATTTTAGCAGTTATATTGATAAACAATGTTTGTTAATTACAATATTCTTAGTTCACTCATAAACATTCATTATATTACATCAAATTCCTCTCAAGATTGATACTTTGCTTCTCCTTTCAAAATGTGAAAAAAAAATGTTAGGTTTTTGCAATTTCAGAAGTTTGAAATTTTTTCTCTTTTTTAAAAAGAGACACTCTGATATGCGTTAGATATAAAACAATGGTTTAATTAATATTAATACAGCAATGGGTTTTTTTCTATTTTAAAATTTGTATTCTACATCACAACACTAGAAAAAAAATCTGTCCCTCTGCCGGACTAGTGTTAGTTTGATGATTATACTAATATTAACTGCTTCACTTGAGTAAGCAAAGAAGAGGTAAAATACCAGTTAGACCAGCTGTTAATTCACAGAGTGTTGTACTATGCTTATTAAAAATACCCAAAAGATGTACCTTTGTGGTTCAGTCTTTTGAATTAGAATCAGAATATTAATCATGCCTCAGGCCTAAATTAAACATTGGAAGGCCCCTTAAGAATTTTCACCAAATTTTCTTGGATTTGTCTTTATTGGGTCTTCCCGGACTCTGTTTAGCTCTGTAATTGCTTTGCTCCTTTGTTGATAGGTTAAAGCACAACGTGATTTTCTCCATGTCATAATATTTAAGAGGACAGCTCAGTGGTCTGCTCCAAGTGGCAATGTGCAGCTGAGACACCAATTTATAACAGAAATAGTGTGTACAATGTCAAATAAACAGTAATATATGAACAGTTATGTATTTCAAAATCCATAGTTATAAGGATAGGAATAATTTCTTTCTTAACAGCATTTATATTCTGATGGGCTTATTATAAGTGATCTTTCCAAATGTGCTTGGTCTGTTTTTATACAGAAATGCAAATTTTTCAGTTGTACGTAAAGATAGAGAAATACACAAATTTCTAGTATGACCAAATATACTATTGACTGTTTCCAGACAGCAACTATTGCTATTAATAAATGTGTCCCTTAAAGGACAGATAGAGAAGTAGATAGAGTGTTCAGATATCTTGTCTGCCTTCAGAAAACAAACATTTTTACTAATAAACGTATTAATAAATGTTTTCTTAGATGTAGATAAACACTATTTCAGAGTTCAAATATGTGATTAATAATAACACACAGGCACCTAGTTGTTAATGAACTGTTTAGAATGTATTTATATTGGGTTCAATTTGAACTCCAGACAATGGAATTCACATTAGATATTTTATGATTTTAAAAATGATTTAATTGAAAAAAATTTCTACTCTCAAGACAAAAGGATGATTTGGGAATTCTATTAATATGAGAGTACATTATTTTAAAATAAATAATGTCAGTAATAAAATGCTAGTATCCTTGTAATATCAGTAAATTTCCTTTCCACTTCCTAATTTGAATTTGTTGTAAGCTACTAATATTTAAATTTAAATAAGAACTAGGTTAATTCTAAATTCCCCCACAATTATTTGTGGAAATAGAAAACATATGTCTGTTGAAATTGATATTTCAATTTATTGACACATTTGGTGGAAGCAACATGCTCAGTTTTTCAAAGGTTTGTTTAACAATATTTGGGCTACACTGATACTACATGGAATTTATCTTGGCAGCATCTGTATGTTATATCACACAGGAAAATACGTGTAGTTCAATGAGATAAAAACAAGTAAAATTTATCAAGCCATAGTATTGTTAAGATAAAACAAAAAATAATAAATATATTTGGAGTGAAGGTGGTAAGATTTGGATCATTTACTAATATGTTGACTAATGCACTAGTTTCCACGATCAGTTAATTGATATGTTAGCTAGCTTTATTGCAAGAATCACCAGAAGGAAATGTTAATTTATTTATGGGTACTAAGCAGGAGTTCTTTACACTGTGATAAGCTCCATTGGTTGCTGTGAATTAAATGAAAAAACAAGAACAATAAATAGGAGGAAGCAGACATTCCAGGAGGAAATATGAACAGAGTTAATGCAGAGGCTGAGTAGCCACGTGCACACTAACAACACTGTGGTCTGAACTAAAGCTCATTCTCATTCCCCGTCTCTGTGAAAATGTTTGCAGCCACATAAATGACAAACAAATCACAAGTTCTTCCTCAAAATGTTTGGATTATGAATTCTACTTTAAAACAATCAAGCACAATTGTGTTAAGCATTTTCATGAGAGACTAAGGTATGGTGGACCAAGAATAATCACTAAAGGGTGTTTCCAAAGATCGTCTTTGACATTAGTAATGAAAATTGGACCAAATGTAATACAATATTAAATATTTACTGAGTGAAGAGTCTTTCAACCTGTGGGCCTGCATACATTTTATACAGCCTCCCAACATCACATTTTAGAATCCCCTTTGGAGAAGGGCTGTCATAAAAATGAGCCTTTAGAACTCAGGTCTAACAATTATTATTTATAAATTTTGCTTTATGTATTATTAAATTTTTGAACATTTCAAAAGCACATTTCCAACAGCAGCCATTAATATA
>NW_008345687.1:0-9514 GCF_000622305.1 Nannospalax galili | reverse complement strand
TTTGAAGCAGGGTCTCCCTGTAGCCCCAGCTGTCCTGGAACTAACTGTGTAGACCAGGCTGGCCTTGAACTCACAGAGATCTGCATAGTATTATTTTTAATTTGATTATTTTATTGCTGTAGTATTTTAAAGTGATTTTCAAATTACCCATTTCCCCCTAAACATTGCAGTATGCATTTTCAGCAATTAAAGATTAAAAAGTATAATTAGAACCTCCCAGCTTCCCCACCCTGACTCTCCTCCTAGAGTAGACACTGGCCCATTTCTTCTCTTGGCACCCCAGACATCTGGACTGCCCTCTTGCTCCAGACTCTTCACTGATTCCCAACCAACTGATTTTGCATCCAGACCAACCCAATTCCTCAGTCTAGTCCCCTGGAACCCTCAAAGCCTCCCCCACCCTCCCCGACCTCTCCATTGCATGCCTGAGACCAGCCTTCATCCCCAGCTGTCCTACTCCTAACCTGGATTCCTGAGACCAGCCTCCTTCCCTCCTTGCTCTGATTCCTGAGACCAGCCTCGTTCCCTGCTTGCTCTGATTCCTGAGACCAGCCTCTTTCCTGGACTGAATGAGAGTCCTCAATCTTACCTCTATCTAGCAATCCTCCCAAAATGCACTGTGCCTGCTGACTAGAGGGATCCAGACCTTGGGAGAAAGCCTGAGAGCATGTGATCTTCATCTGACTTGAGCCTCTGTCAGAACTACTGAGCACCAGGACTAAAGCCATCTGGCCCTTCCAATATAAAGTCAAAAGAGAGAACCTGAAGCTTTTCCTGCCCAACAAGTAAACCACAAAGACACATAAAGTTTACAAACAGAAGCAGACCTAAACTCAACAAAGGAAGGCTTGAGTTTCACACAAGAATTAGAAACTACAAAAGAAACCCACATGTCAAAGTCACAGCAAAAAAAATAATATAACATGAAAAATCCAAATAATGTATCCCCACCGAGTACCAACAAACCTGTAGAGGACTGCAATGAGAACCCCCAGAGATAACAAAGGACATGGAGCTCAAGAGAACAATTATAAACATGGTAAAAGAATTCCATGAATTTAAAGAACACACGAAGAAATCAAAGAATTGAAAGAAGATAGGACTAAACTTCTGAATGAATTCAGAAAAGAGAAATATTGAAGAATACTTAGGCTAAAATGTAGAAGGAAGTGAAACACTCAGTAAGCCAATGAGAAAAAGCAGGAGAAAGCCTCACCAATAAAAAGAATGAAATGAAAAACAGAATATCAAGACTGGAAGATAAAGTGGACAAATTAGACCACTCAAGCAAAGATTATGAAAAGTTTAAGAAAATACAAGAATGGAATTTACAGGAATTGTGTGGTACCATAAAAAGACCAAACATATGCATCATAGGCATAGAGAAAGGAGAAAAATCTCAGGATAATGGCATAGACCAGATCGTCTAAAGGATTGTAGAAGAAAATTTTACAAAATTAAAAAATAAGACATGCCCATACAAATACAAGAAGCACATAGAACACCAAATAGTAGGACCAGAAAAGAAACTCTCCATGGCACATCATAGAAAAAAACACTAAACATACAGAACAAAGTACTTAAAGCTGAAAAAGAAAAGTCACATACAAAGGAAAACCCATCAGAATTACAGCAAACTATTCAGTGCAAACTATGAAAGCCAGAAGAGTCTGGACCAAAGTATTCCCAGTTCTAAATGATGACAGATGCCAACCCAGATTACTTTACCCAGCTAAAATGTCTATTACAGTCAAAGGGGAAAGAAAAACCTTTTCGATATAAATAGACTGAAAGAATTCATGTCCACAAAACCAGCCCTTCAGAGAGCTCTTGAAACAATACAAAGAGCTGAAGAAATGAACGACTTCACCCTAAGGGTAACAGAAAGAAACTTAAAGAAGGTATAACTGTGGAAACACACAGTTACACCAAGAATGTGAAAAGAAATTAAAATGACATGAATCAATACACATCTTTCATTAATAACTTTAAATATCAATGGAATGAACTCCCCAGTCAAAAGACACAGACCAGTTGAATCGATTAAGAAACAAAACCCATCTTTTTGTCTACAAGAAACCCATCTCACTTTCAAGGACAGGAACCACCTTTAGGTGAAAGGATGAGAAAAAAAATATTCCAAACAAATGGTACTAAGAAAAAAGCAGGATTTACAATTCTAATATGTGACAAAATAGACTTCAAACTAAAGCTAATCAGAAGAGATAAATAGGGCCACTTCATTCCGACCAAAGGAATAATTGACCAAGAAGATATTACAATCATGGACATATATTCACCAAACTCTGGAGCACCAAACTTCATGAAAATAGTGCTACAGGACTTTAAGACCTAGGTTAATCCCAACTCATTAACAGTAGGGTCTTCACTACCCTGTTGTCTCCATTAGATAGGTCAAAAAGACAGAAAATTACCAGAGACATCTGAGTAAACAATACCGTACATCAAATGGACCTAACAGACATCTACCAAATATTCCACCAAAGCACCAAAGAATATGCTTTCTATTCAGGGCCCCATGGAACTTTCTCCAAAATCGACCACATACTGGAGCACAAAACAGGCCTCAACAAATACAAAAGACTGAAATAATTCCATGCATTCTATCAGACCACAATACAATAAAGCTTAAAATTAACACTGGCAGAAACAGTAGTAACTACATGAACTCATGGAGATTAAACAACACACTCCTGAATGATGAATGGGACAAAGGAGAAATTAAGAAAGAAATAAAAGTATCCCTGGAACTAAATGAAAAGGACAATACATGCAACAAAACTTCTGGGACATGTTGAAAGCAGTCCTTAGAGGGAAATTTATATCTCTAAGTGCCTACATTAAAAAATGAGAAAGAACACAAATAAGTGACTTAACATTGCATCTCAAGACACTTGAAAAGTCACAACAAATGAAACCCAAACTCAGCAGACAAGGAGAAATAAATGAAATAGAAACAAAGAAAACAGTAGAAAGAATCAACAAATCCAAGAGATGGTTCTTTGAAAAAATTAACAAGAATGACAGACCGTTTGCCCAGATAACCAAAAGAAAGAGCATCTCCAAATCAACAAAATCAGATATGAAAAGGAAAACCTCACAACAGACAACAAATAGATCCAGAACATTATAAGGGAATACTTCAAAAATTTATACACTACTAAATTTGAAAACCAAAACGAAATGGATGGGTATCTAAAAGCATGGGAACCACTAAAACTAAACCAAGAAGAGATCAACAGTTTAAACAAATCCATAACACATAAGGAAATTGAAACAGTACTATAAAACATACTAGCTAAAAGTCCAGGACCAGATGGATTTACAGCAGAATTCTATCGGACATTTAAAGAAGATCTATATCTAATACAGCTTAATTTATTCAAAAAGATAGAAATGGAGGGAGAATTTCCAAATTCCTTCTATGAAGCCAACATCACTCTAATATCAAAGCCAGGTAAAGATACAACCATAAAAGAAAATTATAGAC
Organism: Nannospalax galili; assembly: GCF_000622305.1. Taxonomy (NCBI): domain Eukaryota; kingdom Metazoa; phylum Chordata; class Mammalia; order Rodentia; family Spalacidae; genus Nannospalax; species Nannospalax galili. Next base: position 6,003 of record NW_008345687.1, on the reverse strand, counting down.
CCACATCCTTAATGAACATACATGCAAAAATTCTCAACAAAATACTTGCAAACTTCATACAGACACACATCAAAAAGATCATCCACCATGATCAAGTTGGCCTTATTCCAGAGATGCAGGGATGGTTCAATATTCATAAGTCAATAAATGTCATTAATCATTTAAATGGATTCAAAAACAAGAACCACATTGTCATTTCAATAGATGCAGAGAAGGCTTTTGAAAAAATTCAACATACATTTATGTTCAAAGTCCTAGAGGGAATTGGACTGGAGGGAACATACCTCAACATAATTAAAGACATGTGCAACAAACCCACAGCCCACATCATTCTAAATGGAGAAAAACTAGAAGCATTCCCATTAAAATCAAGAACCAGACAAATCTGTCCACTATCTCCACTTCTCTTTAACATAGTGCTTGAAACTCTTGCAGGAGCAATAAGACAAGAGCAGGAAATTAAAGAGTAATAATTGGAAAAGAAGAGATCAAATTGTCCCTTTTTGAAGATGATATTATATCTAAGAGATGCCAAAAACTCCCCAGAAAACTCCCAGAACTTATTAACATATTCAGTAAAGTAGCAGGTTCCAAAATTAGTCTATAAAAGTCTGTACCCTTTCTATATACTAATAACAAGCAGTCAGAGAAATAGTACATGGAAACACTCCCTTTCACAATAGCGTCAAAAAAAAAAAAAAAATCTCAGAATAAACCTGACCAAAGAAATTAAAGACCTCTACAATGAAATTTATAAACTTTTAAAGAAAGAGATTGAGGAAGACAACAGAAGATGGAAGGACCTCCCATGCTCATGGACTGGAAAAATTAATAATGTGAAAATGACCATCCTACCAAAAGCTGTTTATAGATTCAATGCAATGCCAATCAAAATCCCAATTACGTTCTTCACAGAATTGGAAAAAAAGATCCTAAGAGTCATATTGGAAGCACAAAAGACCTTGGATGGCCAAGCAACCCTGAACACTAAGAGAAATACTTGGGAGATTACTATACCAGATTTTAAACTATTTTACAGAGCTATAGTTATAAAAACAACATGCTACTGGCACAAAAGTAGACCCAGGTCAGTGAAAGAAAACTGAAGATCCAAATATGAGTACATGCAATTTCAGCCACCTGAAATTTGACAAAGGTCCAAGAACACTCACAGGAGGAAAGACAGCATTTTCAGCAAATGGTACTGGCAAAATTGGATTTCCACCTGTTGAAGAATGAATCTAAACCTTGCACAAAAGTCAACTCCAAATGGACCAAAGACCTCAATATGAAATCTGAAACTGTTGGAAGAAAATATTGGCAATAACCTACAAGATATACGTGTAGGAAAGTATTGTCTAAACTGTACAAAATTTTTCAGGAAATAAGGTCAAGAATCAACAAATGGGACCTCATTAAACGAAAAAGCTTCTGTACATCAAAAGAAGCAACCTAGAAAGTGAAGAGAAAACCCACAGAGTGGGAGAAAATCTTCACCAGCGACACATCTGACAGAAGTTTAAAATCTAGAATATATGAAGAATTCAAAAAAACAAAGAATCAAAAAAGGCCATACCCCAATTAAAAGATGGGTTAAGTATCTGAACAGAGAGTTCTCCAAAGATGAAATAAAAATGGCTAAGAAGCATCTGAAAGGTGTTCAATATCATTAGTAATTATGGAAATGCAAATTAAAACCACTTTAAGATTTCATCTTAACCCAGTCAGACTGGCTAAAATCAAAGAACAAATGACACCAAATGTTGGAGAGGATGTGGGAAATCGCGAACACTCATCCACTGCTGGTGGGATTGCAAATTTGTTCAAGCTCTATGCAAAGCAGTGTGGAGAAGCCTTAAAAAACTAAAAGAGAACCTATCATTTGACCCAGTTATACCACTCCTTGGCATATACCCAAAGAACTCATCCTATTGCAGAGACACTTGTACATCACGTTTGTTGCTGCTCTTTTCACAACAGATAAGAGATGGAAGCACCTAAGTGTCCCTCAGCTGATGAGTGGATAATGACAATGTGGTTTATTTATATGAGGAAGTTCTATTCAGCAAAAGAAAGATGAAATCATGAAATTTGCAGGCAAACTGATGGAACTAGAAACTGTTATACTAAATGAAGTAACACAGACTCAAACAAATGACATATGTTCTCCCTCAGATGTGGATCCTAGCACCAAACACTTAGAAGTGAGTATGTATCCAGAAATAACTACAGGAACAAGGATAATGAAAAGGAACCAGGGATGTAAAGGAAAAGAAAGAACCTGAAAGAAAAGAAGAGTAGGAATGAAGTGTTATTAAGGGAGATTAGAGTAAAAATAGGGTTTTTTAAGGGAAGCAAGAAGGAGGGTAATACAAGAAACCTTGGGGATAAAGGGAAAGAAGGAGCTCAAGAGAGGAGAGACCATAAGAGAAGGGTATTATTAAGGGAGAAATGGGGAAAATCGGGACACTTTAAATGGGGAAACCATAGTGGAAGGGTTAGACAGTAAGACATATAAAGAATGCATAGCTAGCTTTAAAAAAAACCAGAGGGAGCCATATTAGTCCAACAACTGACTGAAAAATTATATATACAACTACTTTAAGGAACAAAATGTATATTTAGTCAAGGTTTATCTGAGAATGTTTGGTTTTTGTCCCAGCTTTATCTACATAGCACATGGTAATTAAAAGTACAAGACTGGTGGAACTAATCTTCTTGGATGTCTAATAGCCATACTTTGAGGCCTATATTAATTTGTTCAGAGGGACATAAAGGACAGTTTTTGCTCCTTGCCCTCCTTGGTCAACTGAGCTCCAGGAGACTATGAGCATCTTCAGAACATCCTGTAACTATGGTGAATCACCTGTCCTCTTGATCAAAGAGGCCATGGAGACCCGACCAAATGGACTTGAACCAGTGTCCAGTCTACAAAGAGGAGTGTCAACACAGAGGAAACATTTCCTCCATGCTTCCAAGTGAAGCCAGCCATGGTCGAGTAGGACCTTTGAATTATCTTCACATAGATGGAACTGGTTAAAAAATGGAGCCAGGGGCTCCTCCCAAGCCCATGTGACCCCTGAGGAACAGATCCTCAAACGACCTTAAGAGTAAAAATAAATTGGTTTGTCTGGGCCAACTAACCTGGTCTTAAACGCCCAAATGGAAAGCATAACGAAAGATTAAAGGGATCAATTTATTTCTTTAAGCGTCCATGTGTTTAGCTAAAAGCTATATAACAAGAAACAATGCCAGACAGGAGATACCTCTCTTTGAGTTGTTGGGCAGGGTGGCCCAAGAGACTCCTAGATAGTAACCCAGCATAGAACTGGGAAAATGAACAGCAGACCCCAATCTTATCTAAAGGAGTATTGACAACTGATTGCTGCTAGATAAGGAAGAGCTGACTAGATTCAGCAAAAAGAAAAGTACTTGGAGAATGGCTGGGGGTGCCAACAACACATTGACAGTAACAGGGATTACAGAGTATATGGCTCCAGTTGAGGGTGGTATGGGATGGTGCCATTTGGGATCTGGGTACACAGATGAAGAAGATTGTTTGGGATGTTCTGTATAAAATACACATAAAACATCAACAAAAAATGAATTATATTCAAGGAAGAAGCATAAAAATTTGCTCCATGTTAATTAGTAGAGGTGAAACACATTACGATTGAAATCTACCTGATGATTTTTTATCCCTGTTCAGGTGGCTCTCAGAAAGTAACTGACGGTGACTAGTAATAATCCAATACATAGAAATTAGAGACAAATGTGTAAACATCTAAATGCTAGCAGCATTAAAGTGAGATTTTTTATATGAAAGAATATATTTTAAAATGAAATAAAAATCTTTTTTAAAGGTTAAAACCTCATTGAATTTTATGTTGTAGGGTTTATACTGATTTCAATATTGTATAACTGTATTAATTCATCTGTGAACTCAAAAATTTACAGCCAATATTGAAGGAGATGCATCTTTGCTCTGGAAATTGTTAGTGATTATGTTACTGCTGTAATGAAATTCTTCTTCTAATCATGTAGTTATTAAATAAATAATTAAAAAATAAAAATAATAAAATATAAAAAAATTAAAAAGAAATGACAAAAAAGAAATGATAAAAATTGAATATTAAGACATAGAATTAAAGATAAGGGACTTGATATCATTTAATAATCTGATTTTGTGTTCAGATGTCTTCAATTTTGATTGAGTCCTACTTTAGCACAGCTTTTCAATAAGGATCTAAATTGAGTTTAGAAGTTGTTTGTACTTATGTTTTTAGGGCTCTTACATCCTTTAAAGCATTTATTTATTTTCCTCTTTTCCATTGATATTAATTTTATCCCACATTTGCATTTGGTTGATTGCTCTGAATTTATTAATAAACTTACAATTTTATTTATAGGCTGGATGATATTCAGTATTTTAGTTTCTTAAAAAAATGTTTTTAGGGCTGGAGAGATGGCTCAGTGGTTAAGAGCAATGACTGCTCTTGCAGAGGACCGGGTTTGATTCCCAGCACCCATGTGGTGGCTACAAACCATCCTTAACTCCAGTTCCAGGGGAATCTGAGCCCTCTTCTGACCTCCATGGCATTTCATGACACGGGTGCACTCATACACATGCAGGCAATACATTCATACACATAAAAATAAAAATAATAAAGAAAATATTTTTTAAAACATGTTTTTATTTTAAGTGTACCCGTATTTTACCTGCATGTATGTAAGTGCACCATGTGCTTGCAATGTCCACAGAAGCCAGAAGAGGGTGTTAAAGTCCCTGGAAATGGAGTTATGGACAGTTGTCAGCTGTCATGTGAGTTCAAGAAACCAAACCCAAGTACTCTGCAAAATATAACAACGGACTATCAGCTTCAGTATATGATAGCATTTGAAAAATCATTTGGAAGAAATACATAGAATGTTATATACAAAGCAAATATGTACATAATGTATAATACAGTGTAAGTATATGCACATAACATTATATCTTTTAAAATGAGTATTTGTGTATATATGTACATATATTAAATATTATATTTAATTACATTAGTTACATAAAACACAAAGCTTATCAAGTGCATATATAGAGTGGGAAGAAAGAAATAAAAAAACAGTATATCAACTTATTCATACTATTTTCCAACTGTTCTATTTATCCTAATAGAAACAGGACTCCTTTGTACATAGATGCAGACAGATTTGTTTACTTAACTTGTAAATAGTGTAAATATTTTATAATTATGAAACAACATATACTAGTATCTCTTATATTTCTAGTGTGGTAACTGCCTACCACGACAAATGTCTACACAATCCCTAAGCTTTTTTGTCCATGTCATTAGCAGTGATATTAAAGACATTCTGAGATGTGTGTGTATATTTTAGAATAAGCCAAAACTGTAATTACATCACTAAGAACCAGAATTCACATTGCACTTATAGGAGAAATATGAAAATACTATTAAGTTAAAGTCATTATTAAAATCAAGTCATGTACACATTAATAAACATAAACACACATAAGCTGTGTATCTCCATTCAAAAGGCTATGACAAATGACCAGTCCAGTACCAATGAACAATCCCCAAACCCAAAGTACAATTTTTGAGGTCTACTACTTATTATAAGGGAAGTACTTCCTACAGATGAGGTTGATTCTAGGTTCTAGACTTGCAGCTAGAGGTGTGCAATATTATTCTAGAAACACTCGCAGAAAGTAGGGTACTTACTGTTTAAAAGGCCAGGTTCATACTGGTGGAACTTAGGATTCAAAAAATGAGATGATTTGAGTATCAATAAAGATATAAGTGATATAAATTTTAACAGAAGTTTAAATGCATAAGTTCATAATTACATTGAAACATATTTGCTTAACTTTGGAGAATGCTAGATCAAAATAGAAAATAGTAAAAGGAAAATGATAAGAGAAATAAAATAAGCACTTCGCCTATCATCTTAGATAATTTTTACCTAAGTGGACATTTTTAATAATTA
>NW_008345686.1:0-494 GCF_000622305.1 Nannospalax galili | reverse complement strand
TCTATTATCTGACAAAATAGACTTTAAACTAAAACTAATCAGAAGAGATAATGAGGTACTGAAACTGATCAAAAAGGAACAATTAACCAAGAAGATATTATAGTCCTGAATATATATTCACCAGACTCTGGTGCACCCAACTTCATAAAAAGAATACTACAGGACTTTAAGACCCAGATTAATCCCAACTCATTAATAGTAGGGGACTTCAATACCCCACTGTCTCCATTATAGATCAACAGGGTAGAGTTAACAGAGAGACATGTGAATTAAACAATACCATATATTAAAGGGAGTTAACAGACATCTACCAAGTATTCCACCCAAGTAGCAAAGGACATCCTTTATACTCAGCACCCCATGGAACCTTCTCCAAAATCGACCATATACTGGGGCACAAAACAAACCTCAACAAATACAAAAAGATTGAAATTATTCCATTAATTCTATCAGACCACAGTGCAATAAAGCTTACAATCAACACCAGAAGAAGC
>NW_008345685.1:0-1009 GCF_000622305.1 Nannospalax galili | reverse complement strand
CTCAACTAAAAAAAAAAAAAAAAAATTCCTAGAGAATGAAATCCAATCTTTTGTGTATTACATTAAAAATGCTCTCAAGAAATTGAGCCCAAATAAATTGTAGTAATCCTAACTCCATATCCTAATGACCCCTTAATAGAGGTAAACTCAGTTTACTTCTCTAAGCATCAAAACTTTTCCTATGGTTACTAATGAGGACCATCTCAGACCATGATTCCTTCTTCTCTGTAGTTCTGGTAATACATGTATCTGTGTTCTATGACCCTAGCTCTAGGGCTTATTTGATTTGAGCCAGGGTTAGAACCTTAAATCAACCCACATATATCACAGACACCTGGAAATCTAAAGTCTGAATACAAAGATAAAAAGTTGAGAGTTCCTGGAGCTGAATCTTGCTAACAGCAACAGCTAAAGGTTACTGACAATGAAAATATTTCTCTAAGCAGTTGTTTTAGGAAGGAACCACTTCAACACATTCTGAACTCTCTCAGATGAATTTACATTTTCCACAAGTTAAGAGTCTTTAGTGGGAAGGGTTTTGCCCTCAGGGCACCTTTCCCACAGGTCCATTGAAGGGTGTGAGCTTTCTCTTAAAGGGCAGAGTAATCTCTTTAACAATTACAGATTTGTCTACACCCTCCTAGTCCACAACCTTAGGTCAAACCCTTTTCCACAAACTACAATCATTTTTTTCATACTTTTCTGCTCTCTCCTGCTACTGATTTGATTAAGAACCGTGTGGAGTAGCCTTGTCACAGCTTGAATAATATGCTGTCTTGAAATTTCCTCTGCCAAACAAATTAACCCATTACTTTTGAATTTGGGCTCACTCAGATTTTCTCACATATACAGGATGCATCTATATTCTTTACAAGCATGATGGCCTCTAGCCCAGATCCCAATAGTCTTTGTTTCCCCAAGAAACCTTGTCAACTCTGGCTCTACTGCCTATACTTCTCTTGGGATTCTGGACTTCTGAACATCTACCAGCATGGCCCATTAAGCTCTG
>NW_008345684.1:1932597-1933867 GCF_000622305.1 Nannospalax galili | reverse complement strand
TATTCACAAGAGGACGGTCCCTTTCTTCCTAGGTCATATTCGGGCCCACTCTGGCCTGCCCAGCCCTCTTTCTGCTGGCAATGAACTAGCTGATGTTGCCACCAAGGTAATTGCTGTAGCCTCCATCCCTGACATCACTCAGGCTCAGCAAGCTCATGCCCTACACCATTTAAATGCTAACTCTTTAAGACTTCTATTTAAAATTACCAGAGAACAAGCTAGACAGATAAAGATTGTGGAACCTGTGTAACTTTCCTTCCCGTTCCCCACATGGGAGTTAACCCTCGGGGACTGACACCCAATATGCTCTGGCAAATGGATGTCTCCCACCTTCCTGACTTTGGCACACTTAAATATATTCATGACTGTGTTGATACCTTTAGTGGTTTAATCTGTGCCACCCTTCAATCAGGAGAAGCTACTGAACATGTAATTGCTCATCTTTTATACTGCTTCTCTAACTTGGGAACTCCCTCCCACTTAAAAACAAATAATGGCCCTGGCTACACCTCCCAGGCCTTTAAAAATTTCTGCTCCACTTTACAGATTCAACATTCCACAGGTATCCCTTATAATCCTGAAGGACAGGGAATTGTTGAACAAGCTCACTTATCATTAAAAAACACTTTACAAAAAATTAAAAAAGGGGAATGGTATCCCACAAAGGGTACCCCAAGAAACTTGTTAAACCATGCTTCATATGTCCTCAACTTCCTAACCCTGGACTCTGAAGGCAAGTCCACAGCTGACCGTTTCTGGCACCCTAAGACAAAAACACAATATGCCATGGTAAAATAAAAAGATCCTTTAGACAACTCCTGGCATGGACCAGACCCAGTCTTGATCTGGGAAAGAGGATCAGCATGCATATACTCACAACAACATGATGACACTAGATGGCTCCCAAAAAGACTGGTAAAACAGGTTAATGAAGATCCCTCCAAGGAGAATAAGTCTCCTTGAGAAAAAAATTCTTTTCCTCCACAAGAACAAACGTCTCGCATCAGCTAGGATCAGCATGCATATACTCACAACAACATGATGACACTAGATGGCTCCCAAAAAGACTGGTAAAACAGGTTAATGAAGATCCCTCCAAGGAGAATAAGTCTCCTTGAGAAAACAATTCTTTTCCTCCACAAGAAAAAACGTCTCGCATCAGCTGGAAATTACTAGGTGCGGTGGGCATCAACAATGGTTGCCATTCCTAACTGTAATAATACACATAAAAGCTTTGGCAACAAGGTTTCTTGGCCCTCTGCCTCCTGAA
>NW_008345684.1:1927641-1929128 GCF_000622305.1 Nannospalax galili | reverse complement strand
TTCTGTCATTCATGTTCAAGCCTAAGTCAAGTTATTGTCCCCTGACATCCCTCGGTGCAAATTCATCCACTGGAGTCTAACCAGTGTATCTAGTCACTCCCTTAAAGAAGATCAGCTCTTCCTCACCAAATTTCAATCTTCCACCCAATAGTTCTTTGGCTACGACTGGAGTCTGCCTCACTTTTCCACAGTTCAATGAGGAATTTTTTCCCACTTGAGTTTTCATGGGTCTTGGGCATATTGTCACCATTGCTGTAAGCACATATGAGCAAGGTCCCAGGAGGCTGTAAGAATAATCTAGTTCCATATGATTAACTTCCTCCCCTGGTTCCTACAATCTTTCCACCTCCTCTTTCACTATGGCATATGAGCCCTGGGTTAATTCTCCACACTACTTTCCATAGTAGTTGTACAAATTTGCAATACTTCAGCAGTGAATGAGCTTTCCCGTTTCCCCACATCCTCTCCAGAATTTGGTATCATTTGTTTTCCTGATCTTAGCCAGTCTGACTGGGGTGAGGTGAAATCTTAAAGTGGTTTTAATTTGCATTTCCCTAATTAGTAGTGATGCTGAACATCTTTTAAGATGTTTCATAGCCATCTTTACTTCTTTTGATAACTCTCTTTCCAGCTCCTTATTCCATCTTTTAATGGGGTTGCTTCTTGTCTTGGTTCTCTGTTTTTCGAGTTCGTTATAAATTCTGGTTATTAAACCTCTGTTGGATGTGTCACTGGTAAAGATTTTCTCCCATTCTGTGGGTTTTCTGTTTTTCCCTTGGTTGTATCCTTTGATGTACAGAAGCTTTTTTTAGTTTAATGAGGTCCCATTTGTTAGTTCTTGTCCTTGTTTCCTTAGCAATTGATGTCCAGTTTAGAAAATCCTTTCCTTCGCCTATATGTTATAGGTTTTTCCCAATGCTTTCTTCTAATAGTTTCAGAGTTTCAGGTTTTATATTGAGGTCTTTGAGGCATTTGGAATTGACTTTTGTGCAGGGTGAAAGATAGGGTTTGGTTTCATTCTTCTACAAGTGGAGATCCAGTTTTGCCATCACCATTTGCTGAACACGCTGTCTTCCCTCCAGTGAATGTTTTTGGCCCCTTTGTCAAATATCAGGGGGCTGAAATTTCATTTACTCATATTTGGGTCTTCAATTTTGTTCCATTGGTCTAAGAGTCTATTTTTGTGCCAGTACCATGTTGTTTTTATGACTATAGCTCTGTAGTACAGCTTGAAATCTGGTATAGTAATCCTCCGGGCATTGCTCTTAGTGCTTAGGGTTATTTTGGCTATCTGAGGTCTTTTGTGCTTCCATATAAATCTTAGGATAAGTTTTTCCAATTCTGTGAAAAATATCACGGGGATTTTGATTGACATTGTGTTGAATCTATATATGGCTTTTGGTAGGATGGTCATTTTCACAATATTAATTCTTCCAATCCATGAGCATGGGAGGTCTTTCCATCTTCTGATTTATTCCTCAATTTCG
>NW_008345684.1:1924573-1925060 GCF_000622305.1 Nannospalax galili | reverse complement strand
ATGTCAGCTGTAATCCTAATGGGTTTTCCTTTATATGTGACTTGTTTCTCTTTTGCAGCTTTCAGTATTGTTTCTTTGTTTTGTATGTTTAGTGTTTTTACTATGATGTGCCATGGAGGAGTTTCTTTTCTGGTCCTGTCTGTTTGGTGTTCTATATGCTTCTTGTAGGGGAAGGCCTTCTTTGTGTGGGCATGTCTTTCTTTAATTTGGGGAAATTATCTTCCATGATTATGTTGAAGATCTGGTCCATGCCATTATCTTGGGATTCTTCTCCTTCCTGTATGCTTATGATTCATAAGTTTGGTCTTTTTATGGTGTCACACAATTCCTGCATATTCCATTCCTGTGTTTTCTTAAATTTTTCCTAATCTTTGTTTGAGTGGCCTAATTCATCTACTTTATCTTCCAGTCCTGATATTCTGTTTTCCATTTCATTCATCCTATTGGTGAGGCTTTCTCCTGTCATTTCTCATTGTCTTACTGAGTG
>NW_008345684.1:1860927-1924235 GCF_000622305.1 Nannospalax galili | reverse complement strand
TGTGAATTTCTTTTGTAGTTTCTGATTCTTGTGTGAGACTCAAGCCTTCAGATTTAGGCCTGCTTCTTTTTGTGGCCTTTATGTGTCTTCGTGGTTTACTTTTTGGGCATTAAAGGCTGGTTCATCTAAGCTTCTGGTTCTCTCTTTTGATGTTATATTGGAGTAGCCAGATTGCTTTTGACTTCAGGAGTTCCCACAGATGCCCAATTCAGACAAGGGTCAGATGTTTTTAGGCCTTGTCCTAAGGTCTGAATCCATCCAGGAACGATTTTGTCCTCAGGAATTTGGGGGTTGGACTGGCCTGGGAGCCTGGCCCGGGTAAGATGCTGGTCTAGGGCAGCTGGTGGCTGTCCCACCCAGCGATGCAAAGGCAGATGGGGCGGGAAGTGACCCCAAGGACTCCTGGGGACTGCAGTGAGGAGCTGTGTTGGTCTGGATGCAAAGGATCAGGAAGAGGAAAGGTCAGCCCCTTCGGCCCAGAAAGAGGCTGACCTGTGGTGCAGGCCCAGGGAAGCACAGGGAGGTGAGGGCCATACGGCCAGGCCCAGAAGCAGTGCTCCTGGGGCCCAGAGAAGGCACTATGTTAGTCTGGATGAAAAGGATCAGGAAGATTTATTGGTTCCCCTGGTGTCTGGGGCCCCAAGATAAGAAATGGGGCAGGGCCCAAACCAGAAGGAGAGAATGGCAGGGGAGATGGGAGGGTGAATGAGGGTGGGGGAGTCAAGGATTTTAGGGTGCAATGGACATACCCCAGAGAGAGGCCTGCTGTGTGTCCTACAGGCCCAGGGAAGCAGAGAGAGGTGAAGGCGGGGCCAGGCCCAGAAGCAGTGTTCCTGGGGCCCAGAGAAGGCACTACATTTGGTCTGGATGAAAAGGATCAGGAAGCATTATTGGTTCCCAGGTGTCTGGGGCCCCAAGACAAGGAATGGGACAGGACCCAAACTAGGAGGAGAGACCGGTGGGGGAGATGGGAGGGTGAATGAAGCTGGGGGAGTCAAGACACAGAGGGCACTATGGACTTACCCCAGAGAGAGGCCTGCTGGTAGGAGAGAGCAACATTCATTTATATATCAATAATAACCACACACATAAGCAGTTGTAACTCTCCAACTGAAAGATCCAGAGGCTGGAGGCAATACATGAAACTCACTCCTGGGAATATACTTAATAAAGGAAGTGAAAACCATCTACAATGAAAACTTTAAAACACTGAAGAACTTAAAGATACTACAAGATTTTGGAAAGACCTCCCATATTCATGGATTGGCAGAATTAACAAAGTGAAAATTTCTGTGCTTCCAAAAGACACCTATAGAGTCAATGCAATATAAAGTAACTGGCACATAGAAATACATTAAGCCATTGTCTGTGTTCACACAATCAGCAAGTAGAAATACTGTTTCCAGAAAATCTGATACTAAAGATTGTACTTTTAGCCATTGTTTTATTGCCTTTTCATGACTTTCTAAAGTCACCTAAGTGTACCTGAGTAATAAACTAAAAGAGGAAGTGAGAAGTTTAAGGAGTTTAAGCTTTAAAATCATCCAGAATCTTCCTCCTCCAGCCCCAGAGGAAAACCTCCTGTTGCTCCTGGAGGTGATTTCAAAGTAGTATGCATGTCAGTACTGTTTCAGAAAGCTTATGTTTGTTTCCACCACATTCATCTCTACTTCTTGGTATTCTCAAAGTGATTTTATTTTTATAGTACAAGATAAAATCGTAAAGCTATGCTTAGTGTTCAATCTGACAAATATTAATCATTCAAGTGGGAAAAAGTACATTTACCTTAATAATTTAGCTTTTGTTGCCTAAATCATTTGACGTTTTCTTGTTAATCTTCTTTCCTGTTTGCCTGTGTTGACAAGTACACAGTATTTAGCATTGGGTTTGTGGGTTTTCCTTTCAGATGAGACTGCTGAGGACAAAGCTGTGAGGTGGGTGAGAATGTGTGTACTGTGCTGCCACCTGGTGGCAAGATCCCACTGTTACACCAAATGAACATGGCCCGCTCTAGTGCCACTCTATGAAATAGATTTTGTATTTCAGGCAAGGCCATGAGAGGGGGATAAAAAAGGGCATTGGGAAGGAACGACGCTGTATTAGAATTCCATAATAATGGGAAATAGGATAGAAACAGAAATGTCTATTAGGAGCCAAGTTTGGGGTAGGGAGGGAGAAAATGCCTACTGCATGTATGCTGTATTTACGACATGCAATTATAGTTCCAATTATATTTAATTCCCAATCTAAATTGTAAATCAAAAAGAGATTAATTGATCACTCATCCTCTAGTTCTAACTTCATCACAGAGTTGGTCCTTCATTTCCCCAGGTGATACATCTGTGGATTCAAACAACCACAGATGTCAGAGTGGTGGCATACTCCTTTATTCCAGCACTTGGAAGGCAGAGGCAGAAGGATCTTTGTAAGACTGAAGCCATCTTGGTCTGCCTAGCGAATTCCAGGACAGCTGGGGCTACTGAGAGACCCTGTCTCAAAAGGAAAAATAAATAAATAAAAAGAAAATTAAAAAAAAAAGTTCCATTCCAAAATAATCGTAAAAATTTGTGCTTGTATGGAACATGTACAGCCTGTTTTCATTCTTTTAAAAATAATACAGTGTGACAATTAATTACATCGAGTTGACATTGTACTGGGTAGTAAAAGTAATCTAGAGAGGATTTAAAGTATATAAGAGGGGCCAATGAAAAGGCTTAGCTGGTAAATGTACTTGCTGCCATTCTGACAAACTGAGTTTGAGCCTCAAGACCCATATGGTGAAAGAGAACCGACTGCCACAAATCCTCTGCATGTGCACCCACAAAAATGCATACTCATATCCACAAAATAAATGAATGAACCTACTAAGAAAGACTTTAAAGTATCCGGGAGAATGTATCCAGATTATACACAGATACCATACATAGACAGGACTAGAACATCCTTGGATTTCCATATCTTAGGGTCTGGAACCAGTCCTCTGCTAATGTCACAAAACAACTGTACAAAATGAAAGGCGGTAATAAAAGGATCAAAGTGATTGGAAGATTCTTGCTGAAATCAGGTAGGCTGTAACAGAGACAGTCAATTCAAGATGACATTTGAAAATAGAGCTCTACACTGTGGGAAGTGGATCTAGATAGTGTCATGGAACAGCTGAGAATCACTGATAATAAGAAAAAGGTTGAGCCTAGTGCTCCTCCTTGGGACAGAGACTGTCTGGAAGCCATGCCCTCCATAGAGGGGAGCCATTGCACTCTTAATGCGGGCATACCTGGACTGGAAAGTAATTCAGAGGTTGAAAGAATCTGTGGCTACTTATGGGATACAAGCAGCTTATACTATAACTCAGGTTGAAAGCCTTACTAGACGTGCTATGACTCCTTTTGATTGGCAAAATCTTTGTAGGGCTGTTCTTTCAGGGGGCGATTATTTGAATTGGAAATCTGCTTACTTGGAATATTGTGTAGAACTAGCAGCTGCTAATGCAGCCAATGGCCAGCCTGCATGGAATGTGGATATGCTTATGGGGCAAGGGGTTTTTATTAACAATCAGATTGGATATCCAGAGCAAGTATATTCTCAGATTAATGATGCAGCCCTTAAGGCGTGGAAGATGCTGATGGGCTCAGGTAACCTTAATGATAGTCTCTCAAAGGTCCTTCAGGGGCCAAATGAACCCTTTGCTGATTTTCTAGCTCGAATGATGGAAACTGCAGGAAGGGTGTTTCCAAATGTGGATTCAGCCATGCCATTGATCAAGCAGTTGGCATACGAGCAGGCTAATAAACCCTGTAGAGATGCCATCAGACCTCATAAGAATAGAACCTTAGATGTGTGGATCAAAATATGCAGAGATATTAATGAGCACTCCATTCAAGGGCAAGCCTTGGAAGCTGCAATAGTTGCAGGTCTGAGAGGTAAAAACCTATCAATATCAAATAGGCGACCTAAGCAATGGCCCGGCTGTTTTAATTGTGGACAATTTGGCCATTTTAAAAGAGAATGTCCTAATTCCTTAATGACAGCCACTAGACCTATAGATATGCTTCCTAAGTTGTGCCCCAGTCAAAAAGGTAACCACTGGGCAAGGGAATGCCGATCGAGATTTGACTTTAAAGGCAATTCTTTACCTCTCAATCAATTGGGCTCTAGGTCAAAAAACGGGAGAGTGGGCCCTGCGCCTCAGGGCCCTCAAATATATGGGGCAATGCAGACAACCCCTCAACCATGGCCGTTGATGCGATCTCCCACGCATCAAATCCCCATATCCCGGGGGACGTGGGTACCAATACTGCACGTAGAGCAAGCCCAGGGAGCGCAGGATTGGATCTCTGCGCCACTTCCAGACTTGTATTGACACCTCAAATGGGAGTTCAGGTGGTGGAGTCGGACTTTAAAGGTCCGCTACCGCGAAACACAGTAGGATTATTAATTGGCCAAAGTTCCACTACTCTAAAAGGATTAATAATCCACCCAGGAGTCATTGATTCGGATTATACTGGAAAAGTAGGAATTATGGTGTCCTCTCCAAGGGGGATAGCTCTTATAAACCCTGGAGATTGCATTGCCCAAATTTTGATTTTTCCCAGTTCTCGTGCAAAATATCCTTCAAAGCTACACGTTTTACAAGGTATTTTCTGTTGCTATTGTGTGTTTTTTAAACAATGGGATGGATACAGTTGTCATTTACTAAAATGGAGAAAAGACAAAGACACGAGTCTTAATATGTTAAGAGAAATTTTACTCCTTTGGGAGAGTAAATGAGCCTATTTCTTCTTGCATTCTAAGGTGCATCACTCCACTACCAGAAAAGTCAATGGTGGAGACTGATGGTTAAAAAAAAAAGAAATCAAAAATAGCAGAAATAGTAACAAAAACAAAACTCTCTCAACTGGTGACAATCATAAATCGCTAATCCTAACAGAACAGAGTAGAAAATTTTAGTTGTACCACTTATACCAGTATCCACTATTTTTCCATAGTCTTAGTAATAGAATTCCCAAGTTCATTTTGTTATCTCATTATCCATCTAAAAATTTACCACCTTTGATTATAATAGCAATATATTAAATTGCAAATATTTTATTTCTTAAAAGATGACATTATATACACATACCCAGAACTGTGTTTTTCCTTGGCTTCCTCTTGACTGAAAGACAGAAAGATTATAGCCTGGACTATAAAGAGGAAGCAAATTGTGAGGAAATTAGAACCAGCTGTCCAGACTGATTCCCTGATAACTTCATGCAAATGATCTTCCCTGCAGTCCTGATTCCCTCCCTCCTAAATTATGTTAGTGAAACAGAAAAATTTTATTTACAGTATAGCATTTAAAAGAAATACACTCACCCAGATGATGCCCTTACTAGCTAATGCATGTTTGATAAAAAAAAAAACCTTACTTACCCATAACATTTTTGAAATTACTAAAATCATGGGTAACAAGCCATTGAATATAGTGTACATGTCTGTTTGTGTTTGTGTATGAATATGAATATGTATATGTATATGTATGTAATATGTATATGTATGTAATATGGGCCCAAAACAACTGAATAATGGAGTGGAAAAGGAACTGTCTTTCCAACTGAGATAAATTGGTAGTATTGACTTTACTATGTTTAAAGGAATGTAAAATTAAGTACAAGAGAGAGGAGGGGAGGAGTTGGTGTGGTATAAATGATCTCCAAAAATCTTTCTGGATCAGCATACTATGACTATAATTTCCAATTCAATATATTTGTCTGTGTGACATCCTGTAGGCATACCTGGAAATTCTGTAGGTTTGGAATTAGCTGTCGCTGTTGTTGTTGGCTATATATGATCCAACGTAAATAAGACATGAGCTTTTTGTTTGTTTTCCTTTGCTAGGAAATGACAGCTACATACCCAAGATGAATTCGATGGGCACAGCCATGCAATCTAAGTTTACACTTGGTTCCTTGCCAGATAAATAGAAACAAGCTGACTTCACCAGAATGGAAGAAAAGTGAACAGGAAGCTATTTATGCAAGGGAAAGCTTAAGCTACTACAAGATTCTCTGGGGATTCTGTGATTCATTTTGTTTCCTGGTGGTTACCACTTTCTAGTTTTGACAGATGTGGTTTTTTGCTTTTTTTCTTAAGCTCATTGGGCTTGCAAAGGAAAGCACTAAAGGGAGAAGGTTAAAGAAACAACTCAGCACCTACAGGCACAGATGCTTTACTGTAATTGAGCGAAAACCCTAGGACTTCCTATGAACAAATTCTTTCTACTCTAAGACACTGGATTATTTTTATTTTTATGCTTATAATTTCTTAAAGTTCATGGCCAAAAATGATAAACTTTTTATGTCTTTTTAATGGGAATGTTGGTATAAGAAGTTGTTATGAAGAAGACAATGTAATAAAGAAGTCAGATGTCAATGTATTCTTGCCATTGATTTGTCCTCACAAAGAACGAGACACCCAGGCATCCTAGTATCATTAAGTGAGCATGAGGAGTTGCCTGAATTTAGAAGCAAATGTCCCAAGGTAGCCCCCCAAGTTCTATATGTATGGGGAGAGGAAAGGACTCTTCTGGACTAAATGGACCCATGCGATAAAGGAAAAGGTCTTGCAATAGGTAATTAAGATTAAATTAATCATCTTCTTCTCATTAAGCATATTGTTTTAAAGAGTCATTAAATATATTCAAATGATATTGCATTGGATTAAGAGGATTAGTGCCTAGCCTTAGTTCTTTGTCTGCTAAGGACTACAGCTGAATCAAGCATTTTACTAAGAACCTTCCCTGGGAAAGGAAAAGCCTTTGTCTTATTTTCTTCACATTTCCTATAAGGTGGACAGACACATGCCTGGGAGTGATGCCAGTCTAGTCAACCTGCAGAAATGAAGGGCAGCATTGAGGGTGATGTCTGTTTTTTCTCCTAATACCTTTTCCTGGCATATTATTGATTTTTAACAAGACACACGAAGAGGAGATATCAGGAACAATACTGGTGGTGTCCACTTACTTTCTTTTTCTGGAAAACATGGTCTTAGCCATCTGCCTGGTCCCCTTCACCTAGATCGGAATCACAGTGATGCTGGATGCTTCTGCTGCTCCTACCATTAAGAAATCCCACCTGCAGTGCCCCTCTTCAATGAGACAAATCCGGTAAGAAAGTGAAACACTGTCGTGCAGTCGTTGCCCAGTTTCTCTTGCTGGCTGCCTCAGACCTACTGCAAATCTAGAAATTTATCTTTAATGGAAATACATCTTGGTGTCAGTGCCTGTGTCTAGAAATAGCACTCACTCATCAGAATAAAATACCTCTAGCTAACATCCAAAAAGTCAGGAGCTTCCCTCTCAGACATTGTGTGCTTATTCATATTTACAAAGCAAATAGTTGAATGTTTCGCACATTGCTTCTCAGGGATTGTGTTTATTCAATGAGTAATTCATTTGTTATTAATAATGATACTTGTTTACAATTCCTTCGAATTTTTAGTTGAAAGTAATCTAAGCAACAACTTTTCCCGTCAATTTTATGTAGGACAATCTATTGATAAGATAGTATCAAAAGGCATTGAAACAATGTTATCTGTTGAAAATAGTTTTCATATATTTAAAATATTTTCCTGAATATAGACTCATTATCATTATTATTTTCCCATTAATAACCATGAGATGCCTGCATATGTAGAAAGGAGATATCTGTCCATTACAGTAACCTGGGCATCATGATTGATTTGCCTGGGACTTTATAGGTTTTAGCTGAAATTGCCAAATCTTCCTAGCTTGCAAGGGGCAAGATCAATCACTCTTCTACACAAAGAATGTCCTTGGAAAAGTCTTCCCTTACTTATTTCCAAAAAAGACCTAGTCAGTAAATGACAGATATTTCACAGATTCCCCTTATAATCCTGAATATTTATGAAACACTCATCATAATATCAGGAAAGAAATCACAAACACTTGAGAAATATCTTAAGAAATCTCAGGTTTAATGACCCTAACCAAGAGAAGGGAGGACTACATTCCTGATTCCTGATTTGCTCTTTAAAATGTACCTCTTACGTTTTCCTTCCATTCTTCTGCTCCTAGACCGCAGATCTAAGATGATACAAGGTTTTGTTGAGTTTAAATCCTTTCTGCGTCCTCTCCAAGGAAATTAGCTAAGGGACTGTTTGGGTAAAGTAAGGTTATACCAGGGTTTATGTGTGATTTTTTTTTCAGATTTCTTATAACATTTACATAATATATTTTATAATAAATGGAAAGTGCTTAAAATATATTCTATCATTTAAAGAAATAAATTTTCTCATTTGTTTTATAGAGGTTTAGAGAAGGAAAATACAGGTCATCAAAGAACTATTTCATCACACTGGCCCACATCCATGGCAGAGTATCTACAGAGAACCCTATAATACAACTACTGTAATCATTAACTCACATCAGCTATACTTCCCTGCACTGGCCCAAACAAGACTGGACCCATCAATAATCAGTCAAGGAAGAGGGAGGGGCTCACTGGACCCTACCCTTTACCTCTGGATTATTGGCTATTGATAGATTCTGGGAAAGGTAGAGTCACTGTCTTTAGTTGTGTAATTCACTGCTGAGCCCACCAGGCTCCAAAAAATAACTGCAAACCCTTGGTCACACAGATATTCCTGGTCAATCTCAAAACAAATGAGTAGACATGAGCATAGGAAGAGACTTGTGGGGAAGAGGGAAGGTAGACAGGGTGAGGAAGGCAGGAGGTAGGAGTGGTCAGTATGTGAAAGTATAAAAATAATAATTAAAGTTAAAGGTTTTTAAAAAGAAAAACCTACCATGCACACTTATTGTGTGTTCTTTAAAGGCCAACAGGGGAGCACTGATTCTTTGTGGTAAGAAAGAAACATTTCCCTTAGGTGAAATGCCTCTTTATTTCATTTTAAAAGAAGTTTAGAGTTTATGTAGGTCAGGTTTCCCCCAGAGGAAACCCTGGGGTTTCTCCTATATGAGGCCAGACATGCTTGTTTGCCACTTCACTGTGTCTTAAGTGATGAGCCCCTTTAGGCCACAAGCTAGAATATGATTTGTTAAAATTTATATGTGCTGTTTTTGCTCTGCAAGAAAAATCCTCAAGGGCACTGAGGGCTGAGTAAGCCACCACTGTACTGCTCAGCCACTTAGTCTGAAATCTATGCTTCTTACCTAAGTAACAGACAGCCAGTTTCTACACTGGTCTCAGCACTCACTCATGCAAATTTTAAAGCAACTGACAAAAAAATACAGAAATAACTATATAGACTAGTTTCCAGAAAAAGAACCCCAGAATTCTCCATTCCTTTGCTGGAAATAAATATCAAGAGGTTCTTTGCTCAGTATCCAGCCTGCTTACCAATAAACAATAATGAAATAGTTCATTGATAAATCATTATTTTATATTGTAAGAAAACTAACAAAATGGACATGAAAGGAGGACATGGTCTTTCTTTGAAAATTATGCAGTGGTCTTAGACCCACTACTTTGCATTCATATGATGCTTTCAGGCATCTAGCCCCTTAATCAGAATGTGAACTATCATTATTCAGGTTTATGACCTTGCTTTCCAGTCAAAGATACCTTTTTTTACTCGAAATATTTTTAAAGTTTTCTATCCAAAGACTTCCTTTATTCTTAGAGACCCGGTAGTGGGGAATATGGACAAAGAAAGTTTTGACAAGTGAAAATGTGTCTCTTTGCCTGAGGAGGTGATCTGGCATCCTGGTGATACAGAGTGGATATCCAGATTTGTTGAATGTTCACGCATTCTTTCATCAATTTTATCGAATGGCTTTCATGTACAAGTCTTGGGTTAAGGGCAAGATCCTATAGGAAGGGCAGACTGAAAATGCAATAGATGCTTAAAAGTTGTCATCCTACTTATTTTATAATGGTTTACTATAATCCTGCTGTACTTGGGTTGTTTAGGTCTGTTATTTCTCTATTGTAGAATTCCTAAAATATGATATACCATGTAATGTCTGTCTATATTAGACCATAGCGTATTTGTCTATTTATTCATTTTCGCATATATGCACTAAGTGTAACATTTAATTGTAGGTTTATGTGAGTTAATTTTAATATTTTATTTTATAGCAAGCTTATAAATTTCCTGAAAATTTGGCAATTGAGTCTTATAAGCTTTTCTGAACAGATTTTAGCAGTCTGCAGTTTATTCTTAAGGGTTACTGTGCCATTCTTACAGCATCCTAAACCCAGCCCAGCTCTAATGTAAAAGGTCACTCAATATAGTCATGGAAACACAAATCCAGTGTTACCAGATTCCTGTTATTTTTCAAACAAAGCAGCAACTACAGATTTTCATATGAACTTTTGTAATTTTCTGTACCATATGAACTCCGAAACACGTCTGCAGATCAGCTCTGACACAGATCCCATTTCCTCATTTCACAGATGAGGAAACAGCCTGAGCTCAAGATGTGGCAGAGAAAGACCCAGTTGAGACTAGGAGCTGTCACACCTCTAATAGGACACACTCTACAGCTGTCTCTTCCATGAAGGAGTTCACTTGCACAGCGTTTCCCTTTATAGACAGAAGGTGTTAAACGAAGATGCCATTCATTCCCTAGTTCAGGCATTTAGGAGCTGTTCAGACAAAGCCACAGAGCTCTTCATTCTAACGAGACACATCCTAAGACTTCTCAAAGCATCAGGGCTCTGGAGATAAACATTGGATCCACGATTGTGAAGGTTTTCTTAGCGATCAAAAACTGAGGCAAAGGATTTTCCTGCTACTTTAATATTTCTTGAATTTACATCTAAATAGCCTAACAGAGCATTTCTATTGCTTTTTTTATTATTATGTGTATGAATGTATTACCTGCACGTAGCTACGTGTACCCATACCATGCAGTGCCCGTGGAGGTCAAAAGACAGTGTTGGATCCTCCAGAACTGGAGTTCCAGATGACTGGAAGCCTTCATATGGGTGCTGGGAATACAATCCAGGTCTTCTGCAAGAATAGCCAGTGCTCTTAATCACTGAGCCCCTGGATTTTACATTTTAAAGAAAAATAATATCTATAAAAAGTTGTTCTCTAAAAAGAGAACAAAAATTTGCCTACGTGACCATAGACTGTAAAGTGGGCTTCTGTGTGCATTCCTAATGGAGTTTGAATAAGAAAAAATATCAAGCTAACAACAGGACATGCTTCTAGAATAAAGAGACCAAGCTAACACGGTGAAGCAATCTGGCAAGTAAAGTGTAGTGTAAACCATTAATTAATTAAGAAAAAAAAACTGTTAGGGAGCTGGGAAGATGGCTCAGCGGTTAAGGGTTAAGAGCACTGACTGTTCTTGCAGAGGACCCAGGTTCGATTCCCAGCACCCACATGGTGGTTATGCACCATCTTCACCTCCAGTTCCAGGGGAATAAATGTGTATTGGTATATTGGTATATCTTAACTGGGATTGCACGACACGGGTGTACTCACATACATGCAGGCAATACACTCATACACATAAAATAAAAATAATAAATAAAATAGTAAAAAAAAAAAACCCACTGAGGAATAGAGAGCTGGCTCATCAGTTAAAAGTACTTGCTGTTCTTGCAAAGGACCTGGGTTTGGTTCCCAGCACTTACATGATGGGCCACAACTATCTACAATTCCAGTTTCATGGAATATAACATCCTCTTTGGGCTTCCACAGGTACCAGGTATATACTTAGTACACATACACACATACAGGCAAACATTTATATGCATAAAATAAAAATAAATACATCTTTTTAAAAACATGATAGCATTAATGGATTCTTGTGTTGAAAAGATAGCAGTGATCTTAGTTATGCATTATATTTTCCAAATTAAGTTTTAATCCTTATACCTATTCTACGTTTTCATGTATGATTATAGCATAGACATCATTTTGTACTTTGTGTGTGTGTGTGTGTGTGTGTGTGTGTGTGTGTGTGTGTGATTGTTGGTTGGTTTTTTTGGTTGGTTTTGTTATGTTATGTTGCATTTTCTTCAATTAAGTAATTTTCACATTGTTTTATAGATATAAAGAGTTTTGTTTTCATCAATTTATAAAACTTCAGCACATTAGAAATACGTTTCCTCTTCTTCAATCAGTCCTAATTCTATTTAATTTTTTTGCATTGATAGGCCCTCAAAGACCCTCACAGTTCCCTGAAACCACTCAAGTTGGACTTTCCTGCCTCCAAACTATCATTTTCTTGGTCACAAACTTAGTGTTTCTGACACTGGAAAGTGTAGGAAGCACAGAAATGTGGCTCTTTGGTTGATTCAGGAAGAAAATGTCCTAAACCAAGAGGAAAAATCATGACTGTTACAAAGATTTAAACTTACTTTTTAATTTTATCTTTTTATTGAATTTTTGCAATTTTCATACAATATAGCTTCATTGTATTTGGTTCCCCTCCCCTCTCTGCATCTACCTCCCACTGCCCCCACTCAATTTAATGTACTCTCATGTGTGTGTGTGTGTGTGTGTGTGTGTGTGTGTGTAATACAGCCTATAGAGTTTGATTTGTGTCCCAAAATGTCCTTCAATACGGGTCCATCCACTGGGCCCAACAAGAGTTCCATCCCAATAAGAGACTGTCTCTTCCCCTCCCAGCAGCCATCAACTACTAAAAGTTCCTTAAGTTGGGTTGGGGTTTCTTACCCACTTCCCTATGACTGTGCTGGAATGTTATCTGGTTTGGGCTTGCATATTTTTTAATGTCCATAGTGTTGCATGGGAAAAGGCAGAGATTGAGAATGCTGGTACTTCTCACCACTCATCAAAGAAGCTTCTTTTTTCAAGAAACAGAGACTATTACAAAGTTCCAGAACTGGCCCAATGAAGAGAATAAGTGTCTGTGGAGTACCCAGCCCTAAGTGATACATCTACAATGCAACCTCTACACCTAAGGCTTAGGGAACATAGCAGAATGAAGGGCAGAAAGACTATTAATACATCTTTCAATTCTCACCAGTGAATCTTCCTCATGCAACAGGTGATTAATCCAGAAAACCACAACTAGCCAAAGTGAAGAGAATAAGATACCGCAGAGTTCATATCCCTGGGAAGGGCACCCATATCAAATCTCTACCACCCAAGACTCAAGGACCATTGTGGAAGAGGAGATGGAAAGACTGTAAGAATCATGGGTGATGGAAGACCACAAGGAAGCAAACTTTTTCAGGAGGCTGCAAAGTTGCTCATATGAACTTACAGCAATGGTGACGGCATGCACAAATCCTATGCAAATTTGATCAGATAAGAAACCAGCATACAACTAGGGAAATGGGCAGGAGGCGTCAACCTTACTTAGCAAAGGAACGATTAGCAGCCGATCACTCCTGGGCCTCTGAGGGAGAGTTGGTCTTCTTTAAGTGAGTGATGTTAGAGAGAATGAAAGCTTCCTGTGGATGAATTCACACTGAGGGACTTGGTACACAAACTTGGCTCCATAGGCCTTAACATACATAATAGAATGCATGAAATCCATTAGGGGGATATGGGGCGTGCAAATACGGGAGGGGGTCTAAATATGATCAAGATGTATGATATTCTCAAAAATTCAATAAAAAATAAACATTTAAAGAAAGAATGTTGGTACTGTGTTATCTATAATATGTAACACAATATATAATTGTATGCATTATAAATAGTATATCATTGTGTTTTATTGTAACAATATAGATACTAAGTCAGAAGCTTTCAAACCAAATGCCTGTATTCATGAGGTATAAGCCTCCCTAAGGGTGCATGCAAGTTATCTGGGAGGTGTATAGCCATGCATAGTCTTTAAATAATTCCTTTGTTAATTTTAGAATATTTTTATTATTCCTCAGAGAGGCAATTTTAAACACTTTTTTTCCAGAAATTTAAGCAATTTCTAGATTCCATTCTTTATGACCTCTTTGTTTAAACTGATCCACCTGAAAACTCGCCTGCAGTCTCCTTTATCACCTCCCTTTAATAATTGTTCTGTCACACCTGGGAAAATGTAGGCATTTCCCTTCCTAATACTTCTGTGTGTACTACACTTGTGTGTAATAGTTTCCAAGGTACAGAGACATAATTACAAATATTGTGGTTGGGGTAGTAAACAACTCCAGTATAAGTAATGTATCCTTTCCACTCTGGCTGATTTCCTGCTTTTCTGCTTGCAACAGAATTGAAGGAAGAACCTAATTAATTTGTTAGGTTATAAGTCATAAAAATTGTTCATAATTCATCATACAATATGACTTTTAAAAATAAGTCAGAAGGAATTTAGATAATTTAATTACATTTTTAAACATGTCAAAAATTTTTCTTCAAATTCAATATACTTACACATATATGACCAATATTTTTTAATATTTTGGATCTATAAAATCAAAACCTAGAATTTTTGCAAAACCTACTTTCATTTTTACAATGAATAATGTCCATTTACTAATACATAAAATAATTGGGGAAAATGTAGCACAGTTTCATTAACAAATTCATTTCTGCCAAAATTTTATTCTTAAATTAATAGGAATCAACATTTAAATACATTAAGTTTTGTTTCATTTGTAGTGGTCATGTGAAATAAAAAATTAATTTCAATGTATAGACATAGTTTCTTGAAGAAATGTTTGTATGATATGGTAGCAAAATTTTTTTTATATTTTATTTATTATTTTTATTTTATGTGTATGCATGTATTGCCTGAATGTAAGTACACCTGTGTGGTGCAGTGCCCAAGGAGGTCAGAAGAGGGCATTAGATCCCCTGGAACCAAAGTTACAGACTGTTGTTATCTGCCATGTGGAGGCCGGGAACCAAACCCAGGTCCTTTGCAAGAACAGTCAGTGCTCTTAACCACTGAGTCATCTCTCTGGCCCCTGTAATAAAATTCTATGGAAAAAAAGAAATGGAAATACAAGTTCTAATTAAATAATGAATAATATAAATTTTCTGATATTAAAAGAAAATTATTCATATATTTTAAAGAACTTGCTATAGGTTCACTGGATACATTAAAGGAAGAATGTTCTTTTAAATCATCATCCAAATAATTTTTTATTTATGATAAAATAATTTTAGAGATGTTTATTTAAATATGTAAAGGGTAGTGCCTAGATTTCCAAAATTCTTTTTCGAGACACAAGCAGTAAATCATTTTGCAAAGTACATGAAATACAAGGAAAGTGAAATGAAATAAGCACAGACCATCTCACTGCAAGTCAGAATAGCCTCTTGCAAGAACAGGTGCATGTGTATCCAACTGTGGCCAAGAGAGCATTTCACAGCAGGCTCTGTGTTCAGTGTTTGGGGGATTCTTAATTAAGATTTATCCTTTCCTCCAGTGGATGAACTTGCACTAAAGGATATCCGGGTACAAATATTCAACTGGATAGGACTTAACACATATGACAGAATGCATGAAATCTGAGGGGGCCTACGGGGAGTACAGATGGGGAAAGGGGGTTAAATTTGATTAAGTTCTATTATATGAAATACACAAAAACTCAATAAAATATATTCACAAAAAAATTTTAAGTAAATAAAATTTATCCTTTCCAGTCTCATGAAGAGTTATGCTTCTGAAAAGACATTGAGTGACAGGTCAAATATTTGTATCAAAGACTATTATTACCAAAGGAGTAATTTTCATGTTTCCAAAGTTACATCTTCATTTTTCTTTTTTCAAAAAGGTAGCTAGCTTTTATTAAATGTATTATTTTCTGGGAGGAGGAGCTCTTCTGAGAAATTGGTATAAATGTGAACTCTTACATTTCAAATCAATTGAATCAGAAACTCTGAGCACGAGGCCTGGGAAACCAGATGATCTGAATCCATGCCAATGAGAATCACATTTACCAACATCTGGGCTAGCGCCTTGGACAGAGTGGGCATTTGATGAAAGGTACCTCATGTGTGTGTGTGTGTGTGTGTGTGTGTGTGTGTGTGTGTGTACAAGTGTGCAGAGGCCTGAAGTCAACCTCAGATATTGTTCCATAGGAGTTGTTGACCTTGTTTCTGTTTTTTGAGACAGGGTTTCTTACTGACCTGGAGCTCTACCCTTACAACAAGCAAATGTTGGCACATCTTTGGTTTAATCTGAACTAAGAAAATGAGATTTTATGTGCTTATTTCAGATCATGCCACATTGAACACAGATGGCTAAGAAAAATAAAAATAACCAGAAATAGATGCATCTTAAAATTATTCTTTCTTTCTCTTGCGGGAACAGCGTACAAGAAACCAAAATGAGGAAGGATGACAGCAGTGGGCCCTGAAACATGAGCAACTGCTGCACATAGAGGAGAACGATTTCTCCGTGAGGCCTGGATTTGGGGGTGAGCACCATCGCCACAGACTGCATTAAAGCACATGACACTGCTGGGTGGAATTGAAAATCTGAGGCAGTTAAGATCAAACTATTAGTAAAGGCTATCAGCTAATAAATAAATTACAAAAAAAAATTGAGACAAAGTCTCCCTGTAGCCCCAGGTGACCTGGAGCTCTCTATGTAGACCAGGATGGTCTCCATCTCATAGAGACCCACCTGCCTCTGCCTCCTGGGTGCTGGGATTAAAGGTGTATGCCACTGTTCTTGGATAAATTATGAAATTTTTAAATACTTGTGTGATTATCTTCTCTTGTATGAGAACAATTGACAATGTGTCCAACTTTTAAGTTGACCTCAAACTCTTTTTGCTATTATTCACACTCTTGCAAGTAAAACCATTCAATAAATAGAGAATGGATCTATTTGCCTAATTAGCAATTTATTGTTTCTATTATAAACTGCGAATTTGATACATGGTAATTACAAACCCTTACTTTTAAATATTTTATTACTTTTATTTTATGTGTATGAGTTTATTGCCTTCATGTAGGTAAGCGCACCCATGTCATGCAATGCCCGCAGAGGACAGAGGAGGCCATCAGATCCCCTGGAACTGGAGTTACAGACAGTTGTTAGCTGCCATGTGGCTGCTGGGATTCGAACCTGAGTCTTCTGCAAGAACAACCAGTGTTCTTACCACTGAACAATCTCTCCAGCCCCTAAACTCTTACTTTTTTATAATTTTTTACACTGGGAGGGGCATCATGGTGCATGTGTGGAGGTCAGAGGACAGCTCAAAGGACTCTCCTTATACGATGTGGGACCCAAGAATCAAACTCAGGGCTTAGTGGCAAGCACTTGTACCTGCTGAGCCATCTCACTTGCTCTCTTGTTGACTATTATAAGCTAGGGTGCCTAGTTTTGATGGAAGAACTACAGTAATGTCAAATGCCATGTGCCCTTTGAACCTTCTATGGAGTTCATTTTTTTCTTTTTATAGATTTTTTAATGTATATATTTTTATTTTATGTGTATGAGCACCTGCATGTGTGTAAGTGCACCCGCATCATGCAATGCCTGCAGAATTCAGAAGAGGGCATTGGATCTCATGGAACTGGAGTTATGACAGTTGTTCGCTGTCATGTGGGTGTTGGGAATCAAATCAGGGTCCACTGCAAGAGCAGCCAGTGCTCTTAACTGCTTAGCCATCTCTCTAGCCCCAATAGCTTTTTAACAATTAGAACTGATTTTTAAAATTAAGCACTGTGTTAAGCCCTTTCATGAACTTTACTATTCAGCTTCACAGTCCTGACTGGCAGGCACCAGGGTGTCCCTTAATATTCAGTGTGGAAACTGAGGCTTAAGGAAGTATGAGATTTGCCAAAGACCAAGTAATAAGTGGTGGAAGCAAGATGCAATGGCCAGTGGGGATGGCGGAGGAGACCCTGGGAGAGGAGCATGTTGGAGCACAGTGTTCTTTCCTTCAGATTCTTCTGCATGGCTGCATCACTGAGGTGCCGTGTTTTCCAGGGATGTGCATAGAGCATGACCTCATCCAGCTGAACTGAGCCCTTAGAACCCACCTTCTTATTTGTTCATGAAATCAAAGTCTCACTCCCACAATTCCCAAACTGACAACTTTTCTGCAAATATGGAAATAAGGGGAATGCGGTTGAGGTAAAAGCAATGCCCACTGGCAATAGAGCAGGCACAGAGTTATGATGAATAACTAGTAACTACTGAGAGTTGAAGGAAACTTAATGTTCACATCATATTATGCTTACAACCAAGGGAAGCACGGCAGGCAAGTAGCTACCATAGGGATTTAATGTGCTAACCAAAGGAAAATTAAATGTATTGAATAGCTATTATATTGAGAGCTGGGGTTTTTTGTTTGTTTAATTGGTTTAGTTTGATTTGATTTTCTTTCTTCTTTCTTTAGCGTGTGTCAGTGTGTGTGTGGTGTGGTGTACATGCATGTCTATAAATGTTCATTTGTGTGGGCCCACATATGTGTGCCAGTGCAGGTGCACATGTCTATGGAAGCCCAAAGCTGACTTCAGGAACCTTCCTTGATAGCTCTCCACCTTATTCATTGAAGCAAGGTCTCTCAATTAAACCCCAAGCTCACTGGTATGGCTAGTCTAACTAAGCAGCCTACTCGGGGCATTATGGGTCTCTGCCTTCCCAGTGCTGGAATCACAGGTAGGCTACCATGCTGACCCAGCAGTTATGTGGGTTCTGGGAATCCAGTATCCATGCCCGACACTTCCAAAGAGCTCTTTCCCACTAAGCAATCAGCCTGGCTCCTGAATTTCTTATTTAATTTCCTTGTAACCATTGGGCTGCAATTCTAGGGACTTGACCTAAATTCCATTTCCTTAGTGACTCAGACTATACTGGGCATCAGAAGGATGGGGAGAGCTCTTAGTCAGGAGCCCAGCCCCGTCTCCAGCATTCCTGATCCACAACATCTAGGTGGGGCTGATAATTTGCAATTCTGCACAATTGGTAGATGCTGCTGGCACTACAGCTCTGAAAACCACAATTGCTGTGCTAAATTATCAGCATCAGAATAAAATCTTGGTGAATTCTTTATGTACTTATTTTCCAGAGTATTTGTCACAGTTATAGAACTCTAAGACTGTAGAAACATAGAAATTAATCAGATTTCGAAATAATGCTCACTTAGGGCTGAGCACTCGTGAGTCATTCATTCTCAGTACTTTGATCAGTTAGGAGTCTGCACTGAAGGCTGCCCACTACAAAAAGAAGCGCCTCTGATAAGGTTGAGAGCAGCACTAATCTATGTGTATAAACATAATTATTTCGAAGGCAATCTGCTTAGCAAAATAAAAGTATTAGGCTCCTTCTCTAGGTCCTATGACCTCCCCAATCATAAGTTTTGACCAGGTTTACAGTACCACAGGCATGAATTCCCTCCTGTGAAACAGGCCTCAAATCCAATCAGAAAACATACCTGCACCCAGACCGGCTCAAGATCAAGCCAATCAATAATTTTAGCATGGATGGGGGACAGGCTCATGAGACTCCACCTCTACCTGAGGGATGTGGCTGCTGGTAGGTTGCCCGTGTTCAAGCAGGCAGAACTAATTTAACTGGATGAGTTAGTAAAAAGAGGCTGTGGAAGTGGGTGGCATACATGTGGGGGATCCCACGGAGGAATGGAAGGGAAGTTGGAGGGGATATAATCAAGATACACTGTATGTATGTATGAAATCGTCAAATACGAAATTATATAATTATATATTGTTTTCCTGTTGAGGTGCTATTTCATTTTTTTCTCTCCCTCACTATTTCTCAGGAATAGCTTCCTAAAGACAATTCTCCAAAATACGCTTAATCCCTTAACATGCTCAATAAGCTGATGCTCATCCCAGCAAATTCTTCCAAATTTTGGATAATTAGTCTGCAACTACTGTCTAGGTGGTCTGGTCTCCATAATTCTAAAGTTTTAAAAATCTTCCCGTTAAAGTTTGTGAAGCCACTAGGGGGCGTCAGGTGCACGGGAATGGTTAGAAACTGGCATCTTGGGCTCGGTAGTTGGAAGCTCAAGACGCTCACTCTTCGGAACCAGAATTCAAAAAGCTGCTTTAATTCCTACTGGGCTAGGTTCCTCAATTAAATTTCTCTCTGATGTAAAGGAAGGTTTTCTCATAGGGACTATTTTAGGGCCATCGAAAGCAAGAAAGAGAAAGAAAGAAATGACTGTACTTGACAGTGGACCTTGAAACAAACACTGACACCTGATTACCCAAAGTGGTCCAAGGACCAGCCGAAGCACCACGGAGTCTAGTTCGAAGCTTAGGCCAAATACGAGGCTTCTGAGTGGAATCTCACATAGTAACACAATGCTCAAGTGAGTGGCTACCGGTGACAGTTCAGAGTCCCTGCCGCAGAATGCTAAGCCCCAACCCTCCTTTCAGTATAAACTATTTATAACTTCATTCTCCACCCGTGTATCAACTTCATCTCTGGAAAAACATAAATTCCCACTTCGCCTGATCTGTTAGAAATACGTGTTAAGACTTTTTAATTGGTAATGCATTTTTAAATTAGTTTCCCTGAGGCTATTCGTGAGATTATTAAAAATGCAATTGAAATGTACGGCTCATAGTTAGTGACAGGTGGCAAATCATCTCACGATTAAGAAATTCTAACAATCATAAGCTGGAGTAAATGGTGCCCAGATGACTTGTTCAGTCAGTTCAGGGAGGAAAAAATGATCCATAAATCCAGTCAGAAATACCAACTGGCAGCTCTGTGAAATAGAGTTCTTAACCTTTGCTTGCCTGTCTTAGACAGAGCCTCACAGTGACCCATTTCTCTGCTCTCAGATGATTGTCTTCCTTTGGAAAAATCAGAGACTGCGGGAGACAAAAGCCATCCTTTAAATCATCTTCTTTTCTCATGAACATACTTCTTTCCTCTTGAGCTGAATGTAACTTCAGCACTTCCTTGCCTAATGTGTTTCCTAATTAGCTTTAACATTAAAACCAGCTGCTACTGGTTTAAAAAAAAAACTTTTATAAAGCATTAGAAGATTAATTGACTCATTATGTAGAAACAAGAGGATATAAATTTAGGGGAGCTTTTTGTTTAACTTGGGTTATAAATTGCACCTCATTTTCTTTATTTATGTTTTTCCCTGCCCACTATGTCTCCCTTAACTAAGGGCTTTTTGTTTTAGTCTTACAAATGATGATTTCTTTGTTTCTCCAAAGTGAAATCAGTTCAGCATCTAGATTCTGGCTGCTGAGTTGAGATGAAAGTTAACGTTGGCAAAGCTTCTTGTATAGTCTCTGCCTGTCACACAAGAGGCCTGCTTAAAGGTCAGAAGGGCCTGGTCATATTCCTACTATTAACTAGCTTGGAATTTTACACAAGTGTTCTTATTTCTGAACCTAAGTTCTTTAAGCAGTCAGTTGGAGCTAAAAGTATCTAGCTAAAGTAGTGCTTATAAAGATGATGTAATACGTTACGTGATGTATTGTAAACACACTATCAAAATAAGTTGTAGAATCTTTATTTAGCCCTAATTATTTTGCCTACATAAAAAAATATACCTTCATATACATAAAAACCTTTATAAAATGTGTTTCTACCTGACTAGTGATCCTTGGAAATTGATAAACAGAAAGGCTAATATTAATTTTTACTACATTTTTACATAATGCATTTAAAATCAGTCAAAGTACTTATAAAGCTCTTGTTATTTAAGCTATTATGTTTATTTTTGTTCCAACAGGGCATAAAATGTTGATTAGGAGGACATTTGAACAGGGTGAGGCTCGGAATTTGGCAACCACTCTTTCATGTGTTCTCACAGCAGCCCTGTAGGGTAGGCACCATATATGTATGCACTCTGTTTTACAGATTAGCAAACTGAAGCATGAGGAGCTGGGAGCTCACAAAAGCTTAGCCTACCTCGGTTTTATGTGACTACAGATTTCAAGATTTTAATGCTTCTGCTTTATTGACACTTTCTCTCTGTGACTCAGCTCTTTATCTTCAGAATAAAAAAAAAAAGATGTTTGGAGAATTGATACATAGGCAGAACTCTATGACACTGCATTTTGCTTTAATACTCCCTCACCTTCTACTCAGCCCTCAAGATTGGTAGAGCTCAGCTTCTTACATGTAGTACTGGGTGCACATGACATGGAGCTCAAATTAGACAGAAATGAGGAAAGACAGCACCCAAGGTATATACTGACTTTAGAAACTGAGGAGCTCATCTCCATATAACATTATAAACCTGGAGGGAGTAGATTTGAAATCTAAGATAAGAAGAACTCATTCCAAATGAACCAAGTCTATGTCCACTGTAAAGCCAACCTCAGAACAACTTTGAGACTCCAATGTGTAGCCAGCAGTGGTGTGAATGTCTTTGAAGACTAGTTTTATAAGACTATCCCCAGGCCTTCAGAAACAGTCACCAACAACTGGGATATATACTGTCTCTCTGGATCCAAAAGTGGTTCCAGAGCTGCTTCCACCATCTGAAGTCATCACAATTGGCAGGTGTCGACGTTCTTTATACAAAATGGCAGAGCATTTCCATATACCCTACAGGCATTTTTCCACATTCTTTAAGTCATCTCTAGTTTACTTATAACACCTACTACAATAAAAATGCTGTGCAAATTATTATTTTATAACCTTGTTTGATTAGTGACAAGATAAAAGTATAAAATAAAATATCTATGCTCAGTACATACTGAGCTTTAAATATTTTAATTCAAGTTAGTTGAACCCACAGATATGAAACCATAGAGTTAAATGACCAATTACCCTTAAAAATCCAAGTTGTTCTCTGATTTTATCAGAAAATGAATGAAGGGAAGCACTGTAGCTGTATATGTGTGAGAGAGAGAGAAACAGGACAGACAGACACAGAAGGAGAGAAAGAGACACGCAGAGAGAGAAAGAATGTTGATTGCCTGTATGTTGCAGTGTTTAATTAGAAATAGTGGAGCTTGTATTCCTAAGAGGCAGGTCTGCATTTTTGCTTAACTGAGCTAGTGATATTAGTTTATTAAGGACCAATTAAGTCTATTAACTATACCATTTATAACCTGCAAATGTATCTCTATGGGTATCTCTACACAGATTTTATAGAGGAGGTATCTAAACTTTGGAGTTATTCTTATTTAATATTTTTGAGGTTTTGTACATTTCATATAATAGATCTTAATCAAATTTAGATCCCTTACCCCATCCACACCCCCAATACCCCCCACCAGATTTCATGCATTCTGTCATATATATTAAGGTTTATCTGGTCAAGTATTTGTACCCAGATGTCCCTTGGTGCAAGTTCATCCACTGGAGTCTAGTCAGCCTTTCTAGAGTCTCTCCCTTAAAGAAAATCTACTCTCCCTCACCCGGCAGTGATCAGTTGCCAGTAGTTCCTAGGCTAAGGTTGGGGCCTGCTGCCCATTTCCCTTGTTCAATACAAGGTTTTTATCTGAGTGGGCATGGGCCTTGTGCATGCTGTCACTATTGTTGCAAGTTCATATGAGCAAGTTCCCAGTGGCCTGAAAGACTCTGCTTCGTTATGTTCATGTACGAATCCTGGCTCTCAAAATCTTTCTGCACCCTCTTCTGCAATGGTCCCTGACCCATGAGTGGGTGAGGTTTAATATAGGCATCGTATCCAAGGACACGAACTCTGTAGTCTCTTATTCTCTAAAACTTAGCCAGTGTGGCCTTCTGTGTGCATCACACTCTGTAATATGAGGAAGATTTCCTGGTGAGAGTTGAGAGATGTATTAGTATTCTCCGTACCCCCCGTCCTGCTATGTTCCATGAGACTTAGATGTAGACGTTCCACTGTAGATGTGTCATTTAGGGCTGCGAAATCTCTCAGATATATTTTTCTCTGTGTGTGACTACTTGTGGAACTCTGTAATAGCCTCCATCTGTAGCAAAAAGAAGCTTCTTTGATGAGTGGTTTATGGCATATTGTCTGTAAATACAAAGATCTATATTTAGCATATAGTAAGAAGTTTCATTTGCCTAGATTTATGTCAGAGAGGGTTTTCTCTAGGATCTAAGACCTCTCCAGTCATGTGTATTTGGCTATAATTACAGTGTCACCCATGATTTCCCTCCCATTGAAAGGGCTTTAAGTCCAATTAGATAGCTGTTGATTAGCCCCAAGGTAAAAGTGCCACTACTGTACCAATAGAGATAGTTTCTGTGCCAGTTGTCATGGTTATTAGGCTTTAGAGCTGGGTCTAACCGTTGATTGATTTTTCTTCCTTAGCAGCTTGCATAGTATCCTCTAAAACTATGAGAGCTAGTCTTCAGGTAGAAGGCTTACAGGTTGGATCCAGCTCCCTTACCTTGAAGTTCTGGGGGGTAATCAAGGTCAGCAGAAAAAGCCTGTGGTATTTGGGGAGTCTCTTGCACCGCCCTGACCAACAATTCAAAGGGAAGTTTCTCCTGTCTGGTACTGTGTTTTTTGTTATGTAGCTTCAGGTATACACATGCACTTATATTCAGATATCTGTATGTGTATTTTTCGAGGAGGGTTGAGTTAATACATTTCCTGGAGTTAATCTTTACCCTATAATACATAATAGTGACAAATGGCATTCAAATTGTAGTCTATGTGATTATTAGAACTTTATCCAGGACCTCTCCAAGACCTTTTGAAATCGTATTCCCTTGCAGTATTAGAATTAATGGGAAGATTTATTTTCAGCATGAAGTGCTGGGTAGATGTTTTCATGAATTTTTATTTTGATTATTAATACAAGAAAAAGGACAAATGCAAAATCACAAAGGAGTAAAGCTGTGAAGGAGTGGAAACTGAGCTTTCCCAAGCTCATGTGTAAACATAATTGGCAGTAAACAATATTATTTATTGAATTAATGTTTTACAAATTAATTGATCCAACATGCCAGGAAGGAGATGGCAGTTAGGATGCAAATAAGGTACTTATAAAGGGTGAGTCTGAATATATTTGAGTGATAGACCAAGTATCTGGCTAGATAAGACTCTCAAAAGTAATGAATGAACAATGTCCCAGAAGCCTATAAGACTGTTTCCATATGATCATGTACCTCCTCCCCTGGCTCTTACAATCTTTCCTATCCTTCATCTTCAGTGGTCCCTGAGTCCAGGCTGGGTGAAGTTTAATATAGGAGCCCTGTCCAAGGACCTGTACTCTGCAGATTCTTATTCTCTGTATTCTCTGTGCTCTGGCCATTTGTGTCCTTTTGTGTTCATGGTCCTCTGTTGCATGAGGGAACTTCATTGATGAGAGTTGAGAGATGCATCAGTATTTTTTCTACCCCTTGTTCCACTATGTTCCATGGGCCTTAGGTATAGAAGTTCCAAGTGTCATTTATGGTTGGGCAATTCACAGACAATCCGTATTTGACCAGTTTTGGAACACTTTAATAATTTCCATCTGTTGCAAAAGAAGCTTCATTGATTAATGGTGACTGCGATGCTTGTCCGTAAATATAAGGATCCATAATTAGCACATAGGAAGAAATTACATTTGTCTAAGGATGTGACAGGCTTGGGGCTTTCTCATATGAACCTACAGCAATGGTGTCAGCATGCACAAGACCCATGCAAACTCAAGTGGACAAAAAAACAGCATGGAACTGTGGAAATGGGCAGTGGGCCCCAATCTTAGCTGAAGAACTATTGGCAGCTGATTACTGCTGGGTGAGGAAGAGCTGATCTTCTTATAGGGAGGGACTCTAGATAGGCTGACTAGTCCTCAGTGGATGAACTTGCACTGAGGGACATCTGGGAACACAAACTTGACTCGATAGGCCTTAACACAAATAACACAATGCATGAAAGTCAGTGGGGGGCTATGGAAGGGTGCCAATGGGGAACTGGGTATAAAGATGATTAAGCTGCTCTGTATGAAATACACAAAAAATCAAATAAAAATTTACAAAAATTAAAAATTAAATAATTTTAAAAATAATGAATGATAATAAACAAAAAAGGGAAACTGATGCTGATAAAAGTAACCAGCCAATTAACAAAGTTGAATAAGAATGTCAAAGGAGTTAGCTTATTTTATACTATATTATGGATTTAAAAGGCTGTTGAATCAATGCATAAGTAAGTCACATATAGCACATCCAGTTATTTAGCCAGTAGGGAAGTCATTCAGGAATGACCCATCTAAATCTCAGCGTATTGACAAAACAACCACCTAGGACTCAGCTGTGCAGAATTTATATTTATTTGCTAATAGCTGAAAATTTTTCAACTATGGACTATGTCTATATTTAACTGAGAATGGCTTATTATGGAAAAACATGAGGAGAATATGTATTAATACATGAATTGTGTCATATATAGAGATCAAATTTTATACCAAAAAGTAATGATGAAGCTAAAAACCTATCTCCACTTACGCTATACCACACAGACACAGACACACACATGCACACACACACACACACACACACACACACACACCGCACACACAGAAGTACTGAAATCCTTCCTTAGGTGGAACTAGAAAATGTCATAATGACTCTCTGGCATAGATTCTCTTAATTGCCACAAGGGCTTTCTAAGCTCAGGAATCTGGTTCCCTGAGCTCCAGCTGTCAGCAAACAAGTTTGAAGTTCTCTGTCTGAAATTGCTCCAGTTCCCATTTCAGTGTATTTCATCAAACGCATTTCTAAATCGTTTGCTTCTTCCCAAATGCCTTTTATGGTTGCTGATCTGCAAAGGGGTACACCAGAATCTGCAATGTTGGTGTAGCATTTGTCTGTTTCTAGACAGCCAATCCACTGGCAACCCACTTCACAAATGAAGAAGGCTGATAATAGGGGGCAGGAGAGAAATGGGTTTGCTACTGCCCAGAGCCAAGAACTCTATAAAAACTCTATAAAACTCTATAAAACTCACCGACTGTCATTATTATACAAGATGCATAATTCTACATACCCTTAGGTATTATTCAAATCATTGTTTCTATTTAAATCCTACTAGTCAAAATATGAAAGGAAATAAAGAATAAAACCAAAGACACCACTACTTCAATATATTCTACAAGGAATTCCTTGGGATGTTACAAGCAAATTAGTAATAATGATTGAAGTGGCATTTATCTGTATATGTACTATAGTTATTACATTGAGTGTTCAATGAATGATTCAATAGAAAATGGGAAATCTTGTGCAAAAAATCTTGAAAAATAATTTGCTTTCAATTGTTGAACAATGGTCTTTCTTAGTTTTGGAAGGTATCTAAAATTATTAAAATTCATTTCTCAGCAAATTCCACTTTTCTTTCTGAAGGGTCCCCAGTTCCAGTGGATGTCGATATTCAGGTTGAAAGTATTGACAGCATTTCAGAGGTTGATATGGTAAGTTTCCTCCTGGAATATTGATCTTTTTAGAAATAGTAGTTGTGTAATCATTGGTGTTCGAATGAGTCATTTCAGGTACATGTGTTATTAATCTTTCCTACTTCGTAGTAGAAAAGATTCTCTTCATTCTTTTTTAATATTTAATTTACTTTCATTTTATGTGTATGAGTGTATTGCCTACATGTGTGCAAGTGCACCCATGTTGTGCAGTGCCCACAGAGATCAGAAGAAGGTGTCAGATCCCCTGGAACTGGAGTTATAGGCAATTGTCAGACACCATGTGGGTGCTGGAAATCGAACCTGTGTTTTCTGCAAGAGCATTCAGTGCTCTTAAACACTGAGCCACCTCTCCAGCCCCTTCTGTTTGCTTCTTCTTCATTGATAACCACTTTTATCTTCCCTCCGTCTTTTCTTTCTCATCTATTTTTCATTGATGACATATATTACAGAATACCATGTTTCCTTTATACCGTGTTTCATCTATCATGAGCAGGGAACAATTGTGTAAGAAAGTCTTACACAACCTGAAAGTGTATGCAACATGAAATCACAGCCATGGGGCCTTGCCCATAAAATGATAGACTGTTGAGCCAAGGTTTACACAGCTTATCCAAAGGTTTGGATTTATATCAATTCTACTTGTATGTAAATAACTAGTTACTGAGAATATGACTTGAACTATAGAAGAGATTAGCTTTGTTTTATTTTCCTGTAAAGTAATTGTATTTTCATAGCTTTTTAATTTTTAAATTACTATTTTATTTATATTCATGTATGAAATATGGATATACAACGATGTTTTCACACATAATAATATTGGAAAGATAAGTAAAAGAAAAAAGGAATTGTTAGATCCAAGTTTGAATTTGTTTGCCCAAAGACTCATATATAGAATTTAAATTCAAATTTATTTCTAGGGCTGGAGAGATGGCTCATTGGTTAAAAGCACTGTTTGCTCTTGCAGAGAATCCAGGTTCAGTTCCCAGCACCCACATGGTGGCTAACAACCATCTCTAACTCCAGTCCCAGGGGATCTGACACCTTCTTCTGACCTTTGCATGACACGGGTGCACTCACATACATGCAAAAAACACGCTCATACACATAAAGTAAAAAATAATAAATAAAATATTTTTAAAACTTGTTTCTATAAAATAACTATATATGTTACAGTTTATATATCATTGTTCATATCCAATGACACGGATGACATGAGGAATTTCTGTTCAACCAACCAAAATATTAACTGTAACATCTGAATGCCAAATAAAATTCAAATGTTTTAGTGGTTGTTTGCTGTTTTATTGGTTTGTTGATAGATTTTTTACCCCTCATCCTTATAGCCTTACAGCTGGCCTGCACAATACCAAATCATATCCCCATCCCTGCTGAACTAGATGTTGATATAGGTTTTTACCAATCATCACCATATTGTTACAGCTAGTCTTCAAGTTTCTGTTCAGATCCCTGAGCCATGCTGAGTTGAGAGCTCTGGGTATTTGCATTTTAATAAACCTCAGAAGTGGTTCATTGTAAACTGGACATTCTGAACCACAGTTTCATGGTGATCATTCTACCTTTCAAGCTGAGGAAGATCATTGTTTCTGGTCAAGAACCTCTGACAACTTGCTTTCCACTAATATCTATAATAAATGCTTCATTCAGGTTTTTGTGGGACTCAGTGTATTTAATTTTGGAGATCTGCTTCAACAAAAATAACACTGAATTATGAATACAAAAACAAATTTAAAATTAATATTTATTTAAGAAATTTTTGAAGCCAGGCATGGCATATGCTGGTAATTCTGGCACTCAGGATGCTGAGATGGAGGGATTTTGAGTTGAATTCTAGCCTACACTTGATAGTAAGACCATGTTTAAAATGAAAAAAGGAGGAGGATGGGGGGGAGGGTGGGTGTGTGGAGGGGAGGGAGGAAGGAAGGAAGGAAGGAAGGAAGGAAGGAAGGAAGGAAGGAAGGAGAAAGAGAGGGAAGGAGGGAGGGAGGGAGGGAAGGGAGGAGGGTGGGAGGGGAAAGAAATGACTAGCTTTATCCTACAACTACCTAAAACTGTAATATAAGTCATTCACCTACAAGCCATTAACACCCAAGGCCATCTGTGAGCTAATAATATTGAAATGGTTATCTGAACCCTGTTCCTGCTGGTTTCATTGGTCTTTTTCTCTCTTCTGAGGACTTTACAATGACTATTTATCTCAGGCATTACTGGAAAGATGAGAGACTCTCCTTTCCTAGCACTACGAACAAAAGCATGACCATAGATCACAGATTGATCCAGAAGATTTGGGTGCTGGATATCTTTTTCGTCCACTTTAAAAGAGCCTTCATCTATGACACAACTGTGCAGAACATCATGCTTTGAGTACACCCTGATGGAAATGTCCTCTTCAGTCTCAGGTGTGAGAGTTCCCTATGATTTTTGGCTTCCTTGGATCACAGCCATCTACATACTGGTTCTCACTTCAGATTAAACTCACAGCATTGTTACCGGTTTAATGATGTTGAAGCTTGAGACTCAAGCAGGATATGTAACTTTCCTGCTTTTAACACTTTGGTTTTAAAGAATTGTTTTCTAGTTTATCTATTTCATACACTCTGAGCATATGTTGTTTGGACAAAAAGAAGGGAACTGAGTTCTAGAAGCCTGTAAAAGTCTGGTACATGATTGTTTAGGCATGTGAACCTGTTGTGAGCCTGTTTCTAACCAACTCCAACTTATTCCTGCACTCCACCAAGCAGTTTCAGAATGTGGCATTAGCAAAATAATTTTTTCAGTTAGCTCCCTCATTTGCTGCATGAAGGCATAATCATCAAGTTAGCATAATTTTCTTACTTCCTTTTCTTTTTTAGTTAAAACATTTATTCTAACACTAGGCTACAATGGCCTTCCTTCTTTAATGTTCCATATTTCACATTAGCTAAATGAGTCTTGTGCATATTGAGTGGCATGAAATAAAAATTCTAAAATGTTCTATAGATCCAAGAATTTTTAAGATCTTGGAAATCTGAGAGTCTATAGTAGGTTGAAAAAAATGAATACCTCAAAAGATATCTATATCTTTATCCTTGTGAGGGTTATTCTATATGAAAAAATTAAAAGGATGCTTGAAAATGTGGTTGAACTAAAGATCTTAACATGGGAAAGTGATCCTTGTGTCTCTTTTAAAAGCATTACAAGAATCCACTAGAGAAGGAGAGGAAAATCTGATACACACAGAAGGCAATAGCAGTAAGATGCCAAGCCCAGGGCTAGTGATACCAGCAGGAATGTAAACTAAGTGGATTTTCCCCCTAGAAGCCCTAAATGAGCAATTTTGACCCAGTGATACTGATCAAACTCTGGTCTACAGAACTGTGAAAGAATAAATTTCTGTTGTTTTAAACTGCTAAGTTTGTGGTCATGTATTACAGCAGCAGTAAGAAACTTGGACAGTTTTTTGCTCAATAGAAGCATCATTTACAGTGTAGCTATCACCAGCCAGTTCATAAAAGCTGTAAATATTTTTTAATAATTGCAATTAAGGAACAGTACTGTTTTCTACAGGACTCATAAATATGAGAGTCAAGTATCATTAGGAATTGATAGCAGAACAGCAATACCTGATCTAAGAGTCAACCGTTTTAAGTTTGTTTGGGTGAAGAGATGATCAGTAATTAGATTAACCCTGTGGATCCTGTTAATCTTGTACATACTGAAATCTGTTTGACCCTTGTCAAACAGACTCTTCTGAAGTAACCTCTAATCTTTTGGAATATCTTGTGTGATAAGAGC
Source organism: Nannospalax galili (assembly GCF_000622305.1). Classification (NCBI taxonomy): domain Eukaryota; kingdom Metazoa; phylum Chordata; class Mammalia; order Rodentia; family Spalacidae; genus Nannospalax; species Nannospalax galili. Next base: position 1,893,254 of record NW_008345684.1, on the reverse strand, counting down.
GTTTCTGTTCTCCTGGAGTCCTTGAGCCAAGTCAGAGTGTCTATGTTCAGTGTTTATGGTGGGGACGTGTGCCACGTTTTCACTCTCTCCTCACCTCCAGAGGGAGCAAAGGCTAAGATCAGCCATCTGGCTGGTCAACCATGACTACATAGCTTCGGCAACTCTCAGGTAAAGTTTCCCACACCAAGGCCTGCATGAACTACCCTGTCCCCAGTGCACCGTGTATGATGTCTCTTATCACTGCTGGCAGATGATCTCACATTCTCCAGGTGAGGACAACAGGAAACTTGCTCTAATCTCTCTTGGACTCAGCCCTGTACTCCTTCTCTGTTTATTATTTTAACCCTCATTATAGTAAAGTATAGCATACCTCCGTCATATAGTAACTATGGGCTCTGCTGAGTTCTGTGAGTCTTTTGGAGGAATTGACCCTGTAGGCGGTCTTGGAGAGCCCCAAGCTCAGAAGGACACAAAAATGTGAGCACAGCTCTTCTACCCAACAGCAGAGCCAGTCCAAATACAGTCAGGTCACCTGGTACCAGGTTGGGTTCCAATGCCACTTAACCATAAACCTTCTTTTGTTCATTAATTTCTTCATGTATATGATTAGGGAAATGGTAATAAAAGACTGCAGAGGTTACTTCCAACTGTAATATACTAGGAATATACTAGACTAAGTATATTATCTCTACCCAAAGCCACCTACACACTTCCTTTCTTGATGCTTTGACTACTGACAATAAAATTCAGGTCACAGAAGATAAAGTGGATCTGCTCTTGTGATTAACTCAGGGGCACCATAGGCAGGAACATATGTTGCTTTTGTTTTTGCAGACTTCCTTGGGGGCATTTTATGAACATCTGATCTGCTATTTGGGCTACTATAGTTCTCACTTTGAGGCAAGATCATAATATAGCAGCCTCTGCCTGGGGTCAGGAAAATCCTAGAGAATATAAAATTTGGATTTAAAAAAAAAACCTCATCAGTATGCAAGCCTTTGACTTAATAGCACTTGAATTATGCATTGTGCCCATAGATCTATGACTAAACATGCTCCAGACTTTTCCCTCACTACTGGAAAGGACAATTTCCTCAAGTAAGTTTTCAAATGCTTTGTGATGAAAACCTTTACCTATATATTTTCATTGTCACCATCCCAACTCTTTATTACTAGAGACTATTTAATTTTGTATCTTCCCCAAAGCAGAAAATATTTAAATGTACTTATAAACATCTGACTCTGAAGTCTTTTTCTGAAAAATATCAGAGCCAGAAAATGCAGTGGGAGCTGAGAAAGAAATGATGAAATCAGAATCAATTATAAGAGCTGGAATTCACTCATCAATCTCTGCCTTAAGCAACTCACCCACCTTTCTGGCTTTGCCTCCTTGTTATTTGGACAGAAGATAGGCAAGCCTGTTTCACAGTATTCTGGAAAGGCACACAAAACAGGCAGACAATAAGGAGCTTCAGTGTTGCATGCTAATTGGGCCATATGGGTAAATGATCCGCAGTTCTTTTTCTCATTCCTTTTGCAAGATAACAGTTTCAGCCATGTGCTTTATGGATTTCAGCAGGTTTCCTCTTGACACTCAAAAGTGTTCTCTTCAGCTGGAAAGCAGTAAGTTTTATTGCCTAATGGAGTAGGTTGACATCGTCATTGAACACACCATCACACAACTCACATGCCCTTAGCAACCATTTAAACATCTTGATATGCTTTTCCAGTTGTAGAGTTTTTCTTTGCATTCTTACACATCTCTATTTTTCTAATGATTATGGTATATTGTCTTTAGATGACAAGATTTGAGAGGAAATGTTTCGGTCATCAAATATTCTGTCATTTTCACCCCAATAATAAAAAAGGAAGAGCTCCTTTAGATGGTGAATTTTCCAACATTTGTACAAACTTTCCACATTTGAAAATCACTTGAATCCTATTGTTGGATGAGTACCAAGCCTCTATTAAATGAATATGGGTTCTCCAGAAAAGCCCAACTTGCAGCATAGACCTTCTAATCAAAGCCTGGTCAAAGAGCCTCTGATCCAGCTCCCTGTCAATTACTTTCACCCAACATTCACTTTTGATAAGCTATCTTGAAAGTTAATGTGGGAGACAGACTTGAGCCTAGGGTGAAACTCTTATTGACAGCCATACAGCAGGCCTGAGGCAACGGCCCAACTGCTGGAGCCACAAGGAATGCCTTGTGACATTTTGCTCCCATTGGCAGATCATGAGACTAATGCCTAGAGCTTGCTACTCCCTAATCACCACCCTTGGATACCTCACCTTTAAACTACTTACTGTATTGTGCACCACCCTTGGATACCTCACCTTTAAACTACTTGCTGTGCTGTGATTGGACCACTACCCCTATATAAGCTTGTGCCTTCCTGCAATAAACCAGATCTGTCACTGAACCTGGTCTCCTGTGTCTGAGTATGGCTCCACTGACACAGTCTCCTCACCAGCCCTGGGGTCCAGACCAGATGACTGATCGGAGGAACTAAGAGAACAGGAGAGCAGCCACAGCTGACGACCACAAGTTAATTGAAATTTTTCATAGTATGACCAAAACTCTGGGAATCTCAATGGATGACTCCTACATAGCTATTCTTTTCTAAATCTATTACAAACTTTCTATACCATAATTTTATAAGAAGAAATTTTTCTACAAATTAAGGCACTCATTTTTCAATTTCATCCAACATTAAAGAAACGCAAAGGCATAGCCTCAGTGAATCTTGGCCTTGTCCTGAGGCCCAGCTTAACTGTGTGTGAGAATCTATACAGACAGGTCCCACTGGGGAATTTTAACCATTACAGAGGGAGAAAAGCCTCCACCCTATCAATCATCAGGGTTTGTGTTGAGGAGTTTTTTTACTTGTTTATTTTTTCTTGTTTCATTTCCTTTTGAAATGTGATTTTGTTTAATCCATTGGAGAACATTTTTCAACACCTTAACACATGAACATCACTGAACTAAGAACTAGGAAATTCAGAACTGTATAAAGCATGGCTACAGACATCATGTAACCTCTAAGAGCTTATTCTAATTATAGAAGTGTTTCTGTTTATTTCAGATGCCTACAATGAAGTGGATCTAATGCTGTACTGGAAACACAGGAACAAGTCCTTAAATACTGAAGAGCATATTTCCCTTTTGCAGTTCTTCATTGAGGAGTTCAGTACATCCAATGGATTAGCTTTCTGTAGCAGCACAGGTACAGCACTGTATGCAGACAATTCTTTGCCATCTACTGGGCCTCTTCTGTTTGTGAAGTAAGCATCTCTTCTTTCCCTAGTGTGCACATCCCTCCCAGGAGACGCCTTATTTCCACTCTTGGCCCCTCCCTTCTCCTCCAGTAGAGCACACAGACAGATCTTTGTAACATGGAGATTGCTATTCTGTCCTGCTCAAAATCCTTCAATATTTTTCCACTTCCTCAAATTTCTCAGCTGATCCACATCCCATTTACTGCTCTGACCCTACCCTAAACCTCTCCACTGAATCATCTCCCCCACCCTCTGCTTGTTCTCAAACACACTCACCTCATTTGCTCTATGTGGGCTCAGCTTTGCCCAACTCCATCACCACATGACCAGCTCTCTGCTTCAGTCAGAGTGTATTCAAATATCTTCCCAAACACTTCTTTCCTAACCAGCCTGTCTAAACTAAACCTCCATCTTCACTGTTTCCTATCTCCTCTGTCTTCACAGCATTTACTATTAGCTGAAATAAGTGTCTGTTTGACTGCTTTATTGTCTGAGTCCTTCTTTAGAAAGAAGTCAGGAACTCTTGTAAGCCTTGTGGAACAACCATTCCTTCCCAGAACCTAGAATGTGCCTGGTACATGATAGGTACTCAATAAAAACCAGCTGAAGCAATCATTTAACAAAGTGCACTATTGATCTTAAGAGAAACTTCATTCAAAATGAGGAAGATATACTCTTCTCTGTGACATTGTTTTTGATTTGGTAACTCCTATCCAAGGCATTTTTAAAGGTGGTCACTCCTAACTAAAGTTAGTATCAGTCTCTGTGACTTCTGCCACTACTCCCATCCCCACAGTCATTTTCATCATCTTGTTAGTTCTCAGTACCCTGTGTCATTTTAGGCAGATAAAATTTCACCTGTGACTCAATGGAGATACGTTCAGGCCAGAAAGTGGGGCCACAGTTGCCCCTGAGGTTTAGAGGTAGAATCCTTTCCACCCACTCAGTTTTGGAACTTGAAAAGCAGTTAGTTACTTATCTTTCCTCTGAAAGCTTGTCTTTAAAAATAAAACCAAGATTTATCCCAGCACCCACATGGCGGCTAACAACCATAACTCCAGTTCCAGGGGATCCGACAGCTTCTTCTGTCCTCCTCCAGCATTGCACAACATGGGTGCACAGACCTACATGCAGGCTGTACACGCATACACATAAAATAAAAATAATAAAATATTTAAAAAATTAAAACAAAGATTTAAATCCCAGAGAAGCTAGCTGAGTTTCTAGGACCAAAAGGTCTCTAGCTATTTAGATCAAGGATAAATGTTCTGCTTCATTCCATGTTTTCTGCATTACTTAACATTCAGAAAATTATACTATTAATTTTAATCATGTTCATTGCATTTTGATATGTAAATAACACACAATTGTGTTTCTTAATCATTGATATATCCCTGACTCATAGAAGAATCTCAGAATCAAATTGTTGAATAAATAAATAATGGATAATTTGAAATAGAAATGGATAATATGAAAAGAACTCAAAAGTTTAAAGAAAGAAAAGCCCATGTGAAACTCCAGCTTCTCTGGAGAGAAGCTGTTACTGGAACTCATTTTTCCACTTGCTCTGCTCCTTTTCTCATACATGTTTTCAGGACTTTGATGTTTTGGGTCCTAAATTAAATTAAATCAGTATTTAAACAAAGGAATGTGTGTGATGAACAATGTTACATATGAAATGTAACTTTTCTTTATTATTTCTATGATAAAATAACTTCAACACAAGATAAATTATAGTTATAATTTATAATGCATAGTGTTATTATAATGTGACACACAAAGGTCACAGAAATCCAAGGGTGGCATTTCCTACACAGAATATATGCAATATACCTATAATAATAGCAATGCCATTTATTAAGCATTTTAAACTAAGTGCTTATGAATATATATTCAGTATAAATTCAATGATTCCTTTAAAAGAAGAGGTTAAATTCTATTTCCACATTCTAACTTCACCTCTAAGTCATTTCATTGGCTCTATTGTCTATTTGTGCTTGTCAACCTTTTTAAGCCCTACCAGGCAGGCTCAACACTACTTGACTTTTATCATCTTCTGTTCAATGTTTTAGTCTGTCAAAAGCCAGACAAAACATTGCATTGAAAATCTGACTGTAAAGATACTTTTACTTATTATTTAAATGAGCTACAAACCCTTAACATTCCAGTATGATTTTTATCTTCAAGAAATAGAACTTTAATTCCTGAGAAAAATGGAAGAAGATAGAATTAGGTTCAAATGTACAACTATATGTAAAATGATGAGAGTTTATTTTAATTTAAAAAGCAACTAAGAAGAATATATAACACCATTTCATATTTTTATTAAAGAAAGGATTTAAACAAATAAGAGCATGTTTGTACATGTGTGCATTTTAAAATTCTACGAAGTAGGTACAGATTGAGGAAAATTTTATTTTATTTCAAAACTTTATAGCTGTAAATTTGTTTAAATGTGCACATTCTTAATGAGAAGGATTAAAATAGGCTCTAAGAACAGAAAAATGTAAGAGCAAAGAATTTTGAAAGTTATATTTTTGGTATCAAATCAATAGTCATATCCAGGTTGATTTAACTAGTCTTTAGGTTTCAGAAAGATGGCATTTAGAAACTAATTTCAGCTCATGAGTACTTGACAGCGCTGCCCCACATTATCCCACTTTTTTTTTTAGCATGCTCCTTCTAGCTAAACACAAGTGTTTTTCTGAGAATAGCATCCTGTTTAAAGATGTTAGCTTTATCAAATATAGTTGTAGATATACTCACTTTTTTTTTTGGTCTTTTTTGAGACAGGGTCTCCCTGTAGCCCCAGCTGTCCTGGAACTCACAGAGATCTGCCTGCCTCTGCCTCCCGAGTGCTGGGATTAAAGGTGTGCACCACCATACCCAGCCTATATATACTTTCTTAATTCCTGTCTTTACAACTACCAACAATAATCACTATCTAAAATTATGCAGCTGGCTTCCACTATTAGCACCAGAAATAGAGTTAAAGAAATATAAGTTCTTTTTTCTCTTGTTTTCTTAATATTTTGATTCTTTGAGAATTCATGCAATATATTTTGGTCGTATTCTGACCCCCTCCCATCTCTACACCACACCCTAAAACACATACAACTGACTTCATAGCCTTTTTTTTTCATCATTTTTAAAGCCCTGTCAAGTCTAATTTGTGTTCCCCAAGTGCTTTTAGGTGTGGGCCCATCCCTTAGAGTCTGGTCAACCTACCAGGCATCACGATCTTAAAGGAAACTCACTCTCCCTCTGCCAGCAGCTATCAATTGCCAATAGAACCTCAGGTAGGGTTAGGGCTTCTTGCCCATCTCCCCTCTCCATCCTGGGATATTTTTTCTGGCTTGAACATGAGCAGGTCTTACACATGCTGTGACAAGTGCTCTGAATTCATGTGTATAACTTCCCTGCTGTCTAGAAAACACTGTTTCCGTGTATTCATTCACCACTTCGGGATTTTGCAATCTTTCTGCTCTCTCTTCCCCAGTGATTCCTAAGCCTTTGGAAGAGGGAGTGTGATATAGAGGTCCCACTTAGGGCTGAGCACTCCACAGTCTCCTATTCTCTGTGTATTGACAAGTTGTGGGTCTCTGTGTTAATTGCTGTCTGGTGTGAGAAGAAGCTTCTCTGGTGAGAGGTGAGAGATAAACTATAGATATTACAATAAGTAATTAGGAGTCAGTTTACTATTTTATCAATTTAGTATAATAATAGTTGTAGGTTCTCCCTTATAGCCTGTGACCCATCTAGCCACAGACTCTTGGCCCTGATAAATGAGCTTGGTATTAGTTCCATCTTGTGAAGTTAGTCTTGAATCCAATCAGAAGGTGGTTGGTTATTTCCATAATAGTCATGCTACTTTTGTACCAGTGGGTATATCTTGCCAGGCCAGTCATTACTGTATCTCTCAGGGTTACCAGCTGGATAAGGTTGATGATAACTTCAGACGCATGTCACATATACTCTTTCACAAGTGGATGCTAGATTCCATTTTTAACTGAATCATTCTTGGCAGTGTTTTCACCACTACCATTAGCACTGCACAAAACCCATGATTACCTGCTAATATCAAGTAGGATAGGGCTTCTCTGCCCTTCATTCCTTTCAATGCTTCTCTAAATCACACCTGTATATTCACAAATGAAAAGACTCCTACCCTAAGGGACACAGCAAACAAGTATTTGTTATCAAATCATAAGTACAGGAGAGACTGCTTGAGGTCAAATTCAGGTTTTATTACTTATCAGCAAAGAAACTTTGGAAGAGTTGCTTAATCTAACCCTCAATTTCCCGTCCTTGAATGGGTTTTACAGTGGTCTCTACCTCATTTGGGTTTTAAAGATACATGACTTACATTTAAGTAACATAGAATAGTGGCTGCCATGTGGGAAGTGCTTAAGTGATATTAGTTAGTAGCTATCATTATTACACTTTCTATCAATGTCTTTGTCATGACTCTTTTGATACAGTTGTGGGCCTTAGTGTCAAAAGATGATTATAGATGACTATCTATAGGTATAGAAGATGCTTCTATCCAGTCTTGGGATGACTGCCCAGTTTCTGGTCTCTGGTAGCTTTTCCTGACTGCCCATTTTCTAGCCTTTTTCTCAAGTATGTAGTTCTGCTTCTTTCTCCTATAGCAGCCTGATGGAGGCCAATGGAACCCTTCTAATGTGCACACCAAAAACTGGGTTCATGTTGCAAAAAGGATGATGCTATACACAATAAATGTATGAAGAGTTGATTACTCATTCTGGGCTTGCTCAAGCAGTGCAGGCTGCCAAGCAGGTCTGAAAGTGGCTGAGAGAACAGAAAGGAGCTATTTTATGGTGGCTGGTGGGAAGAGCAAAGGTAGGGGTGTTCCCTTATGTGGGGTACACATTGATGACTTGAACTTTTCACAGGTGCCAAAAGACGCTTTCCATGTTTGTTCAGGGTTGTTTACTCATTTTCGTTTTTTAGATTGCTATATACAGGGCAAAAAGGAAGTGAAAATGGGGCTTGAGAACCCTCAGTAGTCAAGCATGAAAGATGAAGTCAGACTCTGTTGCATTACCCAAAATGATGATTTACATTCTTATAAGGTAGAGTTGTGTGTTGTTGTAGGAAAACAAACCCCCTGTACTCTAACCACAGTACCATCCCTGCTCTTCCCTTCCCCAAAGAGCCACGAGATGGAGCAACATATTTTTTTTCCTGATCCCTTGCACCAGCCCCACCAATAAAAACCTAGATAATTATTCTCCAGAAAAGTATGAGGATAGCCAGGCGCGGTGATGCATATCTTTAATCCAAGTACTCAGGAGGTTGAGGTAGGCAGATCTCTGTGAGATCAAGGCCAGCCTGGTCTACATAGTGAGTTCCAGGCCAGCTGGGGCTTCAGGGAGACCCTGTCTCAAGAAAGCAATAAAAAGTATGAGCAGAGGTGTAACTCAGCAATACAGTGCTTACCTAGTACCTGTGAGACTCCAGGTTTAATCCTTATCATTGCATAATCATCATCTTCTTCTTCATCATCATCATTATCATATACCTAAAATTATTTCAATAATCAACAGAGAACCACCTCAGTCAACCCTCTGTATCTAGTGTTTTCACATTCATAGACATGAGAATAATTTGTAAACAGGTTTATATTGACCATGACCATAATTATGTGCTGTCCTGACTCCCAAAACAATGTGACATAACAGCTATTTACATAGAATTTGCATTGTTTTGGGCACTGCAAATAACAGATGTGAATTAAAGTATTTGGAAAGATGTGCATAGGTTATATGCAAATGCTGCACCATTTTAAATGGGGACCTGTACTTCTATAGATTTTGATGCCCTAGATAATATTACAGGGGTGATTAATAACACTATTAGATAGTATTACCAAGGGGTGATTATACTGTAATACTATCTTTCTTTATGGATAGCTTTTATAGTTAATGTATTTTAATCTTCCAACAATGATGTGACACTCTGCAGGTTGTATGCTATTATTCTACTCTGCAGCCATAATCAAAGCTCTCAACTGCACACAGTAGTAAGGTGAGTGACACACAATGATCACCTCTCAGCCTTTGGGCTAAGAGCAAGTGCAAATACAAGACAAAGACTAGAACAAAGGGTGATGTATATTTTAACCACAGAATGTACTTCATGATGTATCTTTTACTAATGGAATTAGTAATATTGAAGTATATACATATATACATATATATATGTATCAAAGCACATTGTCAACTAATAGTGACAGAGAAGCTTGGAATCTGATAAGAGGAAAAATATAATGAGCAGTTAACTGAGAATAGGCAATGACAAGTAGAGCCTCCCAGTTCAAAGTGGGCTTACCTGGTGTATGTAAAGTCTTGGACCAATTCACCTGATCCATCCAACAGGTTTGCCATTTTGTGTTTCCTCTGAAATTACCAGAAGAGTTCTCTAACTTTCCATTACCTATGATTTTGCTTTATAGTTTAATTGATAATCTCTGTATTTTAAATAATTTCACTTAAATTTCAATACAGAAAAATTAACCTAACCATTATCCATAAACTATTCAGTATTTACTTTAAATTTTAAAATGTATTCATTATTTTACCTTAGTTTAGGAAATATTAATATTTGTGTCATTGTTATTAATATGCATTAAAATGTATGAATATGAATGAAAGATGAAAAGCGAGGGTAAATATTAAATGTAACTGGGACATCATCATAACTGGTGAGAAGTCCTACAGATGGTCTTTTCTTTTCTTTTTTTTCTTTTCTTGCCTTTTGAGACAAGTGTCCATGTAGCTCCAGCTGGCCTAGAACTCACTATGTAGATCAGGCTGGCCTTGATCTCACAGAGATCTCCCTGCCTCTATCTTCCAAGTGCTGAGATTAAAGGCATGTACCACTATGCCTAACTGGCTTTTGTGCCTAAGAGGCATATTTTCTTCTTTGTGATGTAAACCTATTTCCCAGCCATGTTGATGGTGATGATTTCATGAGTTTCATTCTGGATTGACCGAAGGGCTGTTCCTGCAAGAGTATCCCTGGGTAAATAAAACTTTCCATTTCTTGTAAAATTACACTATAGAAAAAAGGCCAGGAAGGAAAATAAAAATGGATGCTTCATGAAAAAAGAGAGTGATGGGTAGTAGGGAGAAAGATAAGTGTTCAGGTTAAGGTTATCTTGCTGACTGTTAAGTGCAAGTTATAACTGGGGCTCTTTCCTTGGGAACTGAAAGTTTGAGGATGAGTCAGTGACTCATCATCATGGCTGGTCAGCAGCTGGATGGTAGTAAGGAAAGAGGTGAGATAATAGAGCAAAATTGAACTCATTTTTAAAAACTATCCCTTTTCTCACTCAAAGAATCCCCTCTTCCTTACCCAGGTCAATCTGGCTTTGCAAGTCAAATGTTTACAGCTTAGAAGGAAGAATTTTTAAATTAATTCATACCACACTGGTGGTCCCTTAATAAATTCTAGGGTAGGGGTTGTTTAATTTGGAAACTTGAGTTCTGATTAGAAATTAAGGTTTAAGTCAAAGGTTAAAATGAGATTCCACAACAGTAGAATGTTATATAATGCAGCACTTTGGTTGGTTAAAAACTTCAGGTGGAAACACAGTGCCAGCCTCATTAAGTCACCACACAGTAGTGATTGGCTACTCCGTCTAGCAGGGAGCCACTGTCACACATGCTGATTTATAGGGGCCAATACATAACTGGTGGTTATTGAGTCCATACAAACTGGAAGGTGTCAATGCAAGCACTTGGATGACTTGTTACTTACTGGGAGCCCAGAAATTACTGCCACTTGCCTTGGTATCTGGTTCAGGGCGGAGCTCTCTCATTTAATCTGATTTTGTTCTTTCACTTGTAAGGCTCTGTCTAGAGAGAATATTTTTGATAAGTGGTTCTCTATCATTGTAACTCACACAGGTCATTCCAGAAAGGATGCTTTTGAAGCTAATGTTCACAAATTATATGCATACTTCAAAGATCATTTGAAGATATAAATCATCAATATCAATAATTTGGTCACCTCTTTTCCCTATTAAAAGCCTCAATCTGCAAACATTTGGTTTGATTATCTTCAAGGAAAAATATCATCTGAATGAGTAAATTGTTTTAACTGTGCTTCATATCAGAACATCTGTGTGCTGACCCCAGTACTGCAGTGGAGCAAACAGACCCAGAAGGGAGTCTGAGGGCACATTGCCATCCCTCAAAAGAGAATGAGAAAGGCATTCAGTCTCTAAATGTTCGTGAACATGACTTCTGATCAGATCCCTCATGTTAGCTGCTCTGCACTTACACAATGAGAACTACAGGAACTAGCAGGTTGAAGCAACTGAAGAACTCGGAAGAGGAAATTCTGTCCTCCTGCATCTATATCTGATACCTTAGAGAGAAGAAAGTTGTGCATATTCGTGTAGAATATCCAAATTAAAGAAACCCCTCTCTCACTTGTATTACAATGAACAGCAGTATTCCCATATACCGCTACAGACTTTTGCTTCCCTTCAAATCCTGCCTATTGTTTTACTTGCCTTTCTAAATGTGGTACTACTTGATTCCTGGAAGGTACAGTGTGGTATTCCAAAACACGTATAATACATATTGATCAAATCAAGGTAATTAACATTTTCACCACCTTATCATTACTTTATGTTGGGTGTCTTTTACCTCTTCTCCTAGTTATTCATAAAGTATATTATAGGGTATTGTAAACTATAGTCCCCACTGTGCAAAAACACTAGAACATACTCTACCTATGTTGAAGTACCCATCCCTTCATCCCCTTAATCTTTCTAGAAACCAGTAATTACTATTATGCATTCTGCTAACTTTTTAAAATATCTACACTTGAGAGAAAATATGTGGAACTTGTCTTTCTTTGTCTGACTTAACATCACTTGACATAGTCCTCCAGTTCCACATTTTGTTACAAATGATTGAATATAATTATTTTATGCCATAATAGTATTTCATTCTACATACGGGATTTTCTTTATCCATGATAAACACTTGGGCTGATGCACATCTCAATTATTGTGGACACTGCACCAATAAACATGGATGACCAGTTATCTCACTGATTGTTGATATACTGATACTCCTTTCAGATATATATCCAGAAGTGGGGTAGCTGGATCATATGGTAAATCTACTGTCTTAAGGAACTTCCATAATGTTCTTCAAATAACTGTTCCAATTTACATTCCAACCAACAATATATAAAAGTTCCTTTTTCTCCAAATACTTGCCAGCATTTGTTATTTTTTGAGCCTTTGATAGCCATTTTTTAAATTGGGATAAGATGTCTGCTCATTATAGCTTTACTTGTATTTCCATAACTTATGATGAATTTCAGTGTTTTACTTTTTCACGAGTTGCTGGCAACATGAATTTCTTCTTTTGAGAAAATCTCATGGACTTTTCTCCTTAATGATTGGGGGGTTTTGTTATTAACTTTTTAAGGTACCTTATGTATTTTGGATATAGATCCTTTGTCAGATAGTTAGCAAACATACTTTCCCATTATGCAGATGCCTCTTCATTTTGTTCAGTACCTTTGTTGGGTAGAAGCTGTGTAGTTGGACAGAACCTCTTTTGTCTATTTTTGCTTTTATTTCCTGTGCCTCAGGAGTGTTGTCTAAAGATGCATCACATACATCAGTGTCTTGAAGAGTTTCCCTTATATTTTCTTCTAGCAGTTTCAGAGTTTCAGGTGTTATATCTAGACAACTGGATCTTATCTGGTTTATTTTTCAGTTTGTTACAATAAATTTTCATAGAAAATAGAGAAATCTGATCTTGTTAGAAATATAGTGAAAATGAGCCAGGTCCACACCTTTAATCCCAGTAATTGAGAGGTAAAGGCAAGCGGATCTCTGTGAGACCAAGGCCAGCCTGGTCTAAATAGCCAGTTCTGGGCCAGTTGCGGCTACAGTGAGACCCTGTCTCAAAAACTAAAAAAAAAAAAAAAAGTGAAAATGGCTATTATTTTAATAGTCTTGCAGACAATTGTGGCTATCCTTCCTGCATTTTCCTCCAAACTCAGTAAGTGACATTTCTTAAAGGCTATTTGTAATGTGGAATCTAAAACTGTATCTGTGAGATGAAAATCCACTGGTCTGTTTTGTATTCACTAGATGAAAATCCACTGGTCTGTTTTACCCACTAGACTGCTCATTTGAAAAACATAGGCTTACAGCTATTCCTATATCCTGCAAATATTTTTATAATTTATTATACAATATCAGGAAATTTCATTTTAAAAGTTGAGTCATATAAGGTTCCTATTTGTGCTGAATCACTTTAGTTGTCAGCTTGACACACCTGGGTAGAGGAAGCCTCAATTGGGGAATTGCCTCTGTTGGACTGACCTGTAGCCATGTCTGTGTGGATTTCCTTGATTTTTAGTGATGTGGGAGGGCCCAGCCCCCAGCCCCCAGCCCCCAGTCGGTGCTGCCACCCCTGGACAGGTTGTTACGTATCATATAAGAGAGCAGACAGATCATGGGGAGGAACAAGCCAGTAAGCAGCATTCCTCTGTGGCCTGTGCTTCATTCCCGCCTCTGGGTTTCTGCCCTGAGTTCCTTCCTTGAGCTCCCTTGGTGATGAACTGTGACCCAGGAGACGTAAGCCAAATAAACGTTTTCCTCCCCGAGTTGGTATTGGTCAGAGTGTTTTGTCACAACAATTGATGGTAAACTAGAACAATATTGACACATTTAATTTTGGCAGCATTCTACGTTGGGCTTTAAAGTGCAGATAATGTGGTTAACAATCAACATTATTGTTCCTTCACTTGAACAGTGAAAGTGATTGGTCCAGTTTTAAGAAAAGCTGGATGGCTGGGTGCCAGATACCCATATCAGAAATGATGAATTTGTCTTCTGCTGGGTTTTTTGTTTTTTGGTTTTTTTTTGTTTTTTTGGGGGGGGTTGTTTATTTGTTTTGTTTTGTTTTGTTTTGAGTAAAAATGGTGTTTCACTTAAACAAAAAATGTAGCTCCTGGAGGATATGACAGTGGTAGAATGCTTACCATAGCAGATGCCAATCCTTCAATTGGGTTAGCACTACCACAAATACTAAATAAATTAATGAATAAACTAGTGTCTAATTCAGCTCTTGACTCCTATAACTGAGGGTTTTTCCTCAAGATACGCTTGTTCTTTGGTTCGTAGGAGCACTTTGCATATACTTCACATTGCATCATGAAAATTTGATTTTAAAAGGCATACATTCAAGAGCTCTAATTTGTTAAAATTAATCAATTTTTATGGCTTTTCCTTTTTACTGTAGTGCTAAGAGGGAAAGAGCTCAATAGTGACTAGGTTGGTTTGGTGCAGCTACCTTGCTTCATGCTGAGCCAACATCATCATCATCACTACATCATCTGTGCAAACTACAAGTGAAAAAAACTGAATGATGTCTGGGTACTATTATCAGATCCACTTTTTTTTTTTTTTTTTTTGAGACAGGGGTCTCCCTGTAGCCCCAGCTTACCTGGAACTCACTATGTAGATCAGGCTGGCCTTGAACTCAACAGAGATCTGCCTGCCCCTGCCTCTGAGTGCTGGGATTAAAGGCATGAGCCACCATACCCAATCAGATTCACTTTTACTACCCAGAGACTCTGAAAAAGTCTTGGAGGCTCCAAGGCATCTGCAGAGAACATTGAGCACTATACCTCTAGAAGAAGTCTTTATGTCTATTTAGCAACTCTTTTCTACTTCTGTCTTAACCAGATTCTGGCCCTTGCTAACTTTCCCCTGGATTGTCCAAATATATACCTACCTTTACAGGATAGTGTGTCTCAGCTTTGTGCAAGGAAGCTTCAAGAAACACAGTCTGGGACACTGTCTTCCAAAGGAAGGGGTAAACATGTACTAAGCCTCAGTGGAATTCTTTATAATTGCCCATTTCACTTCCTGCTTCTCAACTACATCAACTCTCCTATCAGAAAGAAACCTTCAAAATACAAACAGGATCACACTAATGTCCTGTCATCTCACAATGCTACTGAAGTAAATATTATCAGCTGAGGATCCAGGTGCCCCTAAGGATTGCCAGGCAAAATATCAAACATTCCATTAAATTTGAATTTCATAATAGATAAGAACAAAGTAACATTTCTTGATGTGTAACCCTACTCCTGACACAATATACCTAAAGTAAGCTTTATCAACTTGGGTGTTCACTGTTCCCAAATAGGCCCCCATGACTAAGTGTTCATCCCACTTCTGCACATCCTTTCTGATGCTCCCTCTGCCCAGCATGCCTCCGTAACTGTCTTTCTCTGTCAAATCTTGTTATCTCTCCATTGCTGGAAGTAGTTGCTGATGCTTGAAACATAGTGCACCCACTCTTTTAACCACACAGTGTCCCTTAGGTATTTTCCCTCTAGTCCATGTTTAGCTATCACACAGTAATCGTTTTCCTTATCTGTATTGATAAAAGCTCTTTAAACACAATGATTTCTGTTGCCATCTATATGTCCCTGCAGTGACTAGAGCAGTCCTGTGTACATGTGTCATGTATAATACGCAATTATGTTCCCAATATTTAGCATACCATGTTTTGAATAAATTTTCAGGTTCAAAAAAAAAACAGTAGAAATGACATTGTGATTAGGTAATTCTCATAGGAGATAACAGTCATCAAAATTTTTTATATTTCATTTATTATTTTTATTTTATGTGCATAAGTGTTTTGCCTGCATGTATGTAAGTACATCTGTGTCATGCTATACCCACAGAGGTCAGAAGAAGGCATCAGATTCTCTGGAACAGAAGTTGCAGTTAGTTGTTCACCCCCATGTGGGTGCTGGAAATTGAATCTGGGTCCTCTGCAAGAGAAGCCAGTACTCTTAACTGCTGAGCCATCTCTCCAGTCCCCCATCAGAACTTTTGATGTATGGTGAATCAGAAATGCTCTCTCTTCATTGATTTGATAAGGAGAAAATACACTATAATCATACTTACTAAAGGATAGTTTAGCATTTATGGGAAGAGGAATGGTATATATTTTCCTCTCATTCTTATTCCCCTTCTTCTTTCTTGCCTCCATCATTCCTTTTCTTCTTGGCTTCTGTTCTTGAATTATGCCATTCTCTGTACTATGTATTAATAAATGGCATCTTGATACCAGATGTATCAAATGAAGGCCTTCAAAGCTTTCAGGTCTATAATCATTCATGGAGAAAAACACCTAACAGAGGACATGCCATATACTTAGAAATGTAAATATCCAGGGAACTAGACAAGAGAGATAATGGAGCCATCACAGAGATTACCAGAGCTTCTAATGACTGTCACTGGACTCTGGTTCCAATTATGAGGAAAAAGAGATGCTCTGGCCACTGAGTAGTGCTGATAGCCATCCATCTCCTTTTCCCTTATATCCTTCATATTTTTTACTGCTTATGCCTGTAGGAAATTTTTTCTTTTTTTTTTTACTTATTTTTATTTTATGTGTATGCGTGTATCGCCTGGGTTAAAAAGGCATTGTTGCTGTTCAGTCACATTAGGTCCCAAGATGAAGTCACCACTGACCTGCAACATGGCAATCACAACCCGGTGGGCAGCATTCTGGGAAACAGAAACTAAACCATCCTAGTTTCTCAGTAACCACCTGACCTTTGCTTTTAACAATGTACCCTGATCATAACAGCAATTTTCCATCACCTCCAACTGAAAATCTGAAAAACAACTAACTGAAACTGCCCCACACCAAGGCACCTGCTACTGACTCATTCCCCACCCTACCTGCAACGGTCCCATCACCCCCGCCCACAAAAGAAAAACTATAGAATTCAGCCTGCTGTGACAAGAAAATGCTGCTCCCTTTCTCCCGTGGGAGCAGTCCAACAGCTCATCCATCCCAATAAATTTCTTCTTTTCTCCCCTCAGAGTGGTCTCCAGTGGTCCTGGTCTTTTCACAAACCTAACATTTACTCCATTCTTTCAGCCAGTGCTGATTCTAATTTTTCATAAAGATTTATTGAAAGAACATTCTGTCTCTCTTTTTAAAATTTTTATTTATTTTTAAAATTTTATGTGTATTTGTGTATCGCCTGGATGTAGGTAAGTGCACCCATGTTGTGCAATGTTCGCGGAGGTCAGAAGAGGCTGTCGGATCCCCTGGGACTGGAGTTAAGGACAGTTGTCAGCTGCCGTGTGGGTGCTGGGATTTGAACCCGGGTCTTCTGCAAGAACAACCAGTGTTCTTAACTCTGAGCCATCTCTCCAGCCCCAGGAAAATTTTTCTTACATGAAGGCAACAGGTGATTCCTTCCCTCCCAATCAGAACTACATGCAACACATCAACTGGGGTGAGCAAACTCAGTAGCCCAACAAGTGATATCTGTCTGCCTACTGCCATCATACTGGCTAATGAACTGCTCCACCTGCCTGGACAAAGACGGCCAGTGAAACATAGACATGAAGAATTCTCCCTAGACTGCCTTTAATACACCCACACAGGTGCTTAAAAGTTAATATGGTGAAGCTGCAGGGACTCATGGGAGCCAAGTTAAATGGCCTGAGTAAATATTTTCTCATGACTTTTCTAATTCTGCATACCTATATCAGTAGGTGGGAATGTAATTTTCTAATCCCAGTATATGACCTTTCCTTGACTAAATGGTCAATTCATGTGATTCAAAACCCCTTTACTGGGATGTTAACTTTAATGGATCTGGAAGGAATATCATTTGTCAAAGTTAATGTACTTCCAAGGGATGGCTCAAGACATAAGCATGTTTAATATAGCTCTAATAGTCCTGACTTCCACTTCCATTGCTTCAGGAATTTATGTCAGTTTATATCATTCACTCCTGCATCCAACAATTCCTCCTCCCCACTCTCCATCATTTTATTGTTATTGTTATTGCTCATTTTATGCAATGAAATTATAGAGTGCTGGCTTTTAAAATAATAAAGCTATAGTAAATTAGTTGGTCTAAGCATCCTTTTGAAGAAATAACTCATAGTTACTTCTCCCCAGCAAATATAGATAGTGCGATTTTTTTTGTTGTTGTTAATCCAATAGTCAATAACCACAGTGTACACTTTTAAGTCATGTACATTTCTACCTTTGTTCTAAATCGTTATTTTATCCACTAAGTCCTTATTATTGCCTATTGAAACAATGAAATTCTATCTTTTATCTTTTAAAATCAAGAGAAGACTTTTTATGTATTTTACTTTTTAAAAATTTATGTATTTTTCTAAATTATTTATTTAATAACCACATGATTAGAAGAAGCATTGAATTACAACAGCATTGACATATTCAATAACAGTTTTCCAGAGCAAGGATACATCTCTTTCAAAAGTGGCTGTAAATTTTTAGGTTCACAGTTGAATTAATATAGTTACACAATATTGTACTCAGTATAAACTCTATAAGACATAAAATTGAATGAGGTTTTAACCTTTTAAAAGATCTCCATTTCATTTGAAAAATATACTGTTTCATACAGAAAATCTCATTTTTTTATTATTTTTTAATTTAATAACCACATGATTAGGAGAATCATTTCATTACAGCTTTAACATATTCAATAACAATTTCCAGAGCAAGGATACATCTCTTTCAAAAGTGGCTGTAAATTTTTAGGTTCACAGTTGAATTAACACAGTTATACAATATGGAACTCAGTATACACCCTGTAAAACAAAATTGAATGAGTTTTTACCCTTTAAAGATCTCCATTTCATTTTAAAATATGCTGTTTCCTACATTTTTAATGCTACTAATGCTTAGATGTTTACATGTGTGTCTTTAATCTCTATGTATCTGATTATTACTAGTCACGGTCAGTTACACTCAGATCCCTTGCACCTGAGTATGGATATAAAGTCATCAGGTAGATTTCAATGGTAATATTTATCACCTCTACTAATTAATATGAAGTAAATTTTTATGCTTCCTCCTTAAATATGTCTTTGGTTTTTTTTGGGGGGGGGAGTCTTTTTGAGAAAGGGTCTCCCTGTAGCTCCAGCTGTCCTGGAACTCACTATGTAGACCACGCTGGACTTGAACTCACAGAGATCCCCCTGTCTCTGCCTCCCGAGTGCTGGGATTAAAGGCGTGTGCTACCACATACCCGGCTTTTTTTTTATTTGTTGATTTTTTTGTGAGTATATCATACAGAACATCCCACACAATCTTATTCATCTATATACCCACTTCCCAAATGGCACCCTCCCATGGCCACCCCCTCCCACATACTGGAGCCCATATACTCTGTCATCCCTGTTATGGTCCACTGTGCTGTTGACACCCACAGCCATTCTCCAGTGCTTGTCTGTCTGCTGAATCTAGTCAGCCTATCTAGAGATCCTTGTTTTAGGAACATCAGCTGTTCCTCATCTAGCAGCAATCAGTTGTCAATATTCCTTTAGATAAAATTGGGGTCTGCTGTTCATTTTCTCAGTTCTATGCTGGGTTACTGTCTGGGAGTCTCCTGTGCCACCTTGGCCATTAACTCAAAGGAAGGTATCTCCTGTTTGGCATTGTTTCTTGTTATGTAGCCTTTAGCTATACATATGGACTCTTAAAAATTATATTGACCCCATTAATCTTTGGTTATACTTTCCTTTTGGATATTTAAGACCCTACAGTTGGCCCAAATAAAACAATTTATTTTTACTCTTCAGATCATTTTGAGGATCTGTTCCTCAGGGATAACTTGGGCTTGGGAGGGGCCCCTGGCTCCATTCTTTCACCAGTTCCATCTATGTGAAGATAAGTCAAAGGTCCTGTTCGACCATGGTTGGCTTCTCCTGGAAGCATGGAGGAAATATTTCCTCTGTGTTGACCCTCCTCTTTGTAGACTGAACACTGGTTCAAGTCCATCTGGTGGGGTCTCCACATCCTCCTTGATCAAGAGGACAGGTAACTCACAGTTACAGGACATTCTGAGAGTTTTTTTAGTCAGCTTATCTAGAGGTCTTTGTTTTAGGAGGGTCAGCAGTTCCTCATCAAGCAGTAATCAGTTGTCAATGTTCTTTTGGATAAGATTGGGGTCTGCTGTTCAATTTCCCAGTTCTATGTTGGGTTACTCTCTGGGAATCTCTTGGGCCACACTGGCCAACAACTCAAAAGAAGGTATCTCCTATCTGGTATTGAGGAAGACATCAGAAGCTGGAAGTACCTCCCATGCTCATGGATTGAAAGAATTAATATTGTGAAAATGACCATCTACCAAAAGCCATTTATAAATTCAATGCAAGACAACAAAAACTGTCCTTTATGCCCTTCTGACCAAATTAGTATAGGCCTCAAAAGTATGGCTGTTAAACATCCAAGAAGGTTAGTTCCACCAGTCTGGTACTTTTAATTACTATATGCTCTGTAGATAGAGCTTGGGCAAAGACCAAAGGATAGCCAAAACAACCCTGAGCACTAAGCACAATGCTGGGGGGATTACTATAGCAGATACTAAACTGTATTACAGCACTATGGTCATAAAAACACATGTTACTGGCACAAAAATAGGCCCATAGACCAATGGAACAAAATTGAAGACCCGAATATGAGTACATGCAATCATAATTTGTCAGTAGGTTGTTGGCCTAATATGATTAGTTCCCTCTGGTTTTTTAAAACTAGCTAGGCATTGTTTGTCTCTCATATTGTCTAACCCTTCCATCATAGTTTCCCCATTTAAAGTGCCCCCATTTTTCCCTTAATAATACCTAAAATGTGCCCCCATTTTTCATCTTTCTCCCTTAATAATACCCTTCTCCTATGGTCCTACCTCTCTTGAGCTACTTCTTTCCCTTTATCCCCTAGGTTCCTTGTATAACTTCCCCCCCCTTTAAAATAACCTCATTTTTATCCATATCTCCCTTGTTAACACCTGTTCGCTACTGTTCTTCTCTTTCAGATTCTTTCTTTTACTCCTTAAACTCTGAAACTGTTAGAAGAAAACATTGGCAATAACCTACAAGATAGAAGTGTATGAAAGGATTTTCTAAACTGGGGGACATCAACTACCCAGGAAACAAGGTCAAGAATCAAAAAGGCAAGAATTAACATGTGGGACCTCATTACACTAAAAAGCTTCTGTACATCAAAAGAAGCAACCAAGGAAGTGAAGAGAAAACCCACAGAATGGGAGAAAATCTTCACCAGCAACACATCTGACAGAGGTTTAACATCCAGAATATATAATAAACTTAAAAAACAAAGAAGAAAGGAAGTAACCCAATTAAAAGATGGGATAAGGAACTGAACAGAGTTCTCAAAAGAAGAAATAAAGATGGCAAAGAAGCGTGGTGGCACACGCCTTTAATCCCAGTACTTGGGAGGCAGAGGCAGCAGATCTTTGTGAGTTCAAGGCCAGCCTGGTCTACATAGCAAGTTCCAGGACAGCTGGGGCTACAAGGAGACCCTGCCTCAAAAAGACCAAAAAAAAAGGCATTCAACATCACTGGTAATTAGGGAAATGCAAATTACAACCACTTTAAGATTTCATCTTACCCTAGTCAGACTGGCTAAGATCAAGAGACCAAATGATACCAAATGTTGGAGAGGATGTGGGGAAAGGGGAACACTCATTCACTGCTGGTGGGACTGAAAACTTGTTCAACCCCTATGGAAAGCAGTGTGGAGAACTCAAAAAACTACAAATGAACCTACCATTTGACTCAGTTATATCACTCCTTGGCAAATACCCAAAGAACTCATCCTGTTGCAGAGACACTTGTACATCCATGTTTGTTGCTGCTCTTTTCACAATAGCTAAGAGGTGGAAGCAACCTAAGTGTCCCTCAACTGACAAGTGGATAATGAAAATGTGGTTCATTTATACAATGGAGTTTTACTCAGCAGTAAAGAAAGATGAAATCATGAAAGTTGCAGGAAAATGGATATAACCAGAAATTGTTATACTAAGTGAAGTAACACAGACTCAGAAAAAAAAAAATGACATATGTTCTCCCTCATATGTGGATCCTAGCACCAAATCCTGATAAGTGATTATGTATCCCGACATAACTACAGGAACCAAGATAATGAAAGGGAACCAGGGAGGTAGAGGAAAAGAAAGAATCCGAAAGAGAAGAACAGTAGGAAACAGGCCTTAATAAGGGAGATATGGATAAAAATGGGGTTATTTTAAGGGGAGGGAGGAGGGAAGGTTATACAAGGAACCTAGGGGATAAAGGGAAAGAAGGAGCTCAAGAGAGGTGGGACCATAGGAGAAGGGTATTATTAAGGGAGAAATGGGAAAAATGGAGGCACCTCAAATGGGGAAACCATGGTGGAAGGGTTAGACAACGCAAGAGATAAATAATGCCTAGATAGTTTAAAAAAAAGAACAGAGGGAACCATAGTAGTCCAACAACCTACTGACAAATTATACATACAACTAGATCAAAGAATAAAATATATGTCTAGGCAACGTTTATTTGAGGGCATTTGGTCTTTGTCCAAGCTTTATCGACATTTAG
Source organism: Nannospalax galili (assembly GCF_000622305.1). NCBI lineage: Eukaryota > Metazoa > Chordata > Mammalia > Rodentia > Spalacidae > Nannospalax > Nannospalax galili. The sequence continues at coordinate 1,870,508 of NW_008345684.1, read as the reverse complement.
AAATTTTGAACTAATGTAAGTTACCATATAGGAATATGAGCTCAGGATCCCTTCATTTTCTAGTAGAAGGTTTTAAAGGGATTAAAACTTTTGGTGTTTTGAAAGTACAAAGTACTCTCTGTGTGCCTTTTGATTTATCTCCACAGGATTTTGTAGCATCTTGCCTCAGCGATCTGCCATGTATGGAAATTGGTTTATAATCTTATAAACAAAATGGAATTCCCTTCAGGTCTAAAATAAAAGCTTAGTGTGATTATCCCTGCCCTTAATCCCAGTTCTTGGGACGCAAAGGCAGGGGAATCTCTGTTAGATCAAGGCCAGCCTGGTCTTCATAATGAGTTCCAGGCCACCTAGGCCACAAGGAGACCCTGTCTCAAAAAAATAAAAATAACCCAAGAAAAAAAATGAGGTAAAAACAGGGTCCTCTTAAGGGTTCTTAGTCTCATTTATAAAGAAATTTGAGAGTAGACTCAAACAGAAGCTTTGAGACAATTTTATTAGAATTTAAGGGGAAAATTCTCAGGACACTAAACTGTAAATCTCAGCAGCTTCGGTGAGGGGGAGAATGGAGGGGAGAAGAAAAAAGCCATGTAGTCATGCTGGTTTAGAGCCTGCATGAATGTCAGACATGGTGGTTGTGCAACCACATGAAGAGGGGAAGGGAGCTTTAGAGAAAAGGTAAGAAGAACCCAGGCGTGGTGGCACATGCATTTAATTCTAACACTCTGGGAGGGAGAGGATCTCTGTGAGTTCCTGGCCAGCTGGGGTTACAGGGAGACCCGGTCTCAAACAGACCAAAAAAAAAAAAAAAGCCCAAAATGTTGGGGCAGCCCAGAGCATTATGAAAAGCATGTTTAAAAAAAGAGATATAAAGAAGAAAAGGAGAGGTTACGCTTTTCTGAAGAACTCTGAAAAGCGGGCACACATTTAGAGAAGCACTTGTGTAACCTGATCCAATCCCTAAGCAAAGCACTAGGGGAGAGATTCTGGGTAGGAAAAGTTTGCCAGCCCATTAATGCCCTAAGTATTCCACCCATCTCTTTAGCATAACTTAAGGTGAACCCACCTTCCTAGGGGTGGTCCTGTCACCAGGTGATCTGAAAAATGTTCAAGTTCCACCCAGACCAGAGATGTTACTGTCTTCACTAGTTTTAAGAAGTTTTTTGCTACTGTAACAAATGCACAGGTTTAGCATTGACAAGGAAGAATTTGAAATCTGCTCTTGACAAAATTTGGGCCAATCACTTAGCTATTCTTTGGACATATTTCTTTTGTGTAATGTGTGGCTAATTGATATTTACCAAGGTTCATGGTAAGTAAATACTCAATTGAAACAAGCAGGTTTTATGCTGTAATCTTGGCTCCAGATCTACGTATAATGTTAATAAAAAATTCACATCTTAATACTTATGTACCAAGTGTGTTTTGGAGCCAAAGCATGTAAACAGCATGTAGTTATATGCAGGCTATTGATTTTACTGTTATTGGTGTAAAACACACAGTGGTGTGTGCTTAATGTTAAGAGCTAGAATAGGGGCTAGAGAGATGGCTCAGCAGTTAAGAGCACTGGCTGTTCTTGCAGAAGACCAGCCTTTAATTCCCAGCACCCACATGACAGCTAACAACCAACCGTAACTTCAGTTCCAGGGAATCCAACACCCTCTTCTGACCTCCATGGGCATTGCATGACATGGGTGCACTTACTGGCATGCAGACAATACACTCATTCACATAAAATAAAAGTAATAAATAAAAGAGCTAGAATAGTATTTAGGAGTTCAAATCAGTATCAAGGTGAAATTCTGGGTTTTCCCATGGTGACCATCAAATACCAGGTTGTATTGTTCTTTGTTGTGCAAAGCAAAAAAATTCTTTCAAAAGAAATGGAATGCCTCTGTAGAGTGGCCATTGTGTTTAACACTGGGCTCCCTCCAAGGAGGACCTCACACATTCTTTTGCAGAAAGGATAGAAGTCTCTTGGTGAAAGCTGTCCATGCTGTGTATCTTTCGTTAAGAGTGAATCATGGTGCTTTTCCTGCTTCTTGGAACTCCACGAAACTTAAAGATTTCATTTGCACCTCCTTGAAGGGAAGTTAAGAAATAAACCACACCAGCCAGTGTGCATTTCAGATATTTACAACATGGTACCTTCTCTCTAGGCAGCACTCTAGCAAGAGCTCTCTGAAAATTAGTGTCAATATAGAATGGCCCTCCCTGCAGCCAGCAGTTTATTAAAGTCTGAGTCGTATTTTCCTCCATTGTCCCTCAAAACTCAGACCTCATCTCCTTTGATGCTCCTGCAAGAGATGAAAGAGAGGAAAGGAAGAGAAGAAAAAGCCAGGAAAAGGGGGAAGCTTCTAGAAAAATGATAGAAAGAAAAGGAAAGGGGAGTAAGAAAGCAGAGGGGCTAGAAAGAGGAAAATTTACCAGTGGCTCAGTAACTGAACCTCCAAAAGTAGCACACGGCACACTCTGAGTTTCAACTGACGTATAGCTTTATTAACAAGGGATAATGGTAACCATAGCTGCAAAAGCTCAACTCTCACCTCAAAGGAGGTAAGAGATAGTTTATTCTGGAGCCAAATATGAGTGCTGATGGTCTGAAAACACATTCTCAGGTCACCCCAAATTCCATGTTCCAACATGGTAACAGTTTCATGAAGTTTTTATTGTAATGATACAGAGGAGAAAAAGTGTCCCCCTAGAGCATTCTTAGTCTTAAATTTCATAAGAGAATTTAAGAATGGACTCAAACGGAAGATTTAGAACAATTTTATTAGAATTTAAAGAAGAATCCTCAGGGTAGGCAAGCTGAGAATCTTGGCAGCTGCCTTGAAGAGAATGGAGAGGAGAAGGAAAAAAATGAAGCTGTGCAGATTTAGAGCCTGCACGGAAGACAGACACAGGGTGGACTGACAGACACATGACTGGGAGAAGGAAGCTTTAGAGAAAATGTAAAGAAATACAAGATGCTAGGGGCAGCGAAATCATTAAAGAAAGCATGTTTAGAAAAGGGATATGAGGAAGAAAAGGAGAGATATTACAGACTTACAGAGAGCCACATGCTTGTGGCTGGGTCCAGAAGCACAGCTCTAGGAGGTGGGGGGATTCCAGGCAGGAAAAGTTCACCATCTCATTAATGCAGTAGATATTCTGCTCATCTAAGCATACTTAATGTGAACCCACCTTCTTAGGGGTGATCCCATGACCAAGTGATTAACCAATGACACTGGAAAGGTGGGTCTTCCAACAGACAGAGATTTTATTTTTTGACCAGTTAATCTTATGGGGCTTTTTTGCTACTCCAAGAATAACAAAACAAAGTCATAAATCAAGACACTTTTCAAATATATTGGTGAAAACACACTAAGTAAGCAGTTACAGCAAAAGAGAAATTTCAACTATAAGCCTCAGATCTTATCTGATGTCACTCAGCCTTTAGGTTGGTATAAGCTGGTTGTCTAAATTAATATGCTCCAAAAGGTTTTGAATCTGTTAGTCATAGGTTGTTAAGTTAGAAACAGAGGTGGGCAAGAAAGACAGTTCAAGATAAATGGTAGTTGGGCTCTGGACCTGCAGGATTCCAAACTCTCCACAATCACTGAAGTTCTAATCAGTTATCAGTTGATCAGCAAAGAGTTCAGTTTTAAGATGCAGTTTTTCAGGGAATTTTTCTTTCACACTCTTTAGCATTCTCTATGCAAGAATCATATGGTAAATACTAGTCTACAATAGTACCGAAGATCACCCAAGAAGAAATAAGCTCCCTTTGCAGTAGCAAAGAGTAGTAGACCAAAAGACAATTTATCAACTGAAATAGTTATTAAAAATTTAGGGAAAGGCTAATGGAAATGAGCTTTGGATTTCTTTCTTTCTTTCTTTCTTTTTCTGTCTGTCCTCTTTCTCTTTCTTTCTTTCTTTCTTTTTTTCCTTCCTTCCTTTTTTATCAGGCAATTTTTACCTTTCTGGAATGATAAGAAATGGCCCTTTTGAGGGGAGACTCCAGATATGTATGTTGCTTTCTGTGTCTTCAAATGGAAGGAAGGATACATTATAGGCAACAGTGAAAAACAGAGGTAGAAAGAAAAATCCAGTGAAAGCCTCTAGGTATGGGAGTTCACTCCAGCTCCTGCATCACCAAATTGATTTTGTTCTGGAGATGCACATGCTGGTGTGATCAGCACCAGATCCAGGAACTCAATGGTTAGGTTGAACTGGCTCAGCAAACTTACCTAAGTTACTCCATTTTGTTCAGAGCCATTTTAGCAGCAACTTTGCTCCACACCAAAAGGAAAATGGGAACTGCTGGGTCTCGGGAAATTGTTCTAGCCATGAACCATGGAATGTGCTAATTCCAACATTTTACATCTGGCTAACAGCTTGTTTTCACTTCTATAATCCGCTTGCTATTTTAGGTCACCTTGACACAGAGCATAAGACCACTCTGTTATCCTGTTATTATGTGACCACCTGGTAACTGCTGATTTAAGCTTTCTTACTGTACTTGTTATGGCTAGGAAGTTGGCTGCTATGTTGTACAAACCTGATTGGTTCAAAAATGTCCTGTTTGAATAATATTTCTGTAACCCTATAAAAACTCTGATCCAACAATCATCAGGGCTGCTTCTACTCCCGAGATAGACAGCCTGGCCAGTCAAAAATTAAAATTTACCTTGCTACTTTTCTTAAAATGGTACTGGTGATTTATTTATTTATTTTGTTTGTTTGTTTGCAAACTCCATCCTATAACAAGGTCACTGAGCTTGTCATTGTTCTTGAACCACAAGAATCACCATGGTACTCACCATGTCCATGATCATCACTGATGTGAGTGTCGCCATGCCCCGAGTGTCCTACATCAAGGCAGTGGACATCTACATGTAGGTCAGCTCCCTCTTTGTGCTTCTGTCAGTCATTGAGCATGCAGCAGTGAATTACCTCACTACAGTGGAAGAGTGGATGTGGTTAAAGAGGAGAGGGAAGGTACAGCCTTGCCTTCAGTATCAGACCCTTCCCTTTCCTTGGTTTCCTTTCCTGTTATTGTGATAAAATACTCTGACAAAAGCAACTTAAGGAAGAAGGATTTATTCTGATTCACAATCCTAGGGCACAGTCCATCATTGTGAGGAAGTCATGGCAGCAGGAACTTGAAGCAGATAGTTATATAGCATCCACAATCAGGAAGCAGAGAGCCATGAACACATGCTGCTACCCCTTTCTCCATTTGTACAGTCCCGGATCCCATCCAGGAAAAGGTGCTACCCACATCAAATTATGTAATTAAGATAATCCTCCACAGACATACTCAGAGGCCCATCTCCCAGGTAATTCTAGATTCTGTCAAGTTGACAATTAACACTAGCCATCACAGTGGCACAGAGTACCTCTTTAGTAACCCTTTCTTAACAGTTTTGAACACTTGCATTAAGTCCAATGCTTTAGCAAGATTCAAGGTTGCAGGATAGTGATAATATAATGTGGAACTTTGATCTCTGTTTCATACTAGCAGCTTTCCTCGGCATCATCATTCACCTCCACCAGGGGCTTTTGTGCATGGAAGAATTCCTTCAGCATGCACTTGTCCCTGACTCTGCCACAAGAAAAGAAGGGGGGTTGGGTACAAACCGGTGTTTTAAATGAATGATGATAATAATAGCTGGCATGTAACGAGCGTTCATTATATATTGACATTATGTGGTTTGATTCTAAGAGTAACCCCAAGAGACTAGTGCTTCCTCACCCTCATTTCACAGAGATATAAGTATAGGCCAGGCTACAGAGCTCATCAGGATTCACTCTTGAATCTTTGTGACTCCCAAAGGCTGTGCTCTCAAATAATAAATGATATGGTTTTTCTCCTTGTCACCCAGAAAGGTGTTAAAACAAAGTAAGGGGCTCATCTCATCATAACAGCCTGGCAATGAGGTGCCTTCTGTACTCTAAAAGTGATTGTGCTTTTTTTGACATTGCTTATTAAAGTGTCTTGGTTGCTCTTTACTGCTTCATTTCAAAAAGGATTACGCACCACTCTCCTGTTCTTGTGAAAACTAACAGGAGCTATTATACTTTGGAATCTGAATTCTATTTAAGAACTGATAGAATTCATTTGTTTGTTAGCCTACATTTAGGGAACAATGTGTGCTTACGTGTGTGTGTGTGTGTGTGTGTGTGTATGTGTATACACATACACATAATTTTAATAAAATATATTTACGTTGGTTAAGAGATTTTAATATGAGCTTTCATGCATACTCAGAACATTACTTAATATTTTTATATTTCTAATGAGAATGTTTCATGCTTTCAAAGTGTTTTTACATCATCTTCTGATGGAACTTCATATTAGTTCCACTGCATAGGTTTTGCAAAGACAATCATCACTGTTTTAAAAAATGAAGAAGCAAGATTTTAATGAAATAAAGTGATTTGCCAAAGGACTCATAGCCAAGTGAGTTGCTGCTGCAATTCAGGCCTCCAAGAATGCTAACTTCAGGCTTTTATGTCCTTCACATCAAAGCCCTATAGGAGCTGGTTTTATTTCTCCTGCTTCTATTTCTTTTGTAGACAGCATGTCACATACATATGTATCCCGAAGTGTGTGCATAAGGACACCTTGAGCTTTTAGACCAGCATGCCACAATGGTGCATGCACACCATCTGTGTTCTGTGGCACGTGACTCTGCAGGGCTGAGGTAAAACCTGCAACTCTGCATGGCTGACAAGGTCCAGGTGATACTAAAGCCACCAGTGCTTACCCACACCGCAGCTAGCAATGATTTAAAAAATATGTGACATGAAAGCTGACAGAACAAAATGAGAGGGAAAATGTTCTTGTTATGTTTTCTCTTCTTTTGGTGATTGGATAACCCAAAGAAGAGACACTGAAGTAAACAGATCACTCAGCTAGTTCTTTGACTGGAATGTGTGTCCTTGTTCTCACCTGTTTACTACACCTGATTTACTTTTTTTATTAATTAAATGGTTTAATTGACAATTTCACACATGTGTATAGTGCATACTAGCCACTCTCACGCCCACCCTCTCTCATCTCCCACCTCCCGTCTACCCACCTCTCCTCTTCCTACAAATCACTTTCTGACATTCATGTATACTCATTTTATTTTGTGATCCATTGAGTTTAACCAGGACCATTTACCTGTGTGGCCACGGTTTTGGAACTATCCATCAGTGCCTGGTGGGCTCAGCAGTGGATACACAACAGAAGATAGTAATTCCCCCTTTCCCAGAGTCTATCGATAGCTAACAGTTCAAGGGCAAGGAGCAGGCCACAATGAGCCCTTCTCCCATCCCTGACTGATTATTGACAGGGCCAGTCCTGTGCAGGCCCATTGTTGGTAACCTCAACTGTTGTGCGTTTATGATTACAATGGTTATGTTGTGTCTAGAAGATGGTTATCTCAGTCCTTCAGCCTATCTTTTGGTTTGCCTTGTCTTCCACAATATTCACTGAGCTTTAAAGGGGTGGTATAAATGTCTTGTTCAGGACTGAGCAATCAGCTATCACTTATTCTCAAAACCTTGGGTAATCATGAATCACTGTCATTCACTGCAAAGAGAGGCTTCTCTCCCTGAGCATAAACATTAATACTTAGAAAGCAGTGTGATATTATTTCAATGTAATTAAACAACATTAGTAAGTTCCTTCCTTGGGCCTATGACCTCCCTAGGCATGGGTTGTTAACTAGACTTCCAATACCAAGCATGGGTTTCCTCCCATGGAAGGGGCATGATAGCCAATCAATAGGTGGCTGGTTACCTCCACAAGTCATGATACTATTGTACAGGTGGACACATCTTGCCCAGCAGGTTGATTTTTGTGTTCATAGGGTTCACAGCTAGGTAAGACAGTTGATGCGCTTTTCTCCCTCAGCAGCCTGCATAGTATCTTCCAGCACTTTGAAAACTAGCCAGCAGGGTGAAAGCTTCTAGCTCAATTACAGCTTGCTTTCTCAATATCTTGCAGCTGAGGTTTGTCCTCTAGTTCTAGTGGACAACCAAGAAGGCTAACAAGAGCCTGTATAATTTTGAAGGCCTCTGTGGTCTCTGTGACCAACTCTTAGGGAGATATCCCACACTGTGGAATGGGATTGCTTTAATCCCAGTACTTGGGAAGCAAAGGCAGGCAGATCTCTGTGAGTTCAAACCCAACCTTGGCTACACAGTGAGACCCTGTCTCAATCACTCATTCACTCACTCACTCATTCATTCACCCAATAAAACGCCTTAGTGGCTGGAGAGGGAAATGTAAAGACCATTTCTAAATCTGTTTCTATTGTACAGTTGACTTAAAAATCTTTGAAAATAGTAGTTTATTGGTAAACTGTAGACTATAAACTTTAAACAATTACATAGATTATTCTAGATTGTCAATATGGAGAAAAATTTACATTCTTAGTTTTTAAGGTTTTTTTTGTTTTGTTTTGTTTTTTAATGAATTTGTGTGTGCCTGTGTGGGTGAATGCTAATTGAGGCAGGTGCCTGTAGAGGCCAGAAGAGGGCACTGAATCCTTTGGAGCTGGAGTTACAGGCAGTTGTAAGCTGTGGGTGCTGGGAATTGAACTCAGGTCCTCTGGAGGAGCAGTAAGCACTCTTAACTGCTGAACTATCTCTTCAGTCTCCTCATTCTTATTCTATAAAGATTAGCCTCCTTAAACATGCTGATGACATTTTGTTTAGATAAAAAGAGGACAATGGATGAGATGAATCAGTAGTCGTCTAGGTAGGCATGGAAATCACTGAGAAGCCTGTAGTACGTATATCCTCACATCTGTGGTTGAATATTATTGCCTATCTGAGGCTAATCAGACTTGTCTCCATTGCACCTTTATTTTGTCCATATTCAATATATTATGGAGACTTTCTATTGTTAAAACAAAAGGGACAATGTAATTCAAAAGCATTGGTTCCCACTGGTTAGTTCGCTGACTGAACAAAACAGTCTCCAGTCTTTTGAATTCAGTAAAATACTAGAGTTTTAAATTGCTGTGAACCAAATCCATGTTTTGATAGAATTTATTCTGCAGCCTCTAATTTGAATTCTGAATGTTTTCATCTAAAATAGCCTCTCAATGTTTGCTCATTTTCGACATCCCCAAAGATCAAGAAGGTGATTTTGTTTCCTCCAAAAGCAATTACTAACAGCCGCTTCCCAGACATTCTTCTGTACTAGCAAGTCACTATTGCTCCCAGAGTAAAACCTTAAAGAGCAATTTCAGTTTAGATTCAGTTAGACACTCAAGCTAAAAACCATTTTTGAGACAGGGTCTCCCTGTAGCCCCAGCTGTCCTGGAATTCACTATGTAGACCAGGCTGGCCTTGAACTCACAGAGATCCTCCTGCTTCTGCCTCCTGAGTGCTGGGAATAAAGGCGTGCGCCACCACTCCTGGTCAATTTTCTTTTTTTTTTTTATTTTTAAAAATGATTTATTTAATAACAACATACTTAGAAGAAGCATATCATTACAACACAATTGACATATTCAATAACGTTTTCCTGAGGTAGATGCATCTCTTTCAAATTTGGCTGAATTTAGGTTTACAGTTGAATTATTACAGTTATA
>NW_008345684.1:1845424-1854503 GCF_000622305.1 Nannospalax galili | reverse complement strand
TCAGGAAACAGTATTGGTTCCCCAGGTGTCTGGGGCCCCAAGACTAGGAATGGCGCAGGGCCCAAACTAGGAGTATAGAACAGTGGGGTGGGGGGGAATGGAAGGGTGAATGAGGCTTAGGGAGTCCCGGCCTGGAGAGCTGCGCTGTAGACTTACCCCAAGAGGCCTGAGGATAGTAGTGCAGGCTAGGAGAGTTAGCCGGTGGTACCGTCAATTTTCATTTTTAAAGAGCAAAGAAAAGCATTAGCTGTTGTTCTGGTTTTGAACCAAAAACAAAAATAAAAGACAAGACTGGAATACTGCTATATTCTCTCTAAAGTGAAAAAAATAAATTCAGAAGCAAATACAAGCAGCTTGTATTGATAATCTGATTAAATCATATTCAACTTCAACTCATAAAGCTATGGCAAAATATTCATACTAATGAAAAACAGAGTATATGGGGCTGAAGAGGTAGTTCAGGGATTAAGGGTACTTGCTATTCTTCCAAAGGACTCAGGTTCAATTCCCAGCACCCACACAATAGCTCTGTTGCCATCTCACAAACATTACACACATACCATAAATAAATAATAAAAAAGTTTTATAAAAACAAGAAACAGAAAAACCAAAGAGTACAAACATCTGGTATAATTGTCTATCAGGTCAGGACCAAATTAGGAAATATTGACATTATACTTGTATAACATTTAATTGTATGATATATAAATATCTCAGGGATGTAAATATAAATCTCCTTGCTAAATCAGTGTCTGTAAGATGCTGTTTTCCATTTGTTATTACAATGATTTTTTAGCCAAATGCCAAAAAACAAAGCAGAATTCTATTCTTCATAACAAGTAAAACAGTCTTAGAGTTTATGAAACTGTTTAATATCTGACTTACATTTTACTGTAATTCCTACTCGTAAAACCAAATTTATACTAAAGAAATCTGTTTTGACAGATTTCTGTAATGTACAACATTGCTGCAATTCAAGCTATGGCCTTCAATGGCTTTTACCATGACAGTGAGACTGACATGGACCAGACTTCCTTTTCTCTGCACTCAGAAGAGGATTCCATGAGAGGAAGGTCCATAGGTAGTCCAAGGACAGATTCATCTTGGATGAAAAGAAGAAAATCTCTGGGAGGAAGCTTTGGTAGAGTCATCCTGGAAAACAACCATGCCATTGACACCTATTCTAGAATTGTATTTCCCATCATTTACATAATATTTAATTTGTTTTACTGGAGTATATATGTGTGAAGAGAATTTTGTCTTGTTTTCTCTTTTCTGTTCCCAGGACCTCATACATACTAGAAAAGTGTTTTACCATCCTCAGCCTGAAGAGAAATTTTTAATGTATAAACTTATATTTGAGTCAGATTATGTTATTTTAAAAACTCTTGAGTGTGAGTTGGACAGTACTCAATCCAGGATACAGCCAGTCATGTCTCTTGGCCTAAAGAAGATGGCTTAGGAAAATTTATTCCATAAATAAGTATAACAGATACATGTATTGTGGCTGGTGGCAGGGGGCCATTCCCACTGGAAAGAAGTGCTTGTAACTATTTCGTCTGTACCCTTCTTTTGTCATGAACATGTCTTTATTTAACTTGGGAATAAAGCTAGACTATGACATTTATTCAAGGATAATTGATTTCTTAGTGTCAGCCAGGTGTCAGATTACTCTGCAAACTACATCTCCCAGGGGAGAACTTCTACCTCCCAATGGTCCCTTCCCCCCATAGTTGAGAGTCTCCTGATGAGCCTCCTTCTTTTATTTCCAATCACATTGTATGTATGTTTAACTTCATATATTATTAAATCCAAAATTGGAAAATATCTGAACTTCACTCAGTCTTTAGTACTAATTTTCATTAGACTTAAGTTATTGATAATGGTATTTAGTTCTGTAGATGAGACAGAGACTTCATAGCTTCTTTAGTGTTTAATCTTTATTCATTAAATGTTTATTGACCACCCACATGTATCAGGCACTTTATTACTTGCAAGTGAAAAAGAAATGATCTACTCTTTCCACCTCAAGTACCAGTCATGCAAGAATAGCCACTGTTTGAAAAATCAATGTAATAGATGTTAACATGGAGTTATGTACAATATCCTGAAAAGTGGGCGCATCAAAAGAAGGAAGAGACCATGCAGGAAGGGATGCACACTCTCAACTTACAAATAACTGAGGATTTTTAGACATCACATCAAGTGAAGCATGTAATATGTATGTCCCATAAAAATGTTGTTAACAACAAGTAAATCAGGTCAAGTGGGCATTACATAAATGTTCATTCAGTAGAAAACCCTCCGATGTTCTGCATTCATTTTGCAGATTGGCAGAGTATGTGATTCTGTGTCGGGTATTTTGTGAAAATCCCTTGGCAGGTAGTCAGAAATGCCTCCTTCTTGTCCTGAGTCTTGAGAATGAATTAAGAGAATAAATTAAATGGTGTAGTGATTTCAATGTACCTCCATTTATTTTACCATATAGTCAACCAAAATGGCTTGATTTATTTTATACCAAATGAAGAAAACAAATACTTTCTTGCATGCTTGCCAGTAACATTGACTTTGTCTGTTGTGAGTCACATAGGATTCTAGATAAGTATTTCCCTCCAGGGTGCAAAGGACTAAATGGAGAATTTTTTCTCTATCATGGCTTTCTTCCTGGGCATGCTAATTCTCAGATACTTCTGTTTTCTTAATACAACTTTTCCAATCCTTTTAAAATTTCTCAAGGCTTGTATTATTTTTTTAGAGTACTGTCCAAAACTGAGATAATGGTTATTTAACCTTTTATTCATTTAATTTTAGTTGGATTTTTAAATAAACATTTTAAATTATTTATTTAATGGCTTTTAAGCTCAATTTCATAGAATGATTTTGTAGGGTTACTTTTTAATTAATTTTTTATTTTATGTGTATGAGTATTTTGCCTGCATGTATGGAAGTGCACTCCTATCATACAGTGCCCATGGAGGCTAGAAGAGGGCTCCAGATCCCCCTGGAACTGGAGTTATGAACAGTTAGGAGCCATCATGTGGGTGCTGGGACCTATACCCAGCTCTTCTGCAAGAGCAGCCAGTGCTCTTAAACACTGAGCCATCTCTCCAGTCCTTGTATGGTTATATTTTAAAAATAAAATACAGATTAATATGCTAGGTAGTTGAAAATTTGTGATGCGTATATAGCATTGTAATAAGCTGGATTATCTTTCTTATTTTTAACAAATTCTGTATATGTTGTAAAAAAGGAAAAAGAATCTGCAAACAGAAACACCCCCACTGTTCCCTGCCTCCAGTGCTTTAGTTCTTCAGCTATTGCTACTTCTCACATACATTGAACTGAAACACTCACTATGTTTAATGTTTCCCCTGGGATATTCATTTCACTATTTTAAATCAAATGCATCACTGAATACACTTGGCAATTTAGGCTAGGAGAACGGGCTCCATCACATACTCTACATTCCTCTGAGGGTCATTAATGTACAATTGTTGGCCAATCAAACATAACTTTTCTTAATGTCTAGAAATATAGGCAGTATATCTTTCAGTAATAAATGTCTAACACTTGGAAATAAAATATGTTTACTGCACCAGGGAATTATCAGGCCATTCAGAACGAACTCCGAGGATTTTAGTTCTCGTCAGATCGGCTATTTGCGAAGACAGAGTTCTTCCCATTAGCTTCCTTTCTACCAGGGAGCAGCAAGGTTTCTGGGTAGGTTCTTATTTCACAAAGAATGAAACCGCAGCTATCTGGAGAATATATAAATGACAAAGAACATATAATAGTTACCTTATTTCAATTTTTACTTCATTTACTGATCACAATCCCGAACAGACTGTGCATGAGTGTTCACTGAGGGATAAGCCTGGATAAAATGGGAAGATTTCAGAATATAAGCTGCTTTGTAAGATTTTTTTAAAAAGTCAGTCAGCTTATAAACTGCCTAAATATAGAAATGGGCGGGTTTGTGAAGATTACGTAGCCTATAAAAAGGTGTATTTTAACTTAGTTTTGCAGTTTCTGTTCTGCTTAGAAAAAATAGTGTCTAAAATTCTCAAAGTTTTTTTAACTTAAAAAAAGAATTAAATATTTAACATTTTAATTATATTCTTAGAGTTTTCTTTTAACACAATATTTTTAATGGAAATTTTGCATATAGTTTCATGTCCTACTTTAAACACTTATATCCCTGTATACCCTGTACTGTCTCCTGGGGATACAGTTACAACAGACATGGGCCCTGGACCATTTGAAGATACATTCTATTGAAGAATGTATCTAAATTATGTCAATTGTAACCAGATTTTCTTCTTTAGATTATAAACAGCTCTCTGTGCCTTTTTTTCCTGCAAACAAAATGAAAACTATGTGTTACAACCTATTTCACTGAAGGGTGCACTACAGTTCATTAAACCAATTTCTAGCTGTAGAGATTAGAATTATTTCCTATTGTTCATTTTTATAATGGGCTGAATTAGTAACCTAACAATATTTAGAACTGCAATTAGTTTTGAAAAAAGGAAATTTCTAATTGTATTCAAATTTCAGCATTTATTTCCTTCGTGGGAATGCCTGTTTTCCCTTAGAACCTGCTATGTCAGGCTTTCTCACCTGTTGGCCCAGCAGTTCCAGAATACAGATTCCGGTAAAAAGAAATACCTTCAGTTTTGGCTGATTCTGACAGTAAGCAGAACTAATACTCCCCTTTTTATTGTAAGTTTGGAATTATATAAGATATTTTTCAGTTGACCCTATTTATTGAAAACCTGCTTCCTTCTGTGAGTGATTTTGCCACCATTAGCTTTTGTCATATTTGTAAATAGGAAAATAACTGAAATTGCAACTTTTTGCATATGAGTTATCATACAACTTCAATTTGTGGCCTGATTGTCTTTCTTCACTCTTGCAGCTGGGTTAGTCTTCTTGAGTCAAGTCTGTCATTTTTTATTGTACCATGTGCATTTCCTATCATTTTAACATGGAGATGAATGAGGACAAAAAGTTATTCCTAATTCTGTAATTATTATCATGTAAAGATTCCAGTACATCTCCCTCAAAAATTCAAGAAAGGATACTGTTTCAAATAAAACCTGTACCTGGGCAGCTGCTATTTCCTGGCAGGCAATTGTACTCTCCAATTACCTCACTTAAGGAATGGAACTGCCTCATCTTTCCATAAACACTGCTTTAAAACACTCTATCATTGCATAAAGTTCTGCTTCATTTCAGAATCCTTTCACTTTCCAACTGCAGTTTGACTCCATTGGATTGAACAAAGAACTTCAACATTTTTCATGCTTTTAAAGTAACAGTGAAAGACAAAAACACATTGCACGTTTAAGAAGGTGACTCTATTTGTGCTATTTCAATATGAAGGATGTGTATTCGTGGGGAACATCTCACAGAAGGAAGGGCTCCAGGAGTTTCACAAAGGGAGGAAAAATTGTGAGGTATTTTCTTTTATGTAAAGGTGGATCTTACATACAATATAGAAAATCGGTATATTCAGTATGGCCATTTCTCATAATCCAAAATGGTAGCAGGGAATTTGTGATGCCCACCGCTTTCCAGAAACACAAGGGTTCGGATAAAGTTCAACACTGTAGCTAAGATATTGTCAGTTATTCCATTCCACTGTTGAATTACGATGTCCTTGGCCTATGATACAACCAAGTGTCAAAGAGATACTATAGAAGGCTTTTTTTCAATATATTGATCCTTTGTTTCAGGAAATAGTGATTTCTGCTTTATAGTCAGGCCATCTAAAGGCTATGGTAACACTTTTCACCCCAGGATCAATGTAACTCATTATAGAAATGTGTCTTCTGCAGAAATGCTGCAAAAGGTTTTACACAAATGTGCTGCTACTTAGCTAATTACTCCTTGACTTGGCAATTAAAAAAAATGAATTTATAATGGAAGTAGCATCTCATTTCATATCATGAAATAACAAAACTTTCAAAGTCTGATATGGCCTATGTCCTATAAAAGTGACAACTAGCAAAAGTGAACAAGGGAAATTTCACAATTTCACAAAGCCCCACCCCTAGATGAAGAGCTATTAAAGGTAGTCAGTCAATGGCTGATGAGAGAGGGGCAGTCAGTTTTTTCCCTAACAGGTTATCCAATTCCAAGTGGTCAGGCCTAAATACATGTAAATAGGAGCAACAGCAAATGAGCTCAATAGAATGCGTGCGTGCGTGTGTGTGTGTGTGTGTGTGTGTGTGTGTGTGTGTGTGTAGCACTATAATTACAGAACAAGAAGTCATGAATTTGAGAGACAGTGGGGGCATGGGAAGAATTAGAGCAGGGAGAAGAAGGAGTGAAAATGATGTAAATACAATACACATGTATGAAAATCTTAAAAAATATTTTTTAAACAAGTGGCATATAGGCTCAGACATTTCCAAAACTAGCTGACTCAACAAGGCATCCTAAGAAAGGAAGGGTT
The DNA here is from genome assembly GCF_000622305.1 of Nannospalax galili. Lineage (NCBI taxonomy): Eukaryota > Metazoa > Chordata > Mammalia > Rodentia > Spalacidae > Nannospalax > Nannospalax galili. The sequence continues at coordinate 1,848,043 of NW_008345684.1, read as the reverse complement.
TATACCCACATTCATTGCCTCTCTTACTTCATCAAAGAATATAAATGCAGGCATTTTAAGTATTTTGCACTTCAAAGAAGTGTTATAACCACAAACCCACGCATCAAATAAATTTTTAGAACAATCACACTATCCCAAAATAACTTAAAATATGTTTTGTTAATTAGGCTGTGCCTTAAGTGAGGTCATATTTAATTTAAATCATGAATCAATGGGAAGGATCCTCAGGATTGCTAATAGTCTTGAAATTAATGTGAAGTTCAGAGAGACAGAAGAAAAAGAGGTTTTAAGAACATGAGCGCTAATAGCCAAAGGTGATCTAGAAAGACAATATAAATTAGAAGTATGAAAAAAAATATAAGACAAAAGCAAGACAGGTAGAAACTGAGAATGTGGTTGGTCCACAAAATGACCTCTTTAAAGCCCTATGTACTGTATACTCTGGCTTCTCTTCAGATTGTATAAATCTCTTGCCTTTTAAAGTCCTATGTACTGCATATCTCAGGGATGACTTGATTTTAAAGATAGAACAAATTACATATTATTTTAGATAACATTCTAACCAAGACTGGTATAATTTAAAAGTTCTTGTTCATTTGAATGAAGGATGGTGGACAGTGTACTTCTCAGTAATCAATGCAATTAATTGTAGGTTGACCCACCAAGTAATCAAGACAATAAAAACTCATAATTGGCCCATTTCAAATTATTTAAGTTTTTGCATTTGCTGATTCTATCACAATATTGTCATTTACTCTATTCATTGTAAGGAGTTGTATTGATAGAATTCCTGAAGAGTTTTAGTTGGTTAATATGGGTTGTATATTTATTACATTGCTGAGTAATGTTTTATATGGAATAATTTGTCCTCACTCTGGGTATAGTCAGAACAGAACTTTATTTTTACTAGTCACTGTCAAATGTGTTCTGTTGGTTCTTCCTCTTTGACCCCATACTACACCCTCAGCAGACCGCAAAACTCTTGAGATACTTATGCTAAACAGTCAATTACTTAATAAACAACCATCTACATAAATACATGCATGATGTGAAACACTATGATACAAACTTATTTTGAAATATGAAGCTTAGTTTTATTCAAAATTGTTTGGATTCCTGTCAGCTCAAATCTCAAATCTGCTCTGGGAAATGGGCCATGGAAATAAGGAACAATCTGAGCTTTAATGTACACTCTCCCACACCTCTTCCATTCCATGCAGTTCAATTCAAGAAATTCAAGAAGCACATTACAGAGAGAATTGGCAAAGGCTTTTTATTTAACTATATCTAGCTCTAGCTAGATAATGACCAATGAGTGGTAGGCAGGGACAGCTTTATAGGCTCATGACCACAGTGTGATAAGGCCTCACCATGAGGGTTTAATATCAGAATATCAGAGGTCAGCATCTTGAAATTCTCTTGTGTGTATGTGTGTGTGTGTGCAACAGGGTCTCATTCTGTATATCAGACTGGTTTCAAACTCACGAGAATCCACTTGCCTCTGACCCTGAATGCTGGGATTAAAGGTGTGCACCACCACGTCCAGCTCATCTTGAAATTCCCAGTCTTCTAATTTGTTTCATAAGTGAATGATGGGCTAGGCATGGTAGTGCATGCCTTTAATACCAACACTAGGCGGTCAGAGGCAGATGGATCTCTGTGAGATTAAGGTCAGCCTTGTCTACATTGTGAGTTCCAGACCAGCTGGGGCTACAGAGAGACCCTGTCTCAGAAAACAACAATAACAGCAACAAAAAAAAGTGAATGGAGGACTAATTGAGCATGTACTGGGTATGGTACTTGTGGCCAGTGTCCATTTTTGCCTCTGCCTGGCAGGGACCATGGCACAGATGCAGGAAAGATTACAATGGCCCACATATATCTCACAGTATTTGTGGGTGATCATGGTAGCTACCAACTACACCCTAGAATGGCAGAGCCACAGAACATTTGGAGGTTAAGTAACCAGACTGGATTAAGCCTCTTGCCCATTCCATATCCATGTAATTAGTTGTCTTGGCTAGAAGGCTGCTACCTCTTGTTATGGGTTGGATTATATCTAATGGTTCTGATATCCCTACCCCTGGCCTGTGCAAAGCAGTGCAGGTGCAGTGGCTAGTGGGGTAGAAAACTTCACAGCCCATGAACCAATAGCTCATCGGTGCATCTGGATACTGTAGTAGTACTGAAACATCTGCATTCACCTTTCAAGCATAGAAATGTGGTATGACATTTAAAGCAAAATCAAACAAGCAGTCACCATGATAGTGAAGTGTTGTGGTTTAAATGAGAAATTTTCCCAATAGACTCATGTATTTTTCTTTTTCTTTCTTTCTTTTTTTTTTTTTTTTTTTTTTTTTTTAAGACACGGTCTCCTTGTAGTTCCAGCTGACCTGGCACTTGCTATGTAGACCAGGCTGGCCTCAATCTCACAGAGATCCGCCTGCCTGCTGGGACTAAAGGCATGTGCCACCACACCCAGTGTAGACTCATGTATTTGAACACTTGGTCCTCAGTTGGTGGCACTGTTTCAGGTTATGGAACCTTTAGGAAGGGCAGCCTTGGAGGAAGAAGTATATCATTGTGGGTGGCCTTTTAGGGTTTACAGCCTTGTTCCAC
>NW_008345684.1:1841854-1845400 GCF_000622305.1 Nannospalax galili | reverse complement strand
CTCTCTCTCTCTCTCTCTCTCTCTCTCTCTCTCTCTCATCTTTCTCTCTCCCTCTCTCCCTCTCCCTCTCCCTCCCCTCTCTCTCTTCTTCTTGTGTATAGATAAAAATGTGACCAGCCAGCTTCCTGCCACCATTCCATTCCTTCCTAGCCATTGTAGACTTTATCCCTCTAAAATCATAAGCCAAAATAGGTTCTTTTCTCCTTAACTTGCTTTGGGTGTTTGTATTTTATCACAGCAACAGAAAAGTTACTAATAGATGAACGGAAAGGAATAATTCCATATTTTACCATCTTTCGACAGCACCTTCTCAATGAAGGTACTCATATTTTTACATTGTACAGAGTCCCACAAATCACATAGCTGGTCATGGTAGCCTGTGTTCAAATGTTGATGCTTTCAAGAGATGCAAATGAAGGTTGTTTCGGAGGTCTACAAACTGGACTGCATTAAAATTAACTCAAGTCTTAGACTGATTTCATGTGACCCCCCGCCATGTCTCCACTCCTGTTTGAACAAGCATTCCCTACTACCTCCTAATGATTTGTTTTCCTCACTTGTGCCACCTTCCAGATGGCCTGAGCCCAGCTCCCCTCCACAGCAAACAACCCAGAGCATACCTAAGGGTCCTTGATGTGGCCATGGGTGTTAGAGTGGACTGCCCACTCAGCTTTGTGCCTCTGACTGATGTTTGTAACTAAACCAGCTAGCTTCCCTCTTCTGAATACTTCAAAGCAAGAGGCAGCTATTAGTACTTGCTGCCCTTAACATTCTACCCCCAAACCTTTCAATCATGCCTTAAGAATCAAAGAGCCTTCCAGCCATGCTAGAATCTTCTTCAGCAGCAGCTCCAGAGAGAGAGCAGAGGAATACATCTTACAGTTCAACAGGAAGCCATTTACCCTCCTCAAGATACACCAAGTCTCTGTGTGCATTATGGAGTCATTGTTACTTGGCTTATGAGAGGAAAGGAGTTGCTATCCAAATTTCCTATTAGGCTCGTAATGTGCAATTCTCTACATCTTAAAATTTCCTTGTTTTCTCTTTTCTTTATATATCTTGAATATTGGTAATTCATAAGATGGCTTTGAGCCTTTTCATCAAATCTTATGGGACAGTATCCAACACTCCCTGAGAATGTGGTGAAGCTTAACTTCAACATAGTGTGAAGTGAAAAGCTGGGGTGGGGATACCCCCAGGAGAAATTCCCTGATACCTAGGCCATGTTAGGCTGTCACAATTAGGGTTTCAGCACTTCTGACATCTGGTGGGTAGAGGTTAGGGATGCTGCTCAGCATTCTGCAATGCACAGCACAACCTTCCACAGAAAAAGCTAGCTGAACCAACATGTGCCAAGAGGACAAAGGTTATGAAACCCTGCTTAAGGGCTGGGGTGTAGCTCAATGATAGAGTGCTTTCCTGGCATGCTGGAGGCACTGGGTTTGGTTCCTAGCACCAAGGGAACCTGACAGAACCACACTCAAAAGCTGGGCTGCTTATCTTAAATTCATCATTCACTTCCAATGAGTTGATGAACTTTTGCTTATAATTTACCCTCTTGGTGTCCGTTTCCTCACATGCAGAAAAACAGCTACAAATCTGCCTCACAGATTTTTGTGTGTATTAATATGCTTCAGGATAAATTTTAAAAAGAGCCTGGAAAATGCTAAGTGATCAGCAAATATTAAGTACTATTATTTTCTCCAATTCCATGGCTATAACTGAAATTTCAAGGGAAAAAAATCTCATTTGGTACACTCTTATGTCATCTCACTAAAGGTTATATACATTTTTTTAAAAATAAGTAACATTGGCTGGGCATGGTGGCATACCTCTTTCTTTAATCCCAGAACTTGGGAGACAGAGGCAGAAGAATCTCTGAGAGATTGGGGCCAGCCTGGTCTATATAGTGAGTTCTAGGACAGCCAGGGCTACACGGAGACCCTGTCTCAAAAAACTAAACCAAAACCAAAATGAACAAACAAAAAATACTGTATGATTTTCTCTTTCAGGATTCTTTCTTTTTGGTATATTCAGAAGCAGTTTGTTTATATAATGTTTCTCTTTCATCCCCTTCAAAGTTTAAACAATCTCATTTATAGACCTATCAATTCTTGAGTACTACCATTTTGAGTAGTTGGTTATTTTTTGTTCAAAATATATTTTTAAAAGACTTATTTTCATGTGCGTATGTGTGTGGCTGCATGAGTTTATGTGTACCACATGTGTGCAGGAATGCCCAGAGGTCAGAAGAAGGTGCTAAATTCCCTAGGACTGGAATTACAGGGGGTTGTGAACCGTCTGGTTTGGGTTCTGGGAGGTAAACCTGGGTCCTCTGCAAGAGCAGTATGGACTCTTAACCTCTGGAGCCATCTCGCCAACCCCATTTCACAATATTTTTTTCCTTCCTTCCTTTCTTCCTTCCTCCCTTCCTTCCTCCCTCCCTCCCTCCCTCCCTTCTTTTTTCTTTCTCTCCCTGACTCCCTGACTTCCTTCCTTCCTTTCTTCCTTCCTTCCTTTTTTCCTTCCTCTTCTCAAAGCTTATTCTTTCCCTTCCTTCCTTCCTTCCTTCCTTCCTTCCTTCCTTCCTTCCTTTCTTTCTCTTTCTTTCTTTCTTTCTTTCTTTCTTTCTTTCTTTCTTTCTTTCTTTCTTTCTTTCTTTCTTTCTTTCTTTCTTTCTTTCTTTCTGATACAAGGTCTCCCTGTAGCCCCAGTTGCCCTGGAACTTGCTATGTACACCAGGCTGGCCTTGATTTCACAGCAATTCCCCTCTTTCTTTGCCTTCCAAGTGCTGGGATTAAAGGTGTGGGCCACCATGCCTGCCTCAGAATTATTTTTAATAGAAAAACTAATTTGCTATCCTAATACTGCATTCTCTTGTCTACATTGTTAGGAAACATTTTCTTTTTAAAAAATGTTTTGTTTTGTTTTTTTATTTTATGTGTATAAGTGTATTGTCTGCATAAGTGCACCCCAGTTGTGCAATGCCTGTGGAGGTCAGAAGAGGGCACTGGATCCCCTGGAACTGGAGTTGCTAGCCATCATGTGTGTACTGGGAACCCAACCTGGGTCCTCTGCATTAATGCTCTTAACCACTGAGTCATCTCTCTAGCCCCAGAAACATTTTCTATATCATCTTGTTTACCTCTTCACAAGCACTGTGAAGTTGAACATAGAGCACTTCTGCAAGTGTATATCTTATTTTCATAAGAATCAAGAGTAAGTCTATCTGTTTGCTAACAGATAACATGACAATAACAAAACATCTATGTAAGGAAATAGTGGAAAATCCTGAAGCATATTTTCACTTACTGTTTTGAGCTCATTGAGAATGGGAGGCTGTAGCATCATTGAATAAAAATGTGTCCTGCAGCCTAACTGACTTTGCTACAGGCACAGGCTGTACTGTAAGCAGGAAAGAAAACAGGAATGCAAACATTCAGGAAGCAAACAGGAGGAACAACTACTTAGAGGTCTCAAAATAGAAGTAAGCATATTTCCTGTCCCCAATAGATTTAGACAATTATATGAATATGAAAATATGAT
>NW_008345684.1:1789100-1841712 GCF_000622305.1 Nannospalax galili | reverse complement strand
ATATAAAACCTTTGATGACCTTGGCCTGTGTCATTCTTAAATAAATTTGGCTTTTCTGAAGTTAACAAAATCCAAAGATTATTGCATGGTGCTATGACATTAATTTGTCTTGCTTGATGTGTTTTGTAAGTGAAATATGTATGTTTAATAAACTCAGTTGCATTTAATTCATGCTTTGGATTATGTTTGAGATGCTATAAGATTTATCAAATGCCACCCAGATGAAGAATACCTTACAGTTTTGAGACTCTTTTGCTTCCTTACTCTATGTCATTGGAGGCATACAGTAGCTTTCTTAGGTGAAATTAATCACTTTCACAGATGCAGAAACAGAAGTTCAAAGAAAATACAGACAGGAAGTCCAAGTTCAACAGTCTGAATATTTGTGTCTTTTATACATGTATACATTGAAAGGAAGTCACCAAGGCCTTTGGAGATTAGATCTTGAGGGTGGAGGGCTCATGAATGGGACTGATTTTATGCTTGCATAAAAGAATCCCAAAGAGAAGGCAATAGGGAGGAACCCACGCCAGACACACTGACATGCAGAACCCACTCTGTCTTGATCTTGGATTCCCAGTGTTCAAAAGAAGACAGATAAATTACTGTTTCTTATAAGATATCCAATCAACTTTTGTAGCCCCGCCCCCCACGAAAGACAACCAATGGGCTTTTGATTCATGTTTCAGTTCTGCTATCCAAAGCTTGTGTATTTTCAGCAAGTTACTTGACCTCCTTGTAACTAGTTGCCTTGTATTAAAAATGTGACTAGCAATAATTATATAAATATTACAGACATATGTAATGAAAAATGACCTGGGTTTTACATGGATCAAAGTGAATACAAGTACCCACAAGAAGTGCATTCTCATAGTGTGCGCGTCTCAGAGAGCTGTGCAACCCACTTAAACTGTAATTTTTTAAAAAATACAAATATCAACTATTTCCCATTTTTTAAATGTGTACAGACTGAATGATTCCAATCCGAATGATTTTTTTTTTCCTCCCAATAACCCCCAGAAATCGGAGTAAAGAAATTTGAGAGAGCAACAGGGACATCATAGTGCAGCTGGAGCAGTCTTTCTTCATAAATGAGGAAAGTGAGTATTCGCAAAGAGAATTGTCTGAATTTATACATTTCCCCCTAACTTCAGATTCGGAGGCATCAGCCATAAAAAGCACAGTCACGTCCCATTTCTTAGGTTCACAAAAGGCTACATTCCCGGCCTGTGGAAGTAAACTTTACACTTGAGGCAAGGCCGGAGGGTGAGGGGCCAGAGGTCAGAGGGCGGGCTCGACAGGCTGGGGCGGGGCCAGAGGCCCAGGGGGCGGGCCCGGCTGGCCGGGGGCGGAGCCCATCCCGGGACGTGCCCACGCCGCCCCACCCCTCCAGGCCTCGGACCTGTCAGCTCCGGGCCGTGCGTACCGTGCGGGGTGAGTGGGGCAATCCCGCAGGGGCGGCGCGTGTCAGTGAAGCTCCAGTCGAGCTGAGAGCTGCGGCTGGGGCGGCCCGCCGGGCACAGGGACGGGGTGGGCCTGCAGGTCTCAGGGGCGAGCCGTGGGCAGCGCGCGGCCGACACACGTGCGTTCCGTCCGAGCTCTCTGAGCCGGCTTGCGCGCACACGGTAGGGCTGGGGGAGGGCACGGGCCACGTGTGCGCCCTGAAGAAATGCGTGGAGGTGCTGCTTCCACTCTTTCCTGACCCAGCACACCTCACTGCCCTTTCCGCTTAAGCACAAATGTGGATGACTGCCTGCCTGTCTGGCACCGGGTCGCCCCTTAGAGGAATGAGCACAGGCTTCCGGAAGTCGGAAGGCACCGGGTTCGCCACTCATTAGCTGTACTTCCGGTGCCGGGAGTTTGATTTTACCGCTGAAGGGATCGGATTACCCAGCTCTTTTTACTGGCCCTGACGGTTTTTTGGGCCTTATCCTTTGTAACGTCATGGTCTCCCCAATACATTAGTAAGAAGCAATTCATCTTCTGTATAAAGCTCAGAACATAACTGCCAAATCACGGCTTTAGTGGATCCTTTTTGACTTGATGAAAACTTGTGTACGCATAATAAATATTTCAGATCAGCCTCGGTGACATTTTTACACACATTCAGGTGTGTGTTTGAGGCGAGTTCAACTAGTGTTCTGTTAGCGTTCCTAAAATTTATCTTAACTACCTACTTACGTGGTTGTAGAGGCCTGCCTCCAGAACTGGCAACCTTCCAGAAATCTAAAATCCAAATGCCAGCCACAAGCCGGCCTTCAAAGGACAGGAGTTACACATGTTTTCTTAACTTTCTTTTATAGAATCTATTTTCATATCTTTCCTAGTTTCTATTGCTAAAACTTTGATTGATAAAACACTGGCCAAAACCAACTTGGGAAGGAAAGACTTTATTTGACTTAACAGCTTATAGTCCATTATCAAATGAAGCTGAGGGGGGAACTTAAGCAAGGCAGGAACTGAGCACAGCCCATAGGAACACTTGCCTAGTGGTTTGTTCCTCTTGCTCAGCCTGCTTTCTTTTATAACTTAGGAGCACCTGCCAATGGTGGTACCTCCCACAGTAGGCTGAGCCCTCCCTTATCAATTAGCAGTTAAGAAAATGCCTCACAGACAGGGGCACTGGCCAATCAGAGGGAAAAGTGCCTCAAATGAGGTTCCTTCTTCCCAGGTGTATCAAATTGACAACCCAGGCTGCCTTGCATCTCTTCAGAATTACAGATATTGACAGTGTGTTGTCTCACCATGGCATTGATTCCTGGGTTGAGAATTCAAGCTGTTGAATAAAAAATAATATCCAAAACATTTTCAGAAAGTTTATCTCATTGACCATTTATCCTAACACTGCAGTTTAGCTTTCTTCAAATTGTCCTTACTCTGTATGGTGGGGTTGTTAGTATCAGTTTGTAATCATTGTTCCACCATGGTTCTTTCAGCCTTTGGAAAGAACTGTGGTTTTCATTGTCATGGAATTTAGATGGTAAGATGAGACCATTAGATAGTTTTATATTTGTTCAGCTTCCATTTCCTAATTTGTTCAGTTTACATCTGGACATTTTACAAAGTTCTTTTAAAAATTAGTTGTTTCTGGCGGGGTGTGGTGGCGCAATCTTTGGGAGGCAGAGGCAGGCGGATCTCTATGAGTTCAAGGCCAGCCTGGTCTACATAGTGAGTTCAGGACACCTGGGGCTACAGGGAGACCCTGTCTCAAAAAGACCAAAAAAAAAAAAAAAAAAAACTCGTTATTTCTTTTATATAACAAACTTTCCCAGGTAGAATACTCATTTGGTCCACAGTGTTGGCTGAAATACTACTTTGCTATGATGAGAGAAAAAACAGCCATCTTGCAATCCTGGTAATACAATAAGAAATAGTAACATTTATAAAGACTAGCCTTGAGGAAAATTTGGTTTTTATAAGCACTGATTCTTAACCGCTTCAGAGTTTTTGAGGAATCTGGGGAAAAGAATCTCCTCAGGAAAAGAAAGAAAAAAGTACAAGTTTAACATTCCTAATCCAAAACTCTGAAATCTGACATGTTCTAAAATCCAGCTTAAAGATTTATTTTCATTTTGTGTGTATGAGTGTTTTGCCTGCATGTATGTGGATGTATCACCTGTGTGTGCAGTACCTTGAGAGGCCATAAGAGGACATTGGGTCCCCTAGAACTAGAGTTACTGTGATTGTGAGCCACCATGTGGGTGCTGGGAACTGAACTCATGTTCTTTACAAGAGCAGCCAGTGCTCTTAGCTACTGAGCCATCTCTAGCCCCTAAAACCCAACTTTCGGAAAGATTCACCTGACCTCATGGGATAGTCTGCAGTTAACTGCAGGAACACTAGAAACATTGTATAAAATTGCCATCAAGCTATGTTTATAAGCATATATGAAATATGAATTTTTTTATGGCTTTGATCTTAAATATTAACACCACCCCCCAAAAGAAGCAGATGTGCTTAATGGCACAGTTATCAACCTCTGAGACTTCTGAGAGGTGGTGGAATCTTTAGGAGCTGGGCCTAGTGGTGGGAAGGTAGGTTGCAGGAGCAGGGGTGTGCCCTTGAAGGAGATATTGGGACCCCAGCCTCTTTTCTCTCCCTATTTCCCTGTCACTGTGAGCTAACTACACCATCACATGCTTCTAGTCATGATGTTGGAACTCTGCATAAGAACCAAATAACAGAGCCAACAATGTACAAAAGCCCTTGAAATTGAGCCAAGATAAATCTCCGCACTTTTGAGTTGATTATCTCAGATACACAATTTCATGTCCAGACTTAGTTAGGTCCCATTCCCAGGCATCTCATTACATATTTGCAAGCATTCCAAAATCAAACACTTCTAAATATTTTTTGCAAAGGATATTTGCTCTTACAGAATTTTGAGTCTCAGAATATTTGTCTACACTTCTTGAACCCAGATGAGGGAGATCTTCTATACAGTGACAATACTTGTGGTTTGGGGATGTTTGGGATATTGGTCCTTTTGCTGCCTACATGTGTACAGCAGACCTGCAGTGCTGTCACCCACCAGATGGAAGACTGCTAGAAACATGGTGTCTCAGCTCCCTTCTTGGAGGTGGTGAATCCACTTGATGCCCTGTGGTTTTTGTTCACTTTAAATTTGGAGAAGTGCTGTGCTAGAGACTAATGATGTTGGTGTTTTATGACTTGTTTTAAGCTTTTTGAAGATTTGATACATAACGATTTCTAACCTTCATTTTTAAACCTTTATTTAATTATTTATTTATTTATTTATTTATTTATTTTAAATGGACAAAGGGTCCTGATAAAGAGGCAGTTTTCAACAATAGGCTCAGGTTCGGAGGTGGAATGTTTTCAGCGTTTGGAGCCTTAGAAACAAGCAGAGCCTCAGTCCAGCCACCAGGTGATGCCGGTAGCCCAGGGCACATTGGTTCCCACCTAAGGATAGTTGAATATGGAGCTGTGTTGAGCAGCGCCTGGCAGCAGACAGCTGTTGGTGGTTCTCCATCAAATGTTCATAACTCAGAGAGTACATCTAATTAAATGCAGGACCTGGGGCAGATTGCAGACAAATTCAAGATTTTTGGCTGTGCTGTTTCAATGTCCGTAGGCTAAACCTTTGGATAGGAACTGCTGAGACAGTTGAATACTTTAATTTGGAACAATCATGTCTCCTAATTAATAATGAATTCCAGTAATCAATGCCTACATACACAAGAAAATCATGTTTTCCTTTAAATGAAAGCACAATCTTAGTGGTGTTTGAGGCTGAGTCATCTTGGAAGAAATGACACTGGCTAAAGCAGTCTCATATCCTGGAAGAAGTGGCACTGACAATGAAGAGTGCTCAAACAAGCAAGATGGTCACGCACGGCCTGTGTGTGCACTCATGGGAACCTAACCACATGTCTTATTCTTTTGGTAGGTTTGCATTTCCTCCCTTGTGAAAAATGCCAAAGAAAGCAAAGCCTGCAGGGAATGGGAAGGACGAGGGGGCTGTTCCTTGTAAGCAGGTGAAAGTGGAGGTTGCTGCAGGCCTTTCTGCCTTAAATTTTGACAGCCCCAGTAGTCTCTTTGAAAGTTTAATCTCACCCATCAAGACAGAGACTTTTTTCAAGGAATTCTGGGAACAAAAGCCCCTTCTCATTCAGAGGGATGACCCTACGCTCGCCAAGTATTACCAGTCCCTGTTCAAACTAACTGATCTGAAAAGCCTCTGCTGCCAAGGGTTATACTATGGAAGAGATGTCAATGTCTGCCGGTGCATCAGCGGGAAGAAAAAGATTTTAAACAAGGATGGCAAAGCTCATTTTCTTCAGCTGAGAAAAGATTTTGATCAGAAAAGGGCAACAATTCAGTTTCACCAACCACAGAGATTTAAGGTATCAGATTTCTCTACTACAAAGTCCTCATACGTATAAAAGTACTATAGCATTTGACCACAGATCAGGTCACGACTGAACATAGTATGGAGGTGGAGATCATTTTGAGAAAGCATAGTGCTGTACCTGTGTGAGAAGGCATGGCATCTATTCAGTCTTTAAATACATTCCAACTCGGGATAATCATTTGTCTTTTGGCTAACTTTGTGTACGTGGTGTATGTGCATGCACACATGTGTGCTGGTTGTGTAAAGGCAGGAAGTTGATGGCCAGTGTTGTGTTCTATTGCTCTCCATCTTATTTTTTGAGACAGGGTCTCACTGAACCTGGGGCTAGCCATTTAAGTAAACGGGCTAGTCATTAAGCTTTGGGGATCTACCCATCTGCTCTCCCCTCCCCCAGGTTCTTGGGTTACAGATGTACCCCTCCACCTCAGCTTTTATGTGGGTGCTGGGGATCTGAACTGAAGACCTTGTATTTGCACAGCAAGTGCTGTTTCCCACTGAGCCATATTTACAGCCTCTGGCTAAAGTTTTCAAAACTCCAGTGACTCTAGATGGACGTTTGGGGTATTATAGTGCTACCAAAACTGAATATTACAATTTCTAACCTTACTAATGTAACATTACACCCTCAGGAGTATGTTTTCTGGGCTGATTTTTGTATATAGTAGCGAGCTCTATGTGTTTTCCTGTTACTGTATTCGAAGGCTTGTTAACATCAAGGTGGTGTTTTTTTGAGGGTTGTCTCCCTTTACTGCCTACATCTTTCCAAATGGAGACTTCAGAAATGTGACCAGATGATATACCAGATGCATGTCCAAGAAAGATACATTAGCTTTTATTAACAGAACCTGTGATGTGATGGGTAAAGTCCTGATTGGTGGCCTACATAAGGAGAGTATAGCTTCATTTTATAGAGAAGCTAGAGTCATAGAGCTTGTAACTACAACTTGGACCAAGGTGGTTTTTCTCCACAACTCACAATTGACAGCTCCAGAAGCCAGAGGTCTTAGATAAATGGGAAAATTGTAGAGTTAGTAGAGTAGTTAGTAGTTAGTTAGAGTAGTTAGTAGAGTAGTTTTTGGTAACCCACGTGAAGAAAAGAGACAGACATTCCTCAGTTATGGACCAGTGTTGTTTTTTAATCTTTTCAATCAGAATTGATACTTGCATTGGGAACCATAAAGTCACCCATACATTCCAAAAAAATAAGACAAGCCGTGGTTTCTAATGGTGCCAGTTACCATATAAAAATAATTAAAGAACCAGGTCCTATTGGGCTTGCCCCAAAATAAATTGGCCCTTTTGGGAGCTCTGTTAACTCTTTAAAGCTATTGAGAGACCGTTAAGTTTATTTATTCTGTGTTAAGGAGAACCTCTGAGAACTATAAATAAGGAAACCCAGTGGTCTTCATAAAGATGTCTCCCAAAGCTTTTTCATACTGACCCAGTTCTTCACCACTTGCTATTTTTAACACTAGATTCCTTTCAGTCCAGTGGTAGAACTGATTCTCAAGCTATGTTCATTGGTTTACTCTGCAACAGATCTTTTATTGTATTATCTTCTTTGTGCCAGCCACTACACACTGGTAAGTTTAAAACTTTGGTCTCTTTAATATCTGTTTAGTGTAGGCGACATGCCTTTTCCAGAGTATCTTCAAGGTACAGGCTCTGAAGCTGGGCTGCCCAGATTGGAGTCTTGCCTCCAGTGAATAGTTGTATGTTTCAGTGCTTCAGTTTACTTACTTGTAAACTGGAGCTAATGATATTTCCTACATTCTGAGATAGGATTGTTGTGAAGGGTATACAGTTAGCATATGTTAAGCACTTAGAAGCAGGGATGTTCTGTTACCTACAAGGGTCTAGTTCCTAGCTTCCTTGTTCTTACCTGTCTTGTGAGGCTCAGATCTCTCTCATTCAGTCATACCTTGGCCCTCAGTTCTCCTTATACCTAATGAGTGGAGAGAGGGACCCTTACTCAGCCTAGTTCTCACTCCTCTGTCTGTACTCCTTCTAGGTTGTTGTTTTCATTCCCATTGCTTTAAATATTTATTTTCAGCCGTTCTCAAATGTAAATCTCTGACCTTACTGTCAGCACCTCAGACTTAAAACCATAGCCACATAGGGAATCATGACTTCCCAAATTTAACATTTCTAACTTAGAACTCTTTGTTTTTTCCTCCTGAAAACCTTTTATATGTCTGTGTGCTCATGTGATGGCCAGAGGTTGGCACTGGGTGTCTTCCTCTCTCACTTTCCACCTTGTGTTTTTGAGACGGGATCTCATATTGAACCTGGAGCTCCCCGATTTGGCTAGACTGGCTGGCCAGCAAGCCTCAGGGATCCTCCTATCACATCACTGCCTCCCCAGAGCTGGGGTTATAGGCTTGCACTGTGCCAGGCTTTTTAAGTAGATACTGGGAACCCAAATTCAGGCCTTCATGCTGTGGCAGGCACAGTACTTTACTCACTGAGCCATCTCCTCAGCCCCTGAAAACTTTTATTTTTTTCCAATAGCCATGTCCCATCTTAATAAATGGAATCAGGAGCTCATTGATCAGATAAAACTTTTTTACTACATCCTGTTCTTCCTCCAGACTGCTTCTCCACTTTTTAAATTTCTCTCTGGCTGTCTAACCACACTGCTGATTTCTTGCCTGCACTGCTTCCTCCGCTTCTTCACGAGTCTCTCTTGCATCTCTATGATCCTTTTTGCACCCAAGAGCCAAAGTGAGCTTTTAAAAGTATAAACTGAGTTGTTTCTTCCTCATTAAAATTCCTTCTAAGACTCCCAGGTACCTGCCTTGCCTAGGCTCACATCTTTCACGTGGTATGTGCACTGGAAGGAAAGATTCCTAAGGAACCTTTCACTATTTGCCTGACCTGTAATAACTGTGTAGTAAAGACTTCTTATGTGAATAAGAACATTTGCTTTCTTATTTCTATTTCCCCATCCCATTTCTTTTTTCTTTTTCAAAGGATGAGCTTTGGAGGATCCAGGAAAAACTGGAATGTTACTTTGGCTCCTTGGTTGGCTCGAATGTGTACATAACTCCGGCAGGATCTCAGGGCCTCCCTCCCCATTATGATGATGTTGAGGTAAGAGAGGAAACCAATTGCCCAGGGTAGAGAGAACGAGCTGCCGAGAGCCAGACTTGTGTGATTGTCAAGGTTGAGTTCTCAGTGCTCTCGAAGGCTCTTAGTGAAGGTCTGTAGCTGTTTTTTCTGTGTACTCTCTGGAGATCTTGACCTCATCTCAGTGTTGGGCCAAGACAAATCCTGCAAACTGATTTCCTGTTCCTTCTCAAAACAGGGGAATTGTTGCCAGCCTCACTAACATAAAGGCTCCCAGTCTTTAGACACAGGTATTCACAAAGTAAAATAAGGTGAAATCACAAATAATCTTTATGTCTGTTTTCACTTTGTCCTTTTGCAGTAGTTGCCAAAAATGTCTATATTTTTTCCATTTGTAAAAAATTTGGTGTAGCTTGAATGAAGATCATGATTTCACTAATGTCCTGGCACCTTGACAAGTGTTGATTTCATTCTCATGTGGCTTCCAAAAAAGTTAATTCATTGGCTTGAGTGTTTTGTAGTTTTATTTTTGTACTAATACAAGGTGTGAACACACAGAGATATTAGCAAAAAGTCCCTTTTTATACGTCAGAGAGCAATTTGATATAAACACATTTTGCAAAAGTGTTGGTCTTTTTTTTTTTTTTTAAATATATCTTTAGCTGAATTAAGAATATAAAACTTTAGGGTTTTCCTGTCTGCCAAGGTGCTTTGGGGCATTTGTGGATATCTGAGAGTTTTCTATCCGATTATGAGTTTTCAGCTATGCTGCTGATAGAAGAAATTAAGATAGTGAGGTAGAAAGAACTCAGTGATACTATGACAGAGTGAAAAGAATGAATGTCAGGATTTCAGTATCAGGATTCCTACCTATTTTAAAAAATACATACCACCAGTAGCAACTTGTATCTGTGTGAAGAACATGCATTTTTGATCTCTTAATTTTACTTTTTTCTGAGACCTGAGGTTCACTTAAACTCTCAGAAGTTGTATATTCTAGACGCTCCCTGCGATGGGTTGTCAGGAAACTCTGACGCTCTCAGGTCTGTGGCTTTCTGTAGGTTTTCATCCTGCAGCTGGAGGGAGAGAAGCACTGGCGCCTGTACCCACCCACAGTGACCATGGCACGAGAGTACAGCGTGGAACCCGAAGCCCGGATTGGTGCACCAACACATGACTTTGTATTGAAGGTACAGGATGACCGTGTGCTCCTCTCCTGACCTGATCTCTGACCCAATGACAAGGTCAGACAGGAGTTTCCAGTTAGTGAAAAGGTCCCTGTGGGAATGTATCCCTGAAATTCCAAAGAAGGGTAGCTGTCAGTGTAGCCAGCCAGAGGCAGGTGACTTCTGAAGGAGTCTTGAAGTAAGCTCAGGCCATCTTTCATTCATCTTCCAAAGTAACCTGTCTCTATATGATCTGCTTCAACAGAAATAAATTGAGTTCAGTGAACTCAGCAGCTTCTCTAGAGTAAAAGTGGAAGGTTTGGCCTTGGGCAGTTTCTCCACATCTAGGTCAGCAGTCAGCATGTAAGCAGAGCACAGCCAAGAATCCACCCCCCCATCTCTCTGTCTTTTGGTCAAAAATTCCAGTATCACTTGTTTTTTTCTCATCATGCAGCAGACTATCTCTACAGTCTCCTCCCTTCGCCAGCATAGAGTTGCCAGATGAATGGCAGCTAGGAAAGCACTCATAGATCCCTTCTCCAGGGGAGCCAAGTGGCTTAAACATGTGTTGCTTCCTGGCATCTTGCTGTTGAGAAAATTGCCTCTGAGCAGAGAGCTTGGATGGGAAAATAGCTCGGCTCCAGCAGGAGAGGCTCTTGAGAAAAAGACCTTAGAGAAATGGAATAGCTTCATAAATAAACTTTATACCTTTTCTTAGAAAATACATTTACTTTTCTTTAGTGGCAATAAAGTAATGATTAATTCAAACCATTTCAAAGACTCTTAGACTAGACTCTGTTGCATTGGAACTATTTGTGTGTAGTTTAGCATATTTGTCCTTTTTGCAGCCTTCTTGCATCTTGAGGGATAACATGTCTAATTCTCCTCAGGGCCTTGTATCTCTTTCTTGGTTTTAAGATCTGTGTGCCAATAACTAGGAGGGTACAGTTTCCCTTTTTAGGATGGGTGCCAGTATTATAGAGAAAGTGAATAAATAACAGTGATTTTTATCTGTTCTTGATTAGCAGTCATCAAACTCCAGCCAACTGGCCAAAATTCTGGCCTGCTAAATAGTTTATTGTAACACAGTCACACCTGGGGATTGAGAAATATTATTTTGATGCCTCCTTTATAATAAATTCCTTGGATGAGATTTCTATATGTCTCTAAGTCTGTTTTAGTGTAGTGATTGTTAAAATAACACAGGATGATAATAGCTCTGGAGGTCAGAAATCCCAAGTTGGCCCCACAGGTATTGGCAGAACTGTATTACTACGGGGAGAATCTGTTTCCTTCTCTTTTCTAAAGGGGGTTCTGGAGGGGGCATTGTTCAAATGTTTGTGAAATAAAGTGTATATGATGTATGTGAGGGCTTTACTCGGGCTGGCACAGAAAAAATAAATGATAGATTTAATTGCAAGAAAAGTTTTTTTACTTGAAGTACTGCCATTTTGGTGTTATTCAGAGCAAACCAGCATCTAAGAAAGCTCTTTTTTAAAAAACTATTTATTATTCATATATACACATAATGTATGTGAATCAGATCCCCCCATTCTTTACCCTATAAATTTTCTCCTATCTCCCCTGCCACTCCCCTCCCCAAATTCATGTGACTGATTGCTGGTGTTTTCTCCCTCCTCCTCCCTTTCTTTTAGTCTCTTTCTCTCCCTTGTTTTTCTTTCTTTTAATACCACTGAGTTCATTTAGTGCTGCCTGTTTGTTCATGGGTGTGGTGGGACCATTTACTGGATCATGGGTAGCTTCTCAGGGCCCTCATCTGTGAAGAAGACTGACTCGTCCTCCCCCAACAGGCATCAATTATCAAGAGGGGCTCGTATTGGAGTGTGACTTCAGGAGCTCTTCCCCCATCCCGGCTGGGATTTTGACTGTCTTGATCTTGTGAAAGTCCTGTGCATGCCGTCCCAGCCAGCTGTGTGAGGTTACATGTGCAGCTGTGCTTTCATGTTCAACAAACACTGTTTCACTACAGCCATCTACTACCTCTGGCTCTTAAAATCTTTCTGCCCACTTTTCTGTAATGTTCCCTAGGCCTTGTGGGTGTGATATAGAGCTCTCATGTGAAGCTGAGCAATCTACATTCTCTTACTCTCTGCACACTGGCCCACTGTAGGTCTCTGCCATTTACTGCAAAGAGATGCTTCTCTGATGAGGATTGTAGAGAGGTATACTAATCTAAGGGTATGAAGAGAAGAACTTAGAGAACAATTTATTAATACGTCCATTTGGCAGGATAACAGTAAAAAGTTCTTCTCTAGGCATATGTTATGTTTTCTGTGTCCCCACATTCTCTATGACTTTTATCATGAAGGGATGATTTTTTTTAATTGTAGGCCTTTTCTACATCAAATGAGATATAGTTCTGTCTTTGAGACTATTTATAATTACATTTATTGATTTCTGTATGTTGAAGTATCCCTGTATTTCTAGAATGAAGGCAACTTGATGGTAGATGAGCTTTTTGATCTCTTCTTGAATTTGGTTTGCAAGTATTTTATTGATAATTTTTCTGTTTGTGGAATGTTCTGTAGATACTGTCTAGTAGCTCCGTTTGATTTATGATGTCATTTAACTCCTGTGTTTCTCTGTTTAGTTTTTGTTCATATGACCTGTCTGTTGGTACAAGTGGATATTGAAGTCACCCACTATAACTGTATTGGGGTTAGTCTGTGGTTTTTTATCTAATAGGATTTCTTCTATGAAATTGAGTATACTATTTAGGATTGTAATATTGTAATACCCTCTTAGTGGGTCTTTTAATGAGTATGACGTGACCCTCCTTATCTCTTCTGACTACTTTTGGTTTGAAGTCTATTTTATCTGATACTAGAATAGCTAGACCTGCTTGTTTCTTAGTTCCATTTGCTTCGAATACCTTTCTATCCTTTTACCCTAAGGTAATATCTATCCTTGATAGTGAAGTGTGTTTCTTGGAAGCATCAAAAAGATAGATCCTGTATTCTAATACAATCTGCTAGCCTTATTTGGAGTCAAGATTACTAATACTAAGAGTTGTTATTGAAAGATGTGTGTTATTTCTTGTCATCTTGTTGTTTTTATAGTGTTTCCTTAGACCTCTTGTGGTTAAATGTTGTGAAATTGCTTATTTATTTCCTATAACCTCTTGAGTATGTTTATCCTTGTCTTCAGAAGGAAGTATTCCTTCCAGGATCTGTAGAGCTGGTTATAATTTCTGTAGTGGCTATAATTTCTTTTTTCTTTGAATCATGGAATAGATAATTTTGCTGGGTATGATAGTCTGGGTTGACATTTGTGTTCTTTCAGAACTTAGAATATATCTTTCCTGAACCTTTTGGCTTTAAATATTTCTGTCAAATAATCAAGTGTTATTCTGATGGACTGCCAAGTGACTTGACCTATCTCTCGTGCAACTTTTAATACCACTTCTTTATTCTATATTTTTTAATGTTTTAGCTACAACATTTCATGGGGAGTTTCTTTTCTGGTCATATCTATTTGGTGTTCTGCAGGCCTCTTGCATTTGGATAGGCATCTCTTTGTTTAGATTTGGAAAATTTTCTTCTGTGGTTTTACTGAAACTATTCTCTATACCTTTGCTGTGGTATTCTCCTTCTGTGTCCATAATCTGAAGGCTAGGTCTTTTGATCGTGTCCCAGAGCTCTCCCATATTCTGTTCATATTTCTTTTTAAATTTATTATTGCTCTCTACTGAGTGATCCAGTTCCTCCATCTTGTCTTCCAGCCCTGATTCACAGTTTCCTACATGATCCATTCTCTTGGTGAGATTTTTCCACTGATGTCTTTATTTTTCTTACTGAGTTTTTCATTACTGGCATCAGTTTGGACTTTCTTCAATTCTATATCTATTTTCATATCTTAGATTGACTTCCTCATTCCATTCATCTTTTTTGTTGTTTATCTTGGAGTATATTCGTGTCTTCTTTGAATTGTTTGAACATACTTAGAATCATTCTTTTGAATTCTTTGGCATTTCTTCCAAATCATTTTCATTTGATGCCATTATTATGGAATAGTGATTTGTGGAGCAGACATGCTGTTTTGAATTTTCCTGGTGCTTCTGTTTCTGCTCTGGGACTTGCACATCTGGAGTTAGTTCATTGATTCTTTTTTTCTTTTGTATTTTTTTATTTTTGAAATTCAGGTCCCCTTTTTTCTTTCAATGGCGGCGTTTGCAGTGTTCAGTGGAGGACTAAGTGCTAGTAGGGTTGATGTCCTTTCCTTCTGTGGGGCTGCTAGATAGGGCTGGAGAATCTGTCTTGAGTCTTCATCTGAGAGTCAGGTATGACAATACCTGTCAGCTCTGGCCTCCTACATGGGTCTGTGGCTTTCCCTGTGCATAGTGAAACTCTCCACAGACTTGTAGATGTAATCCAGTCAGATCTGGTCTCTACTCTGGACCCACAGCTTCTGCTGAAGCTTCTGGGAGATGTGGCCCTTTCAGCTGAACCCAGAGTCAAGTCTGGTCTTCACCCCTATATCTGTAGCTTCAGCTGCTGAGAGATGTGGAACTCCCTAAGTACCAGTAGGCGCCTGACCCCAGTTCAGGATTGGTCCACATTCTGAGTCCACGGCTTCTGCTGGAGCTGCTGGGAGATACCAAGAATATATTTAAATGCATATTTTTTCTTACTTTGAAGAAAATCTTTTTAGATTTCCCTTTAAGCTGATATACCTTGATCTCTGTCTCCAAGACTCCTTATTTTAAACAAATCTTAACTACTTCCTGTACTTGCAGAGAGAAAGTAAGCAGCTCTCAGAACTCCTTTTCCTAGAGAATTACTATAGAGAATGTTTTGGTCTGGGTGAGATTAGGGAAAAGATAACTCAGGGCATGAGTAATTTGAGCAGAATATTTCTGTCATTGGTTTGAGAGGGGGAAAAGGGATAGATTAGAGGTAGCTGTCCAAAAAATTACTATTCTTTAATTACATCTGGGTTTTGAGTTCAGATAGACAGTGCATAGTTTTTCTTTTTAGCTACATTTTTTGAGTATGTGTTATATGGTACATGCTTTGCTAGGAGTACAGGATAGGTGAAGTATAGATCCTGAAAACCACACCTCCATTGTCTCAAAGCTTCAAAATATCATTTCCTTAAACGTCTGAATAATGCTGTAGGCTCAGGGGCTATTACCCCATTTTAATGACAGAGAAACCAAGGCTAGAGGCAGGTAAGCAAGTTGCATTGGTCATAAGTGGCAGCATCCCTATGAGTGAAACTCCTAGCTTAACTGAGAGGAAAGGAACAGCCTCCCCAGGAACAGGGTGTCACCTTCCTGGACCTTAGAATCCTGTGGAGTGGTTTCAGGTATATCTGGTGTCACCTTGGGAATAAAGCCAGTGGCAAGCTCACAGATACTACCTGAGCCCAGCATACAGTTTTTCCTTGAAATGGTGATTTCTAGAATGGAGAACTGAAACCAAAACCTGCTTTCTTAAAGGGGACTGTGAGATGTACCTCTTAATTCTTCTCTTCTTTTCCTTTAGACAGGTGATTTGTTATACTTCCCCAGAGGGACCATTCATCAGGCGGATACGCCTTCAGGACTGGCCCACTCTACTCACGTGACCATTAGTACCTACCAGAACAAGTAAGACCTTTGCTTCCTAGTCTAGCATCTTAGGAAAACAGTTATGGCCCAAAGCAGCACATTTGAGGGACCTGAGGGAGCTGTTCAGAAGCTCTGTCAGTGCCTCCCTTGCTAACTTGTATGTTCCTTTGATGTGTGATTGGCTGGCTAGACCTCCTGCTGTGAACGTCATTTATCTCACTCTATATAAAGAGCCCAGATAGAGGATAAGAAGGTCCTGTAGTTTAGCAAGGAAAAGCAAAACAACACAAAACCATGTAACTCTGGGTATATCACAGTAGATTTGCAAAGAGATCCTTGGAGCTTAGACATATATGCTCAGCTGGGTATCAGGGAAGGGTTCAGAAATTACTTGGCATGTGAGCTGAGTGAGTCTTAAAGGAGGATTAAGTAGGGCTGGGTCAGCAGGTCATGGCAGGAGAAGGCATCCAGGGCCTAGGGCATAGCAGGTTCCTCCTCTACTTAAAGTAATAACTTGCAAAACAGGTTAGTAGGCATACCTCTGCTTCCTCACCTGGCAAGTTCAGGAGACTTACTGGGGGAAGTAACAGCAGTCTGGCCTGAGGTTAGTGCTGTTTTGCCCACAGCTAGAAGACCTCAGCTTGTATCAGGCTTCCCATTTGGAAAACACCTTGTCATTCTGACTAGTTAAGAGTGAGGAACAGAAAGTCTCTGGGGCCAGTCGAGAAGAGTGGGGGCTGGGGACATGGCCCAGTAGATAATGTAGATAAGAGTACTTGCTATGCAAGCTTGAGGAGCTGAGTTCAGATCTCAGCATCCATGTTTCAAAACTATTGGCAACTGAAGACTGCTGGGAAGGGGAGATTTAGTTTCATCTAAGGACGAGACTCTTGGGTAAATTGACCAGGCTCCGTGGATGAACTCACACCAAAGGGCATTTGGGTACACAAACCTAACTCTATAGGCCATTTATTTATATGTGTGTATGTATTTGTATGTATGCATATATGTAAAATTTATTATATATGTATTTATATATATAAAGTTGGTTTCTGCTATATAAGAATACAGAAATATGGAGGTGGTTAGAAAGGGCATGTAGATGTGGGAAGGGATCTAAATATGATCAAAATAGATTGTATTAAAGCTGTCCTAGTTTGTTTCTCCATTGCTGTGACAAAATACTCTGACTAATACCAACTTGGGGGAGGAAAGGGTTTATTTATCTTACATCTCCTGGGTCACAGTTCATCAGGGAGCCCAAGGTAGGAACTCAGGGCAGGAACCCGGAGGCAGGAGCTGGAGCACAGGCCATGGAGTAATGCTACTTACAGGCATGCTCCCTCGGCTCCTGCTCAGCCTGCTTTCTTATGCAACACAGGCCCACCTGCCCAGGGGTGACACCACCCACAGTGGGCTGGGCCCTCCCACATCACTCATCAAAAAGATGCCCTTCAGACATGGCCATAGGCCAGTCCAATAGAGGCAATTCCCCTATTGAGGCTCCCTCAACCCAGGTGTGTCAAGTTGACACTAAAGCTATCCAGCACAAAGCATATGAAATTTGTAAAAATTCATCAGCACCTACTTTATAAAATTACTTTATAATTCTGCCATATGATCAATATTAATATGATACGCTGGTAACCAAAGTTCATGTTTAGTGGTCAGCAATGAAGTACGTTAAATATCCTTTCCTAAGTTACAGGTTGCTGACCTATAAATGGGCACTGGGGGTGATGCATCTAGTCTGAACTTTAATCTGCATAGGTAATGCTGAGTTAGAATGCAGGAATGTAACCTGAGAGCTGTTCCCCAGAGGTGTTCCTGTGCTCTGAACCTTGGCTCCTGCAGTGATAGAGAGGAGATGTAGGGCCTCTTTTTAGTACCTCTCTAGGAGAGACATCACTGTAACGTCCAGGGCCTTCTGTGTGGACTCCAGCAGGTTGAATTAATTATAACCAAAGAGACCCGCTCAGAGGTAGGTGGTGTTTGTTATTCCTGATTTTGGGAGTCTCAAGTTCAGTTATTCTAACCCTAAGAACACTGTTTAACTGCATACAATTCCTCTATGACTTGTTGCCATATGATTTCCACCTAAAATACTACAAAGGGAGCATTTTTCTGCAGTCCAGAAATCTTGTATCCTCCAGGTGGGTGTTCAACAAAAGAGTGAAAGTGGGTTTGACACTAAGTCACACATCAATGAGACCACTAGGTAGTGGGTGCTCTGGGGAAAGTGTGTCTCAAGTGGCTTTGTTGTCCCCTGCCACTCTTCCAGGAGGGAAGCATCAAAGTTAATCTTCCTTACTGAGTGAGAAGTAGAGGTCATACTGTGAATTTCTGTTTTGCACATAGCCTTCAATTTGAAATCTGCTTGTGACACAGGAAAAATTTAAATAAGCTAAGAACTGTTTAAAGAAAACAACCCCACAGAGTGTTTTTCTTACTTAAACTGGAACCTGGTTAGGCATGAGCCTATTCTAACCACTCCAGAGAAAGAAAGTTAATTGGACTCTGATACTTACCTCTAGATGTTATTTTGGCCATTAGCTTGCCTACTACCCCAGTAAAACCATTGCTAGAAATCAGTTTTGTTTCAAATGGTTGATGCTGAGTCTGTAGAGATGGCTGAACAGTGGTCCTGGGTTTTGTACCCAGCACCTACATGGTGGCTAACAACCATCTGTAACTCTAGTTCCAGGGGATCTGATGCCACTTCTGACTTCTGTGGGCATTGCATGACACAGGTGCACTTACACACATGCAGGCAATACACTCATACACATCAAAAAATTTTAAGTAGTAGATTGGTGGATATTTTACCGAGGAACAACTTCCTTCTCATTCAGCAAAACGTGGCATATCACTATTTCTGTTGGATTTAATGAATTTAGATTTTTTTTTTTTTGTATGACTTTTAAGGAATAGTAAAATTTTCCACCAAGCTGTCCTTAGAGAAGCTTGTGTTTAGTTTGGTTCCTTGAAGTTCCCACTTTGATAGTATCTATCTAATTTTCTGGTATCTGTAAGAGGAATTAAGCATACATCTTTCCACCTGTCTTAGTGCCTTTGAATGGGCAGGCAGGAGCCCAGTTTGCAGCTTTCGGCTTTACTAGCAATAGGTATTTGCACATTATTTATGTATTAAATGCTTTTGGTTGTTTTCTTTTTCTTGGTTTGTGTTCTAGTTCATGGGGAGATTTCCTTTTGGATTCCATTTCGGGGCTTGTATTTGACACTGCAAAGGAAGATGTGGAGTTAAGGACTGGAATTCCCCCACAGCTACTCATGGTAAGAACAGAGGTGGAGCAGCTGGAGGCCAGACCAGGCCAGTTGAAGCCTTGGATCCTGGGGACTCTAGGGTCTTTTGTCCCAGATGCACCAAATAGCCTGCTGTGCTACCCTACTGAGCTTCAGGATTTGTAGAACCAATCCAGTGTGGCCTCATGTGGGGCCATTCATATGGGTCCATCCATGGGTGTTAGACAAATGGCTCTTTGTATATTTTTACAGCAGTAGCAAGAAATTGGCAGAATAAATAGTTGAATAAATAAACGTGGCCAGAATTGCATATTCAGCAGACATCAGATTTCTTGGTAGAGGAGAGGCACATCTGTGCTCCTTGGCTTTCCTGACATTTGCTTTTTGAAACAGGAATACTATTTGGTTAGTTTTGAGAAGGTAAGTGAATTGGGGCTGAGTAGAACAAAGATTGCTTTCATTATCTAAAGTTGTCACCTTAGATAGACTTGCTCAGCAAAGACAGAGCCTACATTGTACTATATTTCCAAGGATCTCTCTTCCGGAAAAAAAAAAAAAAAAATTTTTTTTTTCTTTGATCAAATGAAGAACAGCATCAGAAGAGCATTAGTTATAAGGAATGGGCTTCCTTCTCTTAAGGTCCTGGCTATCCCTCCCCACCACAGAATGGCACACCATACTATGGTAGAGACAGATATGTGGCAGCCAGTTCTGTCAGCATCTAGTCAGGGCTCACTTCTGTGCTTCTAGCAGGTGGAAACCCCAGCTGTTACAACAAGAAAATTGAGTGGCTTTCTGAGGACTCTTGCAGACCGGCTGGAGGGCACCAAAGAACTGCTGTCATCAGACATGAAGAAGGATTTTGTCATGCACAGACTGCCCCCTTATTATGTGGGAGATGGAACAGAGCTGTTGGCACCAGGTGGAGTTTCCTGTTTCCTTCTAGGTGCCCCTGGATAGTGGGGGATGTTTGACACTTTACCAGTCTCCAGTTTGAGCAGATGAAATGTAGGAAACATTTTAGTGTTCATGTGGACAGAAGTCTTTCCTTAGTGTACATGGTTGGACAGATATGCTGTGCTCATCTTCCAGGACCTCCCAAGTAATTTGCAAAGAACTCGTATCCCAGTATGACAGGAAATAAGAACACTGTTTTTGGTTGAGGAATATATTTATAAGAACTTTTATTAATAATCTTCAGAAAGTTTTGAGAGCTTGAATATTGAAATAATCTTGTTAGAATTTCGGCAAGCATGGTAAAATGCTGTCCTCACCAGATGAAATATAAGAATGGTCAAGGGCAACATGCACCACCAAGTTGTAGATGACTAATATATGAATAAGGTCTGGATTTTAGGTGATGTAATACATTTCCAGATAGGTGCTATCCATGTCCGTTAACAAAGGCTACCAAGAACTCATTCCTGAATTCAAAGCTGTTTATTGACCTGTTGTAATGGGGAGCACACACATGAGAACTGGGGAATAGCTTGGTAAAAGGGCACTAGAAATGGTATAGGCTTATGCTGGAACATTTTGGAGTTTGGAGAGGACTTAAGGAAGCAGAGCATTGCTGTGGATTGGTACTGCCAGGAAGTAGGAGTATCTTTTCTAAATATTAAGTAGTGAGTGGGAGGAATGTATGAGGCTCAAGTCACCTCAGTAAGCAGCAGCAGGTGCTGCCAGGGTAGGGAAATGTTTGGTCACTGGGAGTTTGAAGAGTGTTCTTGTTTATGCCAGAATTAAGACTGAGACATGAGTGGTGACATTTTTCTAAGGAGTCTTATCAATATCATAAAAGGTTCACCCATCTTCAGGTGACAGCCACTAAAATAGACCATCCATGGAGTCCCAACTAACACTGATTCTGTATACATTTTTATTTTAAAGTCTTTGAAGGAATTTTAGGATTTATTTTTTATTGCATCTCTTCAAAGTGGCATATTTTACCAGTAATGCATTAATCTTTAGGAGAATAGAATTTACTAAATTTCTGCATGTGTTCCAGAATGCTTTATCTAATGGTTATCCATTTTGGCTATTGTATTCAATAAAGTTATGATCCCTTAAGATCCTTTTCCACCCAGATGACCTTCTAAAGCTAGCTTGTTTCTAGTGGTTGCTTTTTCATTTTGTTAAACCCAGTTTAGAAAGAGTTGACTATTATTATCTTCTATGGCTTTTATAGGACACTCTGCTTGTCTTGCATAAACTGAATAATGTGCCAGGTCATACAAGTAGCCATTGGGGGATGGTCCAGTTTGAATTCAGTCCCTCCAGAGTCCACATGTAGTATAAGAAGGAGAGCTGGGTGTTCTATGAAGAAAGCAACTTAGTTCTATTCATTGTGCTTTGATGGTATTATTTATCCCTATTTAAAGTACTTTTTGTGTGGTACTGAGAATTGAACCGAGGGCCCTATGCATGCTAAGCAAGCAATCCACCACTGAGCCACACACCCAGGTCTCTAATGTACTTAACTCGATTGTTATTTACCTAATTGAATGTCTGGTCACTATGAGAATGAGATCCATGGGGATGCAAGCTAGACTTTCAGTTCTCACTATAGATGTTGAGGTGAGTGCTTAGAAGAGTGCTTACAAGGAAGTTTGAATCTGTTGGGTTTCCTTTTTTGATGGCTGGCTTTCTATTTGGGGTTTTTCTAGGTGGAAAGTTACCAAGGTTGGACAGCACAGTGCGACTGCAGTTTAAAGACCACATTGTCCTCACAGTAGGGCCAGATCAGGATCAGTCTGTGAGTATCCAGAGGGAAGAGTTATTCCATTCATCTTATTCCATCTTGAGTTCCAGGCTATCTGAAGAATCCTTGGTCCTGCCTTTCTTACTTGGAAATCTAGCTTCATTCAGTTTAATCCCATTCCTCCAGTCACTTAATGCCCAAATCTCAGTTCCCATTCCAAATTGCCCTGCCTTTTAGGTGTTTGATGACTTGCCCTCATTCCCAGAGTCCTCTTTCTTCTCTTTATGTTATTATATGTCTGGTCTTTACTTTCTTATCTACTGCAGGCCACAATGCTCTTGCTTGGACAACTGAAAACCTTGTTTGAGTTCCCCTGCATCCACCTCTCTGATTCTGTGTACTACACAGATTTGATTTAAATTCTATCATGTTGATCATAGGAAACAAGATCTACATTCTTTAATCCTTACCTGGTGGTCCTGCAAACTGGCTGATAGAAAAGCTTTCAAAATTATGAATTTCTTAGTTTTATCTGGTTTAAAATGGATCTTCTGTATTTCTGACTTTTTAAAGTTTCCAGTTACTAGGAACCTTGAGAGAGCTATCCCATACCTCGTAGTTTACCAGCTTCTTCCTAATCAGCTCTCATGGGAAGTATTCTATGAAGGATTAAGGGGATTTAAAAGGGCCAGGCCTAAAGAATAGACATAAATAAAACCGCAAAAGTACACACTCTTACTCTGTTTAAAGAAACCTCCCTAATGATTCTGATAGCCAGTCAGGACTTTGTATGTTAGCCTAAGGCTTTTAACTAAGCATAGCTAAGGAATGATAAAGGTTGTGGAAGAAATAAGTTGTCCATGTAGGATGGGGACTGATGGGAGTACAGATCATTTGAAAGACTACTGCATTTTAAAATGATTTTTAAAAAATGACATGGAACTGGCTGCTCTTGCAGAGGACCTGGGTTCAGTTCCCAGCATTAAGAAACAATATCTGTGGGTATGAGGAGTTTCAAATTCTGCTTGAAAGATGACTAGAGCCTGAGATTGAAGAAAACAAAACCCAGTGTGTACATGGGAAGACCAATGGCAGCTCATAACTGTAACTCTGGTTCTAGGGTGCCCGACGCCCTCTTCTGCTCCTTGGGCCCTGTACAACACAGGTACACTTGCACACATGCAGATGATATACTCATACACATAAATAAAATGCTAAAAAAAAGAGTCAATCCCTTCATAAATTATTAATTTGTACCTAAGAATGTCAAATTTTGGTACCAAAAAGTATGCAGACAATTCAAAAAAGAAATTTTCACTGATGTGTTGGTATATAAATCAAGTTCTTCAGTACTAGCTACTCTTAAAACAGTGATTCTAAGTGTCCACTAACTGCTACAGACAGGTAAGACTCTGGGATGAATAATGAAGTAGCAACCCTTGTGTCTGTTCCTAACTTTGTGCCCAAAGGATTCTCTATAGTAGTGAATAAATTACACTTGAGCACCAAGGTTTTATTGTTTTCCTTGGTGTTGATCTATAGAAAACCCTCCTAACACTGAAGTCCTCAGTGTTTTGTTGTTGATGACCTAACATTTTTTTTTTAAAGGATGAAGCTCAACAAAAGATGGTTTACGTCTATCATTCTCTAAAGAACAGGAGAGAAACACACATGATGGGAAAAGAGGAAGAAACAGAGGTGTGTTCCAAAGGAATATTAGTGTCTTTCCTGTGATTTGAGTTGTGGTTGGGAAGAATTACTTGTGATTGTCAAGTCATGTACATTTATGATTGCACTGTGGACTGATAGGGCACCTCAATGGGGATAATTAAGTCAGTCAATTCTGTGATGCAAATATACTAGCTTTAAAGCATAATAGCTGTGACCTTAGAGGAAAGGGGTAATGAATGCCAAGTGTTCTGAATGACTGATGTCTCTTACTAAAGTAGAAGGTTGTTCATGAAGTCTGAGCCTCTCATATGGGAATTGATAACTTTTAAGGTATCTAATTACAGTTTAAGTAAATAGCTTTTCTGAAACAAGTTTCATACTTTTGAAGGCTCTTACAAAAAAAGATATATTGAGAATTGTGTGACTTCATTAAAAAAAAAAAATACCTGAAGTGGCTTTTTTGAACTAAATAATTTATCACTTTTCAGACTCATGGACTTCGCTTTCCTTTATCACATGTGGCTGCACTGAAGCAGATTTGGAACAGTTCAGCTGTTTCTGTCAAGAACCTGAAACTTGCTACAGATGAGGAAAAGGAGAGCCTCGTATTATCCCTCTGGACAGAATGTTTAATCCAAGTAGTCTAGTACCTTTACACAAAGAACTGCTGTTTTCTATACACAGAGAAGGGAAGAAATCTTCACCAAAGGAAGACTGGTTTCCTCGTGGACTCCCAGTGTTCAGAGCCAACACTGGTGGGAGGAATGGTTCACGAAGAGCAGAGAAGCTGGCGCTTTTCCTCTCAGGACGAATGGACACAAGAAGGAAGAACAGTAAATTTCTAGGTGTCCCAGACAGTGATAAAACCATACTTCTGACAAGTTTATTTAATCCAGTGTGGTAGAAAAGGCACAACTCCAATACATGTATCATGTAGAATTAAATGTTATTAACTTGGCATTGTCTTAGTTCTTTGGAAGAAACAACTTGTTTAAAGAGCTCCTTAGCTCTAAAAATATTTTTTAACAATTAAAAATTATGAAGAAAGTTTTTTTACAGTGAAAATATACATATCTTTGAGTATACATACCCTCTCCCCATTAAAATAAAGTTATGCCTGTAACATAAGTTTCATTAAATAATACTGCCACACCTGTAAGAAGCACTCAACATCTGTGGGTATGAGGAGTTTCAAATGCTGCTTAAAAGATGACAAGAGCCTGAGATTGAAGAAAAGAAAACCCAATATATGTACATGGGAAGACCAAGTCTCAGAGTAGGCAGGTCTTTCAGTCTAAACTATTTACTGTTATTTTACATTCTAAAGTGCATAGACGTTGATAGTTTTTAAAATATCACGTGAATTTTTGTAAAAATAGAGCATTTTTTTTCCTGGCAAAAGTTGGGCATGAAAGTAACACCTGTGTCAATTAAGTTTAAATCCATCCCTGGAGGACTGTGCTTCTGAATTGTGCCAGTGGAGGTGGTGATGATCCCAAACCTAATTGTGCTGAACTGTAATCTGTTTAAAATGGGAGTGAAAACTGAGTTGCCGGTCACTGAGTAGAGGAAGTCATAGCACAAAGCTCAAAACACAGCTTTGCTTTCATTTGAACACATGAAATGCCCTTCTACTCCAGGCAGACTAACATTTGACTGTTCTTAATGTGCAAATGACTTAGTCTTTAAAGACACTTTTATTAAGGACAAATCAGGCAAAATGTAAGGCACCTGGTCTCAGGACCAGGCCAGATGACCACTGTTAAAGAGTCTGTCAACCTTGATTAATACCTGAGTGCGAGGCAGGCACTCTAAGGTGTTATACATTTTTAGTTGAAAAACAGTAAAAAATGGCCACACCACAGGAAATACTTTAGTACTAGTGCCTTTTGCCTCATGAAGCTGATGTCCCTCCCTGGGGTTAAAGAATATAAATATGAGGTGTTTCAGTTACAAAAGCTACAGAAACCTTATGGTTTATTTAATACAGCATCAGCTTAGTAAGGAAACTTACTAAATATGTTTTCAGGTGGTGCTAAAAAATCAGTCCTTCTGTAAGTATATGATAACCTGCAGGAGTTTGTTTCCCTTTGCTTCACACAAGCATCTTAGGATATTAATGACTAATACAGGTACATTACCAGTATCCTGTAGGATTTGTGTTTGGTGGTTAGGAATATACAGACTCCAGGAAGTGGGTTCCCACAACTGGGATGAATAAAACCTTTCCTAGAAATCATTAGCATTTTCTTTACAGGGACCCTGGATAACTGTTTAGAATGTTTTTAGCTTTTCTGTGGGGTGATAACAAGGTGGTGGACATTCCTTTGCTCTTCCTGGAGATGGTGTGGATTCTCTCACAAGATTTCAATGTCCCATTTCTGTGTTTCTTCTCCCTCCAGGGGCTGATTTATAATGACATGAGTCTTGTCACAATAGTTTCCTCCTAAAATAATCACAAAAAGAAAAGATTTGTTCACACAGGTGCCTATCAATTGCATAATTTCTACAACCTTTTGTTCAGCCCACTTTTTAAGTAGATTAGTGTTATTTACAAAACTGTTTGAAATGGGAAACTGAGTGTGAACAGGTGTAGCCACTGTTCACTCAAATTGGACCTTATTATGACTCAAACTGAAAAATGAAGAAGTATAATGCGTGATTGTGGATGCACAGTGTCCAGACAATGCCCTGCTTGAGCACAGTGCCAGAGTAAACTCTGGCTGAGCGTCAGGCACTCTGTTTTTGTTTCTACATTAACAGTGGCTGTGACTAACCAACCCAATTAAAGCAAAAGCCATAAATAATATTGGCCCTGACCTTGCTGAATTAAAAAACAAGGTTAATTGATACCTGCCATAAATCGTATCTGAGAGCTTTTAAGGATCATGGCAATTCAGAGCAAATACCTACAGGTGTTTCTCAGAACCAGATGGCATTCTTCATTTTATGAATTATGATGTTTCAAATTTAGAACTGTATTCATGAAAACTAAGGTTGCAAATGAAAGTTTTACAACAGTTCTAATAAAAAGTTCCTTCGACTTTATTGTTGGTTTTCTTTTGGCTGCATAATCCATATACCTAATTTTCTTCCTAAAAAAGTTCACTACTTTTTTTTTCCAAACAGAATTATAAATAACTTGACATTTCTCTTAAAAGGCCATCTTTTACCTGGAAGGAGTAGGTTTAGTACTGACATTAAGGGCTATAAAATGCTGGGTATTATCAACAGCCTACATTTTTTTAAAAATTATATTTTTACTTTTTTATATGTATGAATGTTTTCCTGCATGTATGTAAGTGGGAGGCCAGAAGAGGGTGTCAGAGCCCTGGAATTGGAGCTACAGTTGTTAGTTGCCATCTGGGTGCTGGGACTTGAACCTGGGTCCTCTGGAAGAGCCACCAGTGCTCTTAACCGCTAAACCATCTCTCCACTCCCTCAGCAGCCTACCTTTAACATCAAGGACAAGTTCATCACTGAGATAAGAGCTGATGGTTCCATTTTTGTTCAGTCTCCACTTCTGCCTGAATTGCCCATGTTCAGTCCACAGGGCCACCTTGGCTCCAGGTGTGTCCCGGCCACCAATCACATCAAGACATGTATCACTGGCCTGTAAGGGTTGAAAAAACAAATTGGCTGTACTGAATTTTCAAGATAAATAAAACAGGGTCCCTTTTTCAAGTAAATATGTCATGGACAATCAGTGGCTATGTCTTAACTAAAAAGAATATAGGATAATTTCATGATGTCTTTTAAAATCTCTGGCTGATGGGGAGGAAAGGGTAGGTGACTGAAATAGAGATATTGTACTTAGTTTTTGATCTTGTTTTTAAGGATTTGCATCTGACAACAAATGTTCAGTAACAGTTTGTTGAATTGGAATTGAATGTTAAGTCCCTGTTAGCTTAAATGTACTGTGGTAAGCTTAGTTTTCTATTAAAACAACAACAAAACACCACTGGGTAATTAATATACTAAAGATATTCAGAAAGTAATTACTTTTAAATGCTTTTCATTTTTGAAGACTGAGAAATAGCTAAGTCATTGATGATGAAATAAAACATAGTCAATGTTTTTAATGTTCTGTCCTCCAGAGCATCAAACAATGGAGGGAGAAACCATATCTTCTTTTAAGCATCTTTCAATGACAATTTCTATTAGTACAACATCACTATGTATTTTGATTTTATCTGGGCCAACAAGTAAGGAACTTACTCCAGTGAAATCATTTAGGAGTGTTATAACCTTAGCTCTTACTTTAAAAATTGAAACTGGATTTTCCAGAATGAAAAATTCTGATTATTTTACTTAATGCCAGTTGCTTTGGCAGCACTGTAGCTTACAAACACAAGCCAACATCAGAATGCAAGCTCTTTTACCTTGGATTTAAAGAGTCCTCGGCAGTAGTGCCAGATCTGAGTGTCCTTCCCACTGTAGGGAGATACGCACACAGACATTGCCCGTGTGTCAGCAAGGTTGCCGGTGACTGTCAGATACTCATCCTGGGCTCGGTTCTTTATTCTGAGTTCCAGGCCAGCTAGAGTTACAAAAAAAAAAAAAAAAAAAAAAAAAAAAAAAAAACTTTCCTGAGAGGAAATGTAATCCTACCAAGGCAGGAAAGCTCGAAGGGACTAACAGAAATTCATTCATTCACTTCCTTTGGCTGGTATGTATATGTTTTCTGTTGATAAATCCATAAGAGTACTGAGGACAAAGCTTAAGTTGTGCAATGTCTATTATACTTTCTGAAAAGTGTCCCTCAAAATGGATAAAGGTAATTCACTAGAACTCAAGTGTGGCAAGGTTGGGGCAGTGAAGAATTAGGGGCTTGATTCTATTACATCCCATATATGCATCTGACAGTCTGGGGGTTAGGGCCAGGTACTGCCCAACATGAATCTTACAGAGGAAAGGCAAGTATGGTAATCAGATATACTGTCTTGACCTATGATTAAATGGTAAATGACTGCTATGGAAGGTTCTGAAAAACCTAGACAGCCAGGGCCTTTTTTTTCCCAAGGAAGAGATAATCACTACTTACCTCTGTATTCAAAGTCAGACTTCATTCTTTTCCCTGGGCAATACCCCTACCCCCAACACACACACACACAAACACACAGAAGAGAAAGGTTTTCAAAAGAAAACACTAAAGGGGTTGAGGATTTAGCTCAGTGGTAGAGCACTTGCCTAGCAAGCGCAAGGCCCTGGGTTAAGTCCTCAGCACCAGAAAAGAAAAAACACTAAATCTGAGACCCCAAAGAATAGTTGGTAATATTATTGAGCCCTTAGATATCATCAAGCAGTGTGCTAAATGTTTTCTGTACTGCTATCAGAACCCTTTCAGAGAAAACAGTTGTGCGCCAAGTTTTACAAATAAGGTTAGCATAGATTTGGAGCCAGATCTTTGACAGGACTGCTCGAAGACCAAAAGCAGGATACACTAGTTACCCCTATGACAAAGGCAGTAAGATTAGTTCCAACAGTGTCAGTGTAACTAAAATAGTAAAAGGGCATGTGATAGAAGCTCAGTAGAAATTATCCTTTCAGCCCAAGATTCAGGACTCCAGTCCTAATGTAATAAAACACAAGACACTAATATCCCCTCTAGGTGAGTGCTGGCTTCTCAGAACCTTGGCTGGGTAATAAATGGTCTACTTAGATAGTACTTTGACTCTGGGAAACAGGTGCTGGCCAGAGCACTTCAGAAACATGGTGTTAATAGTAAGACCAATGAATATTATATTTTGAAACAGCAACATGAAGCTGGTTGAATTTTGGTAGACTGCTACCATGATTAGCATTTCTAAGGAAATAAGCACCGAAGTAGAAGTCATATTTGGTCATCTAAAGCCCTGGTGAACAGGACTTCTACTTGGCTGTCCTGATAGAAGAGAAGATATTTTAGAGACTTGGACTCCTGAAAGAATTAAAATTTCCCCAGGAATCCCATGTTGAGAGAAGGGAAAGGCTGAAGCCCTTGTGCCAGCAAGAAGAACTTGTTCCCAA
Organism: Nannospalax galili; assembly: GCF_000622305.1. Classification (NCBI taxonomy): domain Eukaryota; kingdom Metazoa; phylum Chordata; class Mammalia; order Rodentia; family Spalacidae; genus Nannospalax; species Nannospalax galili. The sequence goes on along the minus strand of NW_008345684.1, from coordinate 1,812,385 downwards.
AAAGAGATTTCATAGTTCTGACAACTTAACAGACCAGCTCACAGGACAGACTTGATCCTAGGCATCAGTGTGTGATGAGTGGAGCCACACATTGGCAAGGATGGCTGAATCATGCACGCCTTTAGCCTCTAAGCCTCAACCTCCTATCAGTGCCCCAGAGACAGACTTGGAGGGGAGGAGTGTCACTGAAAACCTTTATGTGTTTTTAGTAATATGGTCACATTGAATAAACCTTTCTTTGCCATGACTTGTCTCTTTAATCAGCATAATGAATTGAAGACAGGTTGTTGAGACTGGGACTACCAGGGCCCAGGCTTTTACTCTAAACACTCTGGGATAAATAATTACAAGTGATACAATGTACTTATGTATGGTTCAATGTTGTACTTAAGTATAGTTCAGTGCCCACAGTGACTAGTATTAATATTTGAAGGTTCTATGTATCTCTTAGAGTTTCATTATCTTGTACATGTAAAGGCACAGGTATGACCTTCACAGATGATAGAACTCCAATTACTTTAGGACTAAACATCCCAGTTTTAATCAATTAGATCACACAGGACAGGGTACTAAATACTCCTATTACCATTTGTAGTCTGAGTCCTCTGTAATTACACTTAAAATCATTGATATGCATTATAAGTACCTTAGTGACTTCCTAATTCCCAACCTCAAAAAGGATCAGATTTTAAGTATTCTTTAAACGAGGATTTAAACTAAAAGCAGTACCAACTCCCCATACCAAAAGTTAAATATAATCCAAAAACTACTGCTTTTGAAACTAGGAATTCTTTTACTGGGCTTTAGTGCTGCATAATGAAAACAAATATCTGGTAGTTCAAAAGTACAATACAAATTTTTTTTTCATATTTTTGTTGTGAAAAAATTGCTTGTGAAAGAAAGGTTATTGTTCAAGGTATTCTTATTTATTTTTATGTGTATCAGTGTTTTGCCTGCATAAAAGTGCACCACATGCATGCAGTGCCCTCAGAGGCTAGAAGAGGGCATTGAATCCTCTGGAACTGGCATTACAGGTGGTTATTAGCCACCACATGGGTGTTGGGAACTAAACCCTGGTCCTCTGAAAGAGCCATCTCTCTGGCCCCAGTCTAGGTACTCTTTATCTCAAGACCCAGAACAATTGAAATGGACCTCTTTACTCAGCAGAGAAACCCCACTGAAAAATGGAGAAAATGATTGGGTTCAGTGGTAGCAGGCCCTGGATTGGAACCTAGTATTAGAAAACAAAAACATAATAGTCTCAGTATCACACTTTACTACTACAGTTTTTGGAACATAGGATTCATATTATTAGGTAGGTTTTTTGTTTGTTTGTTTGTTTGTTTGTTTTTTAATTAGGTAGTATTTAAAAGCCAAACTTGTGGGCCTGGTATGGTGGTGCAAGACTTTAATCAGGAGGCAGGGGGCTCTCTGGGAGTTCAGAGGCCAGCCTGGTCTACATACTGTAGTTCCATGCCAGCCAGGACTACATTATGAGACTCTTTTTAAAAATTTTTTTTAACTTCTCTCAAAAAGACAAAATTTTTTAACTTTTTTTTAAATTGAGCTTTTAAAATTTTGTACAACATTTCCCACTCAAATCCAGACTCCCCTCCACAATCCATGCCTCTCCCTATTCCCCCCACTGAACCCTATGCACTCTGCCATATATGCTGAGTCCTATTCATTCAGGTGTTTATACCCAAGTATCCTTCAGTGTAAATGTATCCACTGGAGTCTAGTCAGCCCATCCAGTGGTTGTATGTAAGTCCTATTCTCCCTCACCCAGCAGCAATCAGTCTCAAATAGTTCTCAATCTAGTGCTGGTCCAGCACCTATTTCTCACCTCCCTTTTGTGCCCTTGGTTTCATTGAGCTGACATGGGTCCCACACTTGTGTTTAATTGAGCTGACACGGGTCCCGCACTCAACACCACTGTTGCCACAGGCTCATATGGGCAAGTCTCCAGTGGCCTGGAAGCCTCCACCTCCCTGTAATCATGAACCAGCCCTGACTCTTGCAATCTTTCCGCCTCCTCTTCCGCAATGGTCCTTGAGCCATGGGTGGTGAAGTTCCATATAGGAGTCCCATCCTACACTCTACAGTCTCTTATTCTCCAAAACTTGGCCAGATGTGGGCTTCTGTGTGCATCGCACTCTCATGTACAAGGGAGTGTCACTGGTCAGAGTTGGGGGGTGCATTAGCCCTCTATTTATCCCTTATTCCACTACATTCCATGGACTTTAGTTGTAGAGATTCAACTGCAGATGTGTCACCTAGTACTGGACATCTCCCAGATGTATGTTCTCCGTGCCTGACCAGATGAGCAACTCTGCAGTAGCCTCCATCCAGTAGCCTCCATAAAAAAAAAAAAAAAAGCTTCTTTGATGAGTGCTGTATGGCATGCTTGTCAATCTAAGGGAAGTCTCTTCTATCTGGCACTGTGTTCCCTGTCAAACAGCTCCCAGGTATAAATAGTTTTTAGTTTAAAAAAAATTTTATTTTATGTGTATGAGTGTTATGCCTGCATGTGTGCAAGTGCACCCATGCCCAACAGTGCCTGAGGGGAACACAAGAGGGCTTCGGATGCCCTGGAACTGGAGTTACAGGTGGTTGTTACCTGTCATTGGGTGCTGGGATTTGAACCCAGGTCTTCTGCAAGAATAGCCAGTGCTCTTAACTGTTGAGCCATCTCCCCAGCCCTGTCTTTTTTTTTTAAAATCCCAACTTGACTTCCCATATCTACCTTTTCTCTATGGCTTTAGGGTAGGGTTACCCATTTTTTCCCCAGATTGCGAGTGAGGAGCATTATGTACCATGCACTCTGTACCAGAAAGCCACTCATTTTTTGGTGTCCCTTAGCAGAGCACCTCCAGCTCTCTGATGAAATAATAATGTACTTTCAAAGTACATGTATTATCATAGTAATATGAGTCTTGATATGTTAGACCCTTTACATATGTTATTCAATATTCATAAGGATGATCACAATTTTATCAGTGAGGAATTTGAGGTGCCAAGAAATGAAGTGACTTACCAAGTCACATTGCTTACAAATAGAGCTAGGATCTGAACTGACAGAATCTAAGAGCAGTGGTAAGGGGGACAGCAAGAGAAGACCAATGCATTTAATGATTGAATAGTGTGTTAGGTTGACAAGTCAGAGCCTCAGATCTTGTATCCCCTGTGCTATACTGACTTACTGCTTGGATAATCCTTACCTTAAAAGATTACTGTCAGAATCAAGCAGTATTATAAAAAGAACAGAGAGGAGGGGCTGAAGAGATGGCTCAGTGGTTAAGAACACTGACTGCTTGTGCAGAGAACCTGGGCTCTATTCCCAGCACCCACATAGTGGCTAACAACCATTCTCAACTCCAGTTCCAGGGGATCTGACACCTTCTTTGACCTCCTTGGGCACTGCAAGACACCAGTGCACATACACACACGCAGGCAATACATTCATACACATAAAAATAATAAATTTTTTTTTAAAAAAAGAAGTTAAGGGCACCACATCCACTACCTAGCACACCCTAGCCTTGGTTTCTCAACCTCCTGTGAAACTTTTCCTCAGGCCTACTTATGACATTTCCCTTTACTGCACCACACACTGCCTGATGATCATGCACTGTTTGCATTTTGTGTTAGAGCCTGGGGTGTTTGCATAAGCATGCATGTTTGTGTGGAGGGCAAGACAACTTTGGGTATGGTCCCTCAGGCGCTATCCACTTTTGTTTTGAGAGAGGGTCTCATTGGTCCGGAACTTGCCAACTGGTCTAAGGTATGTGGCCTGTGAACCCAAAGGGTCCTTCTGCCTCCACCTTCCTGGGTTGGAATTATAAATGTGCACCCTGACTTTGTATGTAGTGCTGGGATCAAATATGTTACAACTTTGAGTTGGTCAAGTTTAACAACAAAACTGCAGCTCTACTAATGATGTCTATACACAATGTCTATCCTATCTCCCTTACCTCACAAGAAATTGTATCCATTCCTTCACTGAACAAAACAGTCCCGAGCCCTCAAGCACTCAATATTATGACAGATACAAACTGAAGAACACTAGGCAAAATATGCACAGCCACTTCTCAAACTGGATTTCAGCTGAGTAGGGAGAACCCAATTCACCTGGACTGCTAAGGTTATAAAGTACATACAGCGTGCCTTGTAGAAAAAGAACCAAGACTTTAAGGACTTAATTTAGGCTAGAGAAAACAGGGAGGCATCTATGATGACACTCTGAATTCATACACTGAATTCAAAGAGATGGTTAAGAACTGGTTTATCAAAGAATGAGGAAGAACACTCTACACAGTGGGTACAGCCTTGTCATCAGCCTGGGTGGGAAAGTCTGCATGTTGCTGCATGTGACAGCAGTATGTGAGTAAGGAGATGAGGCTGGAAAATTGTGTGTGTGGCGGGGGGGTGGGGGTGGGCAGATTCCCACAGATCCTGAAGAAAGACTGTATCCTCAGTGCAGTGGGAAGCTTTGGAACATAAGACTGACAAGCAGTAGGTGTGTGATAAATACTATTTTAATTAAATTGCTAGTATTCAACATGAGAATTATGTAAGGGAAAAATCCAAATATAAAGTAAAACTCACACAATATTAAAGATCATTCTTTTTTTTCATTGTCTGCCATGGAGCTTACACAATCTTAGTTTTCCATGAAAAGTGAATATTGCTGATGGAACTTTGGATTCAACACTAAATCCAGCATTGACCTTGGACTGAACTGGCTAAAATGTAGAGGATTCCTGTATAGAAACACATACCCACTCCCTGGCCACATGAATGACCAAGAGGTCAGTATTCCAGATGCTGTGGTTTATGATATTTCTGACAGAAAATCAAGCTAATTTGGATCTTTTGGTTCTTTGCTCCTTACCTGCTTCATAGGACGGAGGGAGCCAATTGTTTTCCACCCACTAAATGCTGTCCAGTTCGGGATCTCATTGGGCTCAAGGAGGATTTGTCTTCCCAAGAAATTGGATCCTTCATAAGCTATCCATCTGCAGGAAAGCAGGACAGAGAACAGTGGGACATGACAAACAAGAAGCAGTTGACCAGAAACACCTATTACCATTATACCTGCAGGGTTCCCTCTTACAGCTTCTAGGTTTGTAGACTGGAAAAAAAAATAGAATTATGCATCTTTCTTTGATAGAAAAAGCAGGGAGGTGGAGGAGAGCCCACTGTGTCTAGAGTCAGATGTGGACTCCAGTGGAAACGTTGGGCTCCTGTACTTCCAAAATGAATGTGAGGGTCCCTCCAAGAACACTGAAGACAGACCCTGGCCTCCCACCACTGCCAAGCAGGAAAATATTCTTCCCTCCTCAGGTCATCACACAGACTTCAGGCTTCTCTGGATGGCTGAGACCCACAGACATTTTTCCTCCAACTCTGTCCATAATTTCTCAAGGCCAACAAGAAAGACTTATAAATCATTCACAGATGTGGCTCCTTTGCAAACCTTCTCCCAACTTTTGCCTTCAATTCAGGTTGTGTTAATGTGTAGAATGTGTGGGGCCTCAAAGCGAGTGCCAGGACATGTTTAGGGAGGAACTGAAGAAAGCTTGATTTATTATATCTATAAAAGCTTGAGAAGAGAGTTCTGTCCCAAACCGACTACTACTAGGAAATGTCCACCCTGTTTCCCACAACTGAGATCAAGCCTGGCCAAGTTACGGGCTTACTAAGGCGGTGAACGACTTTCCCTTGATCTGCCCCTGCCTGCTCAAATCTAAACCATCACACAGGTGCAAAGGCAGGTCAGCATGACCATATACTTAGCCAGCTCTTTAGCTTCACAGTCTTTAAAAGGATAAAATGTTTCAGTTATGAAAATTCTAGGTAAGCTTTTAGTAACTATCTCATTATATGCTGATTTTACTGAATTCTACAAATTGAGAGGTTGTGTGGGATGATGCATTAGAGCACAGCTTTCATTACCATCACAGATCCAAGATATGACATTACATACGGAATCAAAAAATAAAACTTTTACTTGAGGGTACATGGCTGTGCACGGAATGATATGTTGTAAGACATTTGTAGCCCAGGAAGGGCTTTAAACAGCTCCAACTGTTCTTGAATCTACACAGCAATTCTGTCATGGAGAATCAAGAATAGTAGATAGATAAAAAGCCACAGAGAATCGATAATGTCAAGGTAAAACCACACCCACCTTTCAAAAAGACCAAAAAGAAGCAGAGAACTTTTCAGAAGTAAGTCAATATCAATTTAGCTCAGGAATGCAGAATAATTACCATAAAGATACCGTAAAAATCCTACACTGGGTTAAAAAACATCGACTCAAGTGGTTTAGTTAATTGGTAAGTAATATTCTAGAATCCTAGACTAAGACAGAGTAAATCAATTAATTTTAATAAAGACTAAACCATGTGAAATGCTCTGCAGAAGAAAATTTAAATTGTTATATATGTGAATTATATAAAAGCCATTTACTGTAATAGTGGACCTAATTTTCATTTATCTTCTTGGCTTTTTTTGTTGATTACCCTCATATATTTAAACAAACAGAGTTGATTACTACACAATTTAAAAGCCATAAGCAATAAAAATCCATTTTTATATTAATTATCAAGAGCTAAGCATGCTTTCAAGGTGGACTTTTGGCAGAAAACATCTGCAGTGCAAGAGCAGGAGCGGCTTACACACCAAATCCCTTAGAAATGGCCAGAGAGGCAGATTTCCCAGGAAACAAAGCTTCAGCATCAGGCCTCTCAACAATTTCTGTTAAACAGAAATGCTTGAGGCAGAAGAGGTGGCTCAGTGGTTGGGAATACGGCTGCTCTTGCAGAGGACCTGGGTTCAGTTCTCAGCACCCACATGGTGGCTTACACTGTCCATAACTCTAGTTCCAAGGGATCTGACGCCCTCTTCTGACCTCCAAGGGCTTTCATGCACAGGTGCACTTACATACACACAGGCAAAATACTCATACACATAAAATAAAAATAAATCAAAACAATTTTTAATATTTTTATTTTTATTTTATGTGTATGAGTGTGTTTGTTGCCTGAGTGTATGTGAGTGCACCCTTCTCGTGCAATGCCACAGAGGTCAGAAGACGGCTTTGGATTCCCCTGGAACTGGAGTTAAGGACAGTCTGTACCAGCCATGTGGATGCTGGGAACTGAACCCAGGTCCTCTGCAAGAGCAGTCAGTGCTCTTAACCAGTGAGCCATCTCTCCAGCCCCTCAAAATGTTTCTTTTTTTAAAAATATTTTATTTATTATTTTATTTTAGCTATTTTATGCATTGATAATTTTATTTTCTAAAGACAATTTCCCCCAAGTATAAAAGCACAGGCTCTGTGCAACCTGGCTCTGCTTCGACTAATTACCTAAATGAACAAAAACACTGGTAGGCAGGATCCATCAACCTATGTGGTTTATATGAAAATGCATACACTGGAGAGAATTGCTCCACATAAACAAGCTGTCAGGTCAAAATAAAATTAAATGGTCTTAATTTTGTAAGCACCCACTTGCTTTACACAGGCAACTGTATTCACAGTCAAAATTGTTGATTTAATGAAATTTCTACTGAAAGGGAAGTGGGTTCAACCAAAGATGGTCATCTGGTAGAGCTGCTGTATGATTCATTGTCTAATGGGTACAAGCCCTCCTCCCTCAAAGAGTTCTTTTCCCAGATCACTACATGCTATTATGTACTGGACATAGCTCAGTCTTCTCTTTTTTAAACAAAAACTACTATTATATCTACAGATAAAATAAACAAGAACACCAGTAAGCTAAAACAGTAAAAAGCAACCATGCAACTTGATCCTAAATCAGTGACCAAACCTGACTAAGCCTTTCCTCAATACTTACAGTCCACTTTTTACCCACACAGACTGGGTATAGAAGTGCAAGTCCTTGTTCAAAACAGAATTCACAGCGTCTTCAAGATGTAACTCTCTTCCCTCACAATATTCCAGGGCAAAAAGGCTGATAGACGGTTCTTCAAAAACCTGACAAAAGAAAAAGCATCACCGTAGGGGCAAACATACCTAAAGCACATCCCAGACTTAAATATGTCCCTAGGACAGAAAGAAAAAGTTTTTTTTTTATTTTTTTGAGACAGGGTCACCCTGTAGCCCCAGCTGGATTCATTATGGAGACCAGGCTGGCCTCGAACTCACAGAGATCTGCCTGCCTCTGCCTCCCAAGTGCTGGGCATTCTTAATTTAAAGCATAGATGGAATGCACAGGGATGGGATGACTTTTTTCACTCAAATTAAGTATTCCCTCAACTCACCATGTCAGACAACAACAGAATCAATGCTGTTCTTTTTCAGTCATTAGTATATGCAAGGTACCTCTACAAGACTTTGGGGGTAATGAGAAACCAAACAAGGCATCATACCTGAATTTGGACATTACTAATTGGCATCTAAGTTAGGAGAACTGTACTAATAGTATAATGTAATATATATGGTTTTTTAAAAAACCACACCTGTGAAAGTACTCAAGAGAAGCCGCCTACATTCCTTTTAGTGGGAAGAGGAATCAAGGAAGCTGTATGGATGTGATGGTATTTGACTGTCAGAGAAGATATAACAGATCTAAAAGGCAGAGAGAGAATTGGGGGAAGATACTGGTGGGGGACAGAACATGCAGGCGTTTTGTTAGGGGAGCAGCCAGTACAACCAACTAGCAAGAAAACAAGCCCAATAGGAAAGGTGTTGGATGCACAACTGTCACCGTGTACTGACTTGCCAGCTTGCCTGCTACACTGACAAGGCAAAGACAGATCAACTGCCAAGAACTCCTTGGAGGCTCCTGAAACAAAAATTAAGATTGCAATGAGACATCTGCAACTTGGCAAAATGGAAGCAGCATACCAGGAGCAGGGACTGTGGCTGGGCAAATAAGAGTAAATAAAGGAGCTTAGCTTCTCCTTTTTATGCATGTGTATTTATGTGGGAGTGAATATGGGTAAAAGCCGCAGGCCCATGAGAAGAGGAAAAGGCTTGAAAGGAGAAGTCTAGGGAGAGCAATAGAACACATATGACACGAATGTGTAAGGGGAAATACTGGGGGTGGAAGGGTTTAAGTGGGGAACAGAGAAATGAGGCAGAGAAGTAGATCAGGGAGAGGGTCAACCAATTAAGAAAATATCATTTAAAAATCTGCTACTTCGCTGGGCGTGGTGGCGCACACCTTTAATCCCAGTACTCGGAAGGCAGAGGCAGGCAGATCTCTGTAAGTTCAAGGCTAGCCTGGTTTACACAGTAGGCCAGGCCAGCTGGGCTACAGGGAGAATGTATCTCAAAAAAAAAAAAAAAAAAATCTTGCTACTTCATAAGTTAATTAAAACATTTTTTTAAATGGTAAATAGATCATAAAAACTCAACTGGCTGTCACAAGTGACCTGCAGATATCCTTGCACTGGAGCAAAATGACTTGTATTTAAAGATGTATCACAGGAGGGAACTGGTTAAATAAACATGGCAATTACTCACAGAGGAATCCAATAAGCTAGAGCAAGGAACTTCTTATGAAAAAATCACCAAAATTTGTTCTTCAGAGTCAAATACGAAGAGAGACGGTGTAAAATATCATACTTCCTATGATACCAATTTTCAGAAAAAGGAAAACTGATGTATACATACATCTATACTTGTATATACATAAAATATCGCTAGGAAAAAGATAACTGATCTGAGACAGCACCTGCGAAAGTAAAGGGCATGGGAGAGGCAACAAGGGCAGAAGCTTTGCACTGGATGCCTTCTGCTACTTCTTCTCTTTGAGACACAGGAATATGCAATTTATTCAGAAATTTAAATTGGTAGCTATTGTTCACATGTTTGCATTATGCATGTTTTGTGGGTTTTTTTTTTTTTTTTTTTAATACTGCCTACAGGAAATTTCTCTGGCAACACACATGAAGAATAGAGAGGTGAGAAATAACAGTTCCAGTGTGCTGGTAGACTATTTAGGCCAAATAAAAAGAGAAAAAGAGACCTAGACATGACATGGGGGTAGGAGATACCATTAGGAATAAGGCAAGGCCAAGAAAAGCATCACAGTGCTAAAGGCCACATGCTAAGGCAAACAAATGGATACATAAGGAAAAAGAAACTAGGGCAGTGGTGGGGGTGGCTTAGAAAAGTATCTGCCATGAAAGCATCAGGACCTGAGTGTTGAGTCCTCCCACAATGCTGGGGAAGACAGTGATGGCAGCGCCACAGATGGCAACCTTGACAAGAATTGTTTTACTTGTATGTCAGAAATCTGGGCTCTGGGAATTGCGGAATAAGTGGTAAAAACATGCAGACAAGGCAGGCATATGTACTCCTGTTCAGAAATACTCATATGGAGAATGTGGGAAATAAGGGAGGGGTCTGTGAATTTGCTTATGGGTACAACAAAGGACCACAATACAAAAAGAAACTGAATGACTGAAGCCAAGGGAAATGGTTCAGAGGAGGAGTGAGATCCTATTAATGGTTCACATCACTTCAGAACTTCTTGCTGGATTGGTTCGTGAGGAAAAGGGTTATATTGAAAGAGATTTACTATAGTTCCTCTGAGATGAAAGATAAGACAAAAACTGAAAATTTTCCTTTCAAAATAGGAGAGCATATACTTTTTATATTATGTGCCCAAGGTTGTCTGGTTATCATACATTTTGCACTCTTTCCAGCAAAACTTTCCAAAGCAACAGAAACAGTGTGCACCTGCCTTTCTGATATGGTGCCATAAAACATATGTGGCGAATGAACACCTAGAATGTACTCCATAAGACCAGGGGTTGAATTCATTTAACTACATTTAAATTTATATAAGCATATGTGGCTGGTGCATGGTATTAGACAGTGCAGACCTACAGATTACAGTTTATTGCTCCATGTAGAGTGACAACAGTTAAGCTCAAAGGGAAAGACAGCCCAGGAGCATCGGTATTCCCTCTGTAAGTACCACTGACCAGGTCAGGAGCAGATATTCATTACTAGTCACTGAGTCCTCAGGCACTCCCCTTGATATCCACAAACTAAAAATTAGAAGCATCCCTAAAAATTAATAGACTAAACTAAAAATGCCTGAAAACGGGACAATCCAAATCCATAGGAAGCTTTTGGATTTACTATGGGACTATTCTGACAACTTCATCCTTGAACTTGATAGAAAGCATTTCAGCTGACCTGTGTGCCCATATCTACTTGGTGAGCTCTGGGTTAGGGAGGAAGGGCAGACAAAGAACCTGGAAATGGTCAGAACCAGCCACCAGCAACACTGTCTCCAGAGAAGATTTTGGTGTGCGAAAAGAGAGAGACAGTAAGGTCTGATAGTGCCAGTGTGAAATTTATATACGGGAAGGGAGGGAGGGGTTAAAAGGCTGTGCGAATGTAATTTAAATTCTATGTATTAGTCTAAGCAAAATGGGATGTGCGTATATCCCTTTTCCTTTTACAGAATGCCCATGAAGTCATTTTTCAAAGGGATGCACTAGCCACACAAATGCCATCAGATTTAGCTCTTCATCTAGCAGTTCTAGAAATCTAGATATTTATCTTAATGAAAAGGTGGAAAGTTTGAGGTCACAAAAGTGATTTGATCCTTTATTTTTTATTTATTTATTTTTAACTTTACAAGAAAATTATTGAGGATGTCATACATGCATATAAGGTGTTTTAATTGAATCTACAACCACTCCTTCCCCTCTAACTCCTCCCATATCTCCCCATCACTTTTTCCTGAACAACTTTATTTTCTTTCTTTCTTTCTTTCTTTCTTTCTTTCTTTCTTTCTTTCTTTCTTTCCTTTCTTTCTTTCTTTTTTTCTTTCTTTCCTTTCTTTCTTTCTTTCTTTCTTTCCTTTCTTTCTTTCTTTCTTTCTTTCCTTTCTTTCTTTCTTTCCTTCCTTCCTTCCTTCCTTCCTTCCTTCCTTCCTTCCTTCCTTCCTTCCTTCCTTCCTTTCTTTCTTCTTTTTTTTTTGGTCTTTTTGATGATTGGACAAAATGCAATACCATGATCTTCAGGAAAAAGCTGTTTTCTTTAGAATTGTGCCCAGGAATCTTCTGCTTTCTCAGTTATTTCAAGGGAGAATTTGAGAGAGAGAGAGAGAGAGAGAGAGAGAGAGAGAGAGAGAGAGAGAGAAATCTCAGCTATAGGCCTCAGATGCTAATCCTTTATATTTTTAAAATAATGCAGGGAAACTGAGGAGAAATTTATTAAATGACTGAGACAACATTTTAAAAGCTTTTCAAGTTTATATGATTGGGGCTGGAGAGATGGATCAGTATTTAAGAGCACTGGCTGCACTTGCAGAGGACCCAGGTTCATTTACCAACACCCACATGGTGGCTAACAACCATCTGTAACTCCAGTTCCAGGAGACCCAATGGCCTCTTCTGACCTCCCGTGCATTTTATTTCACAGGTGCACTTACATACATGCAGGCAATACACTCATACACATAAAATTAAAAATAATAAATAAAAATTTAAAAGAATTTATATGAATCAGTAAGCACTTTAGGAGAAAAATTAGACAAAGGTGCAAATAACACAGGCTAGCAGCATCAACCAAATAAAAGATAATGGAGATAATGGCTAATAAATCAATGTGGGGATATAACCCACTTCTCTACTAACTACATAAGGATATCATCTTCAAGCCCAGTCTATCAAACTTCTCACTCGAGAGCATCTATTGTTTTTAAACTTAAAGGTCCTTCCAAAGATCATTTTATATATATATAACAAAACAACTTTTTCAGCTTTAGAGTGTTTCAAATTATAAATATGAATAAATCTACAAGTGCCTTTGATTTATAGATATACTTAACACATTACAAAATGAAGAAGGGCAACACAGTGCTAATCTGGACAGAACTGTAGAGATATTTAATCACTGATCATTCAAAAACAGAGTATGGAAAGAAAGATTTTAAATCATCTATTTTCTGAAGCATTTCCCAAATTTGGAAATAGCAAGATACAGAATAATAAGTACTCAAAACTCAAGATGACAGAATACTCTGTACTTTTTAAGAGCAATAGACACCATCAAAATTTAATAACAAATTATGGTCTAAAAATGTCATGGTCTCAGTCCATGTTCAGTTAGAAGACAGTCAACCATTGCTGGCTAAAGGCTCCTCAGGAATCAGCTGTGAGAGGACATTCCTTCCAGGTCAAGTCTAAGCCATGCTAAGTAAACATAGTTTCCAAGAGGCATGAGTAGGCAGGTTATGAAAGAAAAAGATTACTTGAATAAATTATATAAATGAAAATTTAAATTGAAAAAACTGTGACTTCTTATCCCATCAATTAAATTAATAACAAATTATGTTAAGTGGTGATAATATTAATATTTACTACATGTAGTACATAATAATGCTTGGCATTATTGTTATAAATGACAGACACCCTATATAAATAATATGTAAATAAGGAAATATATTCATGTTTCTGTGAAAAAAAGCTCTAAACCAATTTCCCCCTAATTTATTTGGTAACAGATCTAACCTAAATAAACACAAGGATATTTATAATATTTACTCAGTTTGTGTATCCTTGCATATATTTCCCTATAGAAATAGGAGTGCATTTAATTATAGGGTACTTCCTGGTGGCTCACAACTATCCCTAAATCCAGTGGCAGGGGATCCAACGCCCTCTTCTGACCTCTGTGGCACTGTACAACATGGGCTATACTTACTTACATACATGCAGGGAAAACACTCATATGCATAAAATAAATAAATATTTTCAAAAACTATGCTCCTTACCCAGCTGCTTTCATTTGTTCTAGAAAAATCAGTTTCATTGCAGATCTTCCTTTTATATTGTCCCTCCTTTATAAGAAGTTATAACATATCTCAAAAGGTACATTAAATAACATATGACCATCTGTCCAACACCCAGAACTATTACTTTAATTGTACATTTGTGTTTTTATTTTTAATTGACACATAATATGTATGTTTTCATTGAGTTCAATGTATACACAGTGTACAATGATCGAATCAGGGTTATTAGTATTTAAACTTCCTTATATAGTTTATTATTTGTGTCGGAAACAAACTCTTCTAATTCTTAATGAAATATGTAATATGGAATTATAAAAAATATTTAAAAGGTACAAAATTTTCATCAGAATTTTAGATAAAGGAAACATATCAAGTACACTTGAATCTAAACCCCCTTTCCTAGAGGTAGCCTGCTTTTCTCACCTGTGGTGCTCGAACCTTGACTGCTCATCATACCTGCAGCTGTCCATTCCCTGCTAACTCCACTCTGCTACATTCTCTTATATGAATGTGCTATAGCCTGCTTCGTCCATCAAAACTGAAACAAACATCCTCATTTTGCCACCACTGTACCTGCTAACTCCACTCTGCTACATTCTCTTATATGAATGTGCTATAGCCTGCTTCGTCCATCAAAACTGAAACAAACATCCTCATTTTGCCCCCACTGTACCTGACACTTCTTCCCCCAGCTGCATAGGAATAATCACACTTTACTCTGCAGTTAAAGCAAATCTTGCTATTTTTAAATGCTTGTATTTAAAGTAAGTTAATGTTATCTCCCTTTTGTTTCAAGTTGTATTCCTGTGAACATAGGTGAGATTTAAATAACTTTTGCATGTCCTAAATATTTTCCCCTATTCTGTGAATGGTCTATTTATAGCCTCTGCCCACTTTTTAAGTAGGTTTTTCTCACTTGCCTTGAAAGAGCTCTTCTTGCAGTTTGTACACAAAACTTTTATAAGTTATATGGGCTGTGAACATATTTTCTCAACCTGTGGCTCGCTGCGGCAGGTGGAATAATTAATGACTGTCCATCCAACTAATTAATTAATTCCCCAGCATCGTAAGTCTGGGAATCAGTAAATACAGTGTGTTATTTAACACAGGAAAATGGACTTTGTAGATGTGACTAGGAGTTAAGGGCCTTAATCTGGATTATTGAGGCAAGCCCAGTATTCCCACAAGGCCCCTCTTAGACTGAGGCAGGAGGTCAGATATAAAGCATGGGGAACACAACAGGAATGATGCACTTCAAAGACAAACATGGCCCTGGATGAAGATAAGCTGGTACCCTCTAGAAAAGGTAAGCAATGGATTCTTACCCAAAGATTTGCTCACAGAATTCAGTCGTAGCTGTAAATGACTAAGCCTGTAGTATTCACTTATAGCAACAAGACTGAGATTGTGACAAGCAACATGAAGAAATTCATATGCTTGGCTTTTACCTTTTCCTTACTGACTTCTGCTTTACTTATCTAAAGAATACCACTCTGCTCCAGTGTCACAGTGCCACTGGGAGAGTTTCCTATGTTTTCTTCTAAGTTATAACATTTGCTTTTGATATTTAAGTTGTGTTTAGAGTAAAAGTCCTAACTAATGTATTTTCGTGTAAAGGCCAACTGTGTCTATAACATTTGATAGTTGGTAAGAGCTTTGCTGAGACACTATTTCTGTTATATCACTTTCCGTGCTCCCCCACCCACCTGCTCCGCTAGTCCATTCTTGTATCAGTATGCTCTGCATTTCAATTAATACCACAATACTGTAGAGTAAATATATTTCTTGTGGGGACCTAAAGGCCCCACCTTGCATAGGTCGGAAAGGAAGTTACTGGGGGCTGGGCCTGGCTTGCTTTGAAAGTCTGAAGAATACTTCCGCACTGCTGAGGAGTGCATGATCAGTGCGTGACCATCCTTAAGATACACCCTGGGGGTGGGGGGGCGGTAGTTCCAGATGCCTTAATAAGCTTTGGAACACTTGCAACAAATGAGTCTCTGCCTGACTAAGACTCCCTGTTGCATCTGAGTGTCCCCGAGTAATGGGGGCGGTGTGGGCAGGCGAACGGCGTGCTTACTCATCCCCAATCCTCACCTCGCCAGGGGTCGCGGGTTCGAGTCCCCAGCAATTTCTGATAGGCTAAATGGCTCTATCTGTTCTTATTAGAAATTACCTAATTACCTTGCCTATTCTGGACCCATTTCCTTTCCAAATTAACCATTAGTTTGTCACTTTGACTAGAAATGTGTTAATTCAGTGCGGACTGTATGTTCATAATATTGAATCTTTTCATCTCAAAAAGATTCTCTCTCTCCATCTTTTATGTCTTTCAATGAAGTTGTTACAATTTTCCTCAAAAGGCACTATTTTCTGTCAGATTGTTATAAAGTGCCTACAGTTCTATTGCTATTTATAATGTGTCTGGCAACTTTATACACATTAACCATAGAAATGTATCTGGAGACGTTGCTGACAGTCTTAATTCTTCCCTTACCCTTTTAAACTTTTCTTTCAGAATCCTAGGCTAGGACTTGGTGATGGCAGAGTCTTTCCTCATTTTACTTTGTCTGGCAAGGGAGATGCTTCAAATGTCTCACCAGGCGGTGGGATGTTGACTGTAGGATTTTGTTGGCTTTTGTTTTCAAAATTCATACTGTAGTTGATACTATTAACACATGTGGGCTCAGCTAAAATGTTTAATAGTAACTCCTCTACGCTGAACAAATTCGTGTTTCCCCTCATTCTAGGACCGGGGTTATAGTTTTCATTTATGTTTAGCTGTGCCTCCACCCTTGTACTGAATAAATCACTGTCTTGTTAATTTTGATTCTGCATCTTAATATCATAGATGTCACCAAAATCACAATTTCACTTAAAGTTTTTCTACAGGCTCTTGTTATGATGTCTCCTTGGTTTTCCCTACTTGTAGCTGCCAGGATAGGAGTAGTACTTCAAAGAAAGTCAAACTTCTATGGGAAGCCACTAAGGAGACATTAGAAATGCAATAGACAGACTTCTGCTCCCATGGTAATGCAGTTACAGGTTCCCCAACAGGGCACTAGGCCAATATGCATTTATCTCACAGCAGTTTGAAACACCCACCTCTTTCTTCTAACAGTTAATAGTTGCTCAGATATCTTGTTCTCATCTGTGTGCTCATTATTCTTTATTCAGTTCGTGATTGTAAATTATTTTTTAAAACAACTATTTTCCCCATCATCCTTCAAATTCCAAAGCTACATAGAACATTTTAAGTGGATTAGCTACAAGCCTGTGACAAATCCAAAGTACAGTGCCTATTATGGAATGAACTGAAGGAGAAGAATGAACTTTGTACAAATACAACCTGTGTATTTTGGGTATGAATGTCCCGATTTTTTATGGTCATGTACCAAGCAAAGGGTACTATAGATCACAGAATGCAAACTGCTTTGTGCAGACCTACATGACAGTAAGGGAACAGTGTGTTGGAATGAACCTCAGGAACTAGACTTTTTTGAGTTACACACAAAAGCTACAAATAAGAAACAAATAAAGAGTTCAAAAGAAAAAAATAGTCAAATGACCACAATCACTTTAGAAAGACAGAGTGAGTCTCTGAACTTGGTGAAGGGGAGGGGAGGGGAGGGAAATTTCAGAGTGGACCTCAGAGAAACTAGATTACTGCTTACTCCACAGAATTTAGGAATCATCTGTATCAGCAGAGTTGAGAACCAAAGTTCTGATCATGGAAACCTCCAGGTCAAAGAGAAAAAATGGCCAAGAGCAGATCTCTGGGAAATACATTTTGATGGTATAGAAAAAAAGAACATTTGAATTTGATGATGTGAGTGCACTGTATCATCTAATTCTTTTTGTCTTTTATTTAGGGCTTATCACAAAATTTGGTATGTGATAGGTGCTCAGTAGCTAAGTTGAATAAATATAAAATGCATATTCTGTAATATCATTATTGTACAGTATTCACAATATTTCAGCAAAGAATTCAGTCACTTTAAATGCCTTTCCCAATCAAAGCAAAACAGAAAACCTTCAAACTTTCTTCTCCAAAATTGCTAAGCAGTTGTGTTTTCTATTCATGGAGCCTGAACTCATGCCACCACCACCACCATGCCTGACTTTTCTGTCATCACTCGGTACAATGATTTCTAAATATAGATGTCTTTGATTTCAGCAAAACACTTAAGCTTCTTTAAACTTAATAGTCAATCTCTTTCATCTGAGAAGAACATCTGGCTTATGATTATTAGGCACAATTAGTTACCAAGCCAAGGTTGGCAAAACCTTTATAAAGAGAGAATTCAGAAACCAACTCTACAGTGGCTTCAAACTGATACTCAGTATATTACCAAATGCATCAATTTCTATAAACACAATTACACCCTGAGAAGACCTGGATGAAATCTCTGGGACTTAGTTCACCTTCTCAATACTAGGCTACTTGCATTGGTGTTAACTTTTCTCAAACACTGATGTAGAACCAGTGAATTTCACAATGTTAAATTCTAAAGAAATGTGAAGGGGCACTGGGACCACATTCTGAGGCGGGTTCCTCCATCGTCTACCATGCTCTTCATTCGACAGTCACCAAACCACATCTAGGCTCTCTCTCCAGAAAAATTAAAAGCAACAACATTTATTTTCTTTTTTAAAGGAAGCTGGCTCTGTTACAATGATGGAGAGAAGAATATACAGAAAAGTTAGTTTTACCTCTTATTTCTAAAAATCCAATAACAGAGAACACATCTCTGAGTTCCTATGGCTATGGCAGACTGTTTGGATATAATTACTTTACCCAAGGAGGAAGAAGAGTCTATTCTCCTGGCCCACTGATGTCAGTCTTGGTCTTAAAATGCTTTCAGCAACAGAATATGAATGGGACAATGACACCATAACTGAGCAGAAGCATCTTATGCGACTCTCTAATTGAGGTCTTTTCTCTCTTCCACTACTATGAAAACAGTCATGTCCCTGATCAGAGATGATTCAATCACCCTAGCCCACAAATTAGACACATAGAAAATGTGACCTAAACCAACTCACAGTCTGAAATGGAGGCCACACAACTGCACTGCAATTGCTAAGATAAAACATGAAAAAATCAATAAACATGTGCTGTTAAAAATACCAAGAATAAGGGGACTTTTGTGAAAGCTAATACACAACATTCCCTCTACCCATGTGAAACCTAAGGATGGACAGACTTGTTTTTTATATCCAGTAAAGTTATTAAGAGTATATTTATCTGCATTAGATCTGGAAGCTGTCAAATACTGAAAATACCTATTGGAATGGTTTCTTTGCAGAGGAGTTAACTGAAGCCCATGGGCACATCAGTGAGAGGCAAGATTATAAAGAATATTTCCAGCTCCTTTTACTATCAAATTATTGCAACGCTGCAAATTATACAACCAGGGACCTACAGTATAACATCTATCTGTTAGATGGGGGAAACTGTCACTTGCAAAACATACTAATACAGTATGAAGGTAAGTGGGAAGACTCTGACGTGATACCATTATGGCACTGAGCACTAAGTCCTAACATGACTACAAGACTGTAGGCAGCACCCTCAAAATATGCTACGGTAATCCAAAGCAAAACTAATAGACCAGTTTATACATCGTTTAACTCAGAGGGACAAAACCATATCCTAGACTGAACCTGGACTCACAGTGGTTTGTGGCATAGGCAGTGGTAACAGCAAGTCTATTAATCCTAAATTGGATCAAGGTGGTAGGACAAAGGAAGCAGACAGGATCAGAGAAACACAAGAAGGGTTCCAGTACTGTATAGGGAAAAGAGATGTAGATGCTGGAAGACATGGTGACTAGGACCTGAAGAAAATGAGTCCTTTTATGAGTAATGGTAGCCTAGGTACACTAGTCTCAAGACATCTACCTTACTGTATCCAAATATCATGCTCAAAAACTAGCTTTCTGATTATGATCAGTTTTTTGCCCAACTTCCAATGGGCAGACACTGAGAAGTGAACTCATACATAACTGACTTTTATTGAATTATTCAAACTGTAGTTGATTTACCTCACTGAATTAAGAATTCTGAAAACCTTCCAAGGAGGTTCCTTCACAATTTAAACCATATCTTTTGCTTTTAGAGTTGATAAATGTCAAGCATTAACTCTGTTGATTTGACCATTAAAATTACTAAGAAATAAATCTCTTTCCCAGTAAATGTGGACTACGTAGTAAAGCCTTTGCTGTACTCTGTAACTTTCTCACAAATTTAGTGGTTTTCCTTTGACAGACAAGAAGCATGAGCAGCCACTTACTCTTTCCAAGTTAGTGTTGATGGGGCAAATGGGAGCGACCAAGAAGTCTATTTCTATTCTTGTTCCTCAGCCAAGATGCTATTCTTAGGCAGATACCAAGAATACTCTCTCCAGGAATGCCTTGTGAAATAAGATGACACTGCTAGGGTTGAGATCAAAGGAGCTAAGGCATCATCTCTGGAGTCAGTGCTAACAGAAAGGTCTGAGTCACTCCCACTATTCTCTATGGCTTTTAATCAGCTCTATGTATGTCTCAAGCTTTGACCAGACATGTCTCTAGAGAATCATCTTAATTAGAATCATAAAAGCATCCAGATCCTCATCATTTCCTGAAGAACAAAAGCCCAGCACTGACAGCCCAAAGTGCTGATCCTGGTTTTCTCACATTTAAGTTTCTGAATACGTTTATTGTAGAGAAGAATCTATTTACTCCATAAACACAGGCCTCCACAGTGACCCAAATAATTCTGCATAAACTAGGCAGAAAAGTCCTAATTTCCCAAAACCAAAGTTTGAAATCAATGCCAGTGGTATTCCCTACCTTAATGTACCCTGGAAACCTGAGTAGCAAATTGTCGGGTGATTCAACTAATAAATGTCAAGAGAGTCAAGCTATCATTTTTATAGTTAAGAAGCTATAACAGTTTTAAAGCACCTCATTTAATATTTCAATGACTTTACAGAGTCCCATTTTTTGTTAAAGATAACAGATAAGGGGTTGGAGAGATGGCTCTGTAGTTAAGAGTACTGGTTGCTCTTACAGAGGATCTGGGTTCCTTTCTAGGCACCCATATGGCAGCTAACAACCATCTGCAACTCTAGTTCCAGGGGATTCAACACTCTCTTCTGGCCTCCAGAGGTATTGCATAACATGGGTACACTTATATACATGCAGACAAAATACTCAATACACAAAATTTAAAAAATAAATAAATCAAAAATTGTTTTTAATGATAATGAGAAACTACCTATGACATACAAGCTGAGGAAAGTATTGAACTGGAATTTAAACACAGGTTTCTATTACTCTAGTTCTTTGTTTTTTAAATAGTGGCACAAATATTATGAGAGTAACCAACCACTTTCTAATTGGATTTCAGGTCCACCTCATAGGAGCCCATACCTGACATAGTTATCAGGCCTATAACCCCGTGGCTAGATAGGTCACAGGCCAAAGGGGAGAACATACTACTGTCATTCTGCTAAATAGATATAGAATTAAACTGACTTCTTATGATTTATTGGTACCCATAGATAAACGCATCTCTTAGCTCTCACCAGAGAAGCTTCCTTATGCAGCAGATGGTGATTAACATAGAGACTCACAAATGGCCAACAGGCAGAGAATAAGAGGCTGCAGAGTGCTTATGCCTGAATAGGACACTTAAACTTCTGCCTCCCAAGGCTCACTGATCATTGAGGAAGAGGGGGTAGAAAGACTAAGAGCCAGAGGTGGTGGATGACCACAAGGAAACAGTTTTCCAGACAGCTGGGCAGTTACTCATACAAACTCAGCAATGATGACAGCATGCACAAGTCCCAATTAAGCTCAAGCCAGACAAAATCCAAACACAGAAGTAGAGAAGCGGGGAAGAAACCTCAACCCTATCTGAGGAACTACTGGCAATGATGGCTTCTGATAAGGGGAGAGATGGTCTCATTTAAGGGTGTGACTCCTTGTCAGGTTGACCAGGGCTCCAATGGATGGACCCACACTGAAGGGCATTTGGGGACACAAACCTAACTCTCTCTCTCTCTTTCTCCACACACACCCACACCTACATCCACATCCATAAAATAGAGTACATGAAAACATTACATTGGGCAAAGGTGTAAGGCAGAGTGCATATAAAGGAGAGATCTAAAATTGATCAAAATATATGAAATTTGCAAAAATTCAATAAAAAAATTTAAAACAATAATAGGTGAAAAACTACCAAAGTCATCCAAGATGAAGAAAGTATCGAATTTGGATTTAAACACAGGTCTTTCTTACTCCAATTCTTTTTTAAATAATGTTTTTACTGATTCTTTAGAACTTCATACAATATATGTTGATCATTTCCTCTCAGATCCAGCCCCACCTCCCTATCCAGGCCCACCTCCCTATCCAGCCCCACCTCCCTATCCAGGCCCACCTCCCTATCCAGGCCCACCTCCCCACCCAGGCCCGCCATCCCACCCAGGCCCACCGCCCCACCCAAGCCCACCTCCCTATCCAGGCCCACCTCCTTATCCACCCCACCTCACTATCCAGCCCCAACTCCCTATCCAGCCCCAACTCCCTATCCACCTCCACTCAGATCCCTACTATTTTTTAAGGACTATCTTTCTTGCATATTACATTACTGCTTAAAGAAAAATAAGAAAGCTACAAATCACATTTGGCTGAATATCATGAGTGAACCTCAATTTTGTAATAATTGACAATTAAATAATTCCTGCTTTAATATTTTAGTATCTCCCCTTGTACTATTTCTTCTAATTTCTAACTTCACATTATAAACTATTATTCAAGGAGCTAATAAAGCCCTTCACATACATCACTATACTTGGAATCATTACTGGCTAACAATCATTTGAGGTAGATATCATTACTCCCCTCTTTATACAGACTAGCAAGCTAAAGTTCAGACAGATGACCCAATTTGCCTACAGTTACTAAGCTTGGAAGCAGTGCAACTGGTCTCAAATCCCAGTCTCTCAAGCACTCCAGATACTTACGTAACTACACTAGCTGCAACAGTCTCATAATCGCACACTCAGCAAATTACTCACATAGTCAATGGGCTTGAGTGCTCGGACTCTAGATGTTGAGCAGCCACAAGAAGTAAGGTCAACATAGAGGCCTTCTTCTAACACACACTGATGATAGAATATATCTTCTTGGTAATACAGGAGCCAGCTATAAAGGAAGTGGCAAGACACTCAAATTACATTTAGTTGGCAAGGTCAACCCGTCACCATGCTATAGAAACCAGGGTATAGTGAGGACACAAAAGTTGTGGTGCTGCCCATCACTGGCTAGTAAACAGTGGCTGCTCTTGTTTACTTTCTGCTTATTATGTGCCAGGCATGAGTCTAAGAACCTCACATATATTATTTCACTGCATCCACAATAATTCTTTGAGTTAAAAACCTAAGTTCATTTTTATAGTCAACATACTATACTAAGAATTTTAAAAGGTAAGGTGATT
>NW_008345684.1:1767431-1788882 GCF_000622305.1 Nannospalax galili | reverse complement strand
AGAGGGCTTCAGATTCCCCTGGAACTGGAGTTAAGGATGGCTCGTAGCCGCCATGTGGGTGCTGGAAATTGAACCTGGGTCCTCTGCAAGAGCAATCAGTGCTCTTAACCACTGAGCCATCTCTCCAGACCCTTTTTTCTAAGTTTATTTTTATTGATGTGCACGTGTTTAGCCTGGATGAGAGTATAGAACCTAGACCACTAAAATCATATAAGAGTATAAATCTGTCCTTTTTACATCAGATAGCTAAGAGAATTTTTGAAAAGAAATGAATCCTTCAGAATCTTAATATTGAGTTTCCTTCAATACACCACACACCAAAAGTACAGTTAAGGATGCTCTTTTGAAAAGGAAGAGCCCAAAGGAAAAATTAATTGGCTATTAGTAATTTATTTCTCTCATATTTGAGTTCTAGCCCTATGTTTTAAGATTGCCAGGATTGTCTGGAACTGCACCTAGACTAGGTTAATTCTGGATTGCCACAGGAATGCTATGTGACCTTGTACTTCACTGTCATATTTTCTATGTAGTGAACATTCCATTACCAACATTTATCAAGGGTTTTAACTGTGTTAAGCAAGGAGCTAAGTCTCCCATCTGCATTATTTTATTTAGTACTTCAAAAACCTTTGAGATAGCTGGGTGTGGTGGTGCAAGCCTTTAATCCCAACACTCTGGAGGCAGAGAAGGAGGCAGAGGCTGAGGCAAGTGGATCTCTGTAATATGAGGCCAGCCTAGTCTACATAGTAAGTTCCAGGCCAGCTGGAGGCTACAGAGAGACTCTATGTCAAAAACAAAAAACAAACAAACAAAAAAACACATGAAAACACCAAACAAAAACCCAAACAAGCAAAAAACAAAAAGAGAAAGCTTTGAGGAATAACTCAGTGCTAAAATACCTGCCTAGCAAGAGGTAGTTCAATTCCCAGGAGCAGGGAGGAAACAAAGTCATTTTAAGTATCATTATTTCTCCTTCACACATGAAGAAAATGTGTATCAGTCAAATGATTCATCTGCCTAAGGTAACATAGCTGGGAAGTGGGACTGGGCTCACAGCCAGGTCTCTCATAAATACTAAGTATCTACATAATTCTCTATGGTTCTAAAATTCTTTACATTAAAGTATACTTCCTAAATACAGGCAGATGTGGCTAATTTGTCCTAGATTTTGGTGTCAGGAGAAAAAAATGAAATTTTTTTCCTGTAGAAAAAAATTCAGTGCTTCTTTTTATATGGAAAATGAAAATTACCTTGCAGACGATCTTTTAAACTTAACAATACTTTATATGTTTTAATCATATGAACTTCTCATCCTTTGGAAGTAAATATAACAACAGCAACAAGTGCACAGTGGATCTTATCAGAAGAGCAGAAGGAAAAGAGTCCCTGAACTGGAGAGAATCGCCGTCAAGGGGAAGTGTCTGAACTGGACTCTAAAGGAAACGTGGATTAGTATAAAGCAAAGGTTAAAAGCTTCCAACTTGCAGGAGGCTCGGCAAGTAAAGCACATGAACGGTGTGCCAGATGGAAAAAAAATAGGAAACAGGGGCATCACTCAGTGCCAGCAACTTCCCAAAGTGAAGACTTTCTGCAAGGCTTTTAAGGGGACGGTGGAAAGCAGGTCCTTCTGAAACAATATATCTAAATCCAACTAAGGATAGGTATGAAATTTTAACGTACTGTGTAGACTGACAGCAAACTGCAGGCTATGAGCTATATACCCCATCATCTATTTCACACAGCCCTCAAGCTAAAAGTTTTTTCTGGATTTATTGTTTTGTTTTTATGTGTATGAGTGCTTTGCTTGAATGTATATAAGTGCCCCATGTGCATGCGAAGCCCACTGAGGCCAGAATAGAGCACTGGATCCCCTGAAACTGGTTATGGACAGTTGTGAGCTGCTATGTAGGTGCTGGAAACCGGACCCACATCCTCTGCAAGAGCAGCCAGTGCTCTATACTGCTAAGCCATCTCTCCAGCCCTAGTTTTTACATTTTAAAATGGTATTTAAAATTGAAAGAAAGCCAGGCATGGTCCCTCAGGTCTTTATCCTCACACTCTACAGGCAGAGGCAGGCAGATCTCTGAGAGTGAAGCCAATCTGGTCTACATAGCAAGTTCCAGACCAGCTGAGGTTACAGGGAGACCCTGTTCCCAAAAGACAAAAACAAAAAAACCAAATGTCTTCCCAAAATAAATAAAAATTAAAAGGCTATGTTATGATATGTATATATACACAATTCAAATTTCTATGTGCAACAGTAAAATTTGCTGCATGCAGCACAACTGTGTCTCTTCATCTGAGTTACACCAAGTGGACACTTGCTTCAGTGTCACTGTGACAGAGTGAAGTGTCTGGGACAGGGTCTGCACAGTCCACAAAGTCCAAAAGCTTTACTGTCTAATCCTGGCATACAGGTAAGGGGAGGACAAATGGCTGAGTGAACATCAGCAGAAGGGAAGAAAGGAAAATGAGGCCAGCTAATGGTATAAAGCCTGGAAAAGGAGGTGAACTTACTCCGCCTAAAGAATGACTACAAATGAAGGCAGATTGGAAAAAATATTAAACTGGAATTTGGGAAACTGGGAGGCTCTTCCTCATGGGAAAAATAATCTCCATTGGATCAAGGAAGAAGAAAGAGAAACTGACTAGGATAAAAGACTTTGAAGGAAGAGTAGAGGGATCTGGAGGGGCGATTAAGTAGACATTGGAAACATGGAGCAGTCACTAAACTGTCTACTTAAAAATGGCTTAAACAGTAAATGTTATGTCAGGTATATTTTTCTAAAAAGTGATAGCCTATATTTTAGCATATGAAGAATCATACACAGTTTGATACACATGTCAGAAGACTGAATATATTATATAGTTAGAAAAATAAGGCCGGGCATGGTGGCACACACCTTTAGTCCCAGCACTCGGGAGGCAGAGGCAGGCGGATCTCTATAGCGAGTTCCAGGCCAGCTGGTGCTACAGGGAGACCCTGTCTCAAAATGACGAAAAAAAGAAAGAAAAGAAAAAGAAAGGAAAGTTTATAAAGGTTAAAGAAATGATTAAATGACTAAAACAATCTGGAGTTTGATATGGTGAGGGTTTTTGGGAAGCCCTAACTTCAAATCTACTTTCTTTATCTGTGAAATGGAGATGATAAATAATTTAAGCAAACAAGCAAAAAGAATATGTCTTTCCTCAATATAAATAGTAACTCGTTTTAGCATTCCATTATGCTATACAGTAAATATACAATATGAACATGCCAAAACCTTAGACAATAATATAAGAAAATAGAAACAAAATCATTAAAGTGCTCTCAAAGTTGGTTAATCAGCATTCCTTTTTATATTTCACAATAACTAAAAAGTTAAATTCAGCAAAATTAACATAGATTAGTTAGCAGGAGATCAATGGTAAGAAAAAGGCAAAAAAAAAAAAAATTACTGTGCATGCAAAAAAACAAAATAAGGCAAACCTCTATAAATGTGAAAGAATTTTGCTTATTAAGTCATAGCAGAAAATACTCAACAAGTGTACTTACCATCCCCGGAGAACTTTGAAAGAGCACGGTGTGAATGAGGTCAAATCAGCACACTCTTCCATAAAATCTATGCATTCACCTTGGTACCCTGGTTTACTGAATGCTTTGAGCTGTGAGAACACAGTGATAATTAAATCATAAAATGACTGTTTAATCATCACAAGCAAATTTTAACACATTTATGAGTTCAGCAGGATATCTGATGCATATTTTATCTATAATAAGTTATGTGAAGGATGGGTCAGTCTCCTTAAAGTGCCATATTTTTTTCTTAACATGTTTCAAGGAATGAAACGTCAACATCTATTTACCACTTCAAACATCTTTTGTACCAAAGTGTGAACACAACTCCTCAGAAGATAATTCTACCTGTAAAAATTAATCTGAATCCTTCACCAAATGTGGTTTTCGTCCCTTATTTCAAAGAATATTATCTTCTATAGTGAGACTAGATGTATAAAACAAGTAGCATTTGGTGCTAAACAAAAATAAACAAATAAAACAGTTTGGATTAGCATAAGAGAGAGCTGGGGTTTCTTTCCTCTCCCCTGGTTTTCCTGATCTGCAGTCAATAAAAGAAAAGGAAGGCATGGGAGAGCCTCTAAGAATGTAGGACAATGGGATTAGTCCAAGATCTATGATGAAGAAGGAGGTCTGTGTCATGTATTCCAGCTTCCAGCTTCCATTTCTGATAAGAATATCTCAAATGGGGCTAGAGAGATGGCTCAGCGGATAAGAACACTGACTGTTCTTGCAGAAGACTGGGGTTCAAATACCAGCACCCCCATGGCAGCCAAAAACTCTCCTAACTCCAGTTCCAGGGAATCTGACAGAGTCTTCCGCAGGCATTGCACAACCTACATGCAGGCAATACACGCATACACATAAAACAAAAATAATAAATACTTTTTTTTAAAAAAGAGGCTTGGAGAACCCCATGAAATCCCAACTATAATTTCCTTTCAAAATGAAAAACAATAATCTGCAATTCTAGTGACCTTGGATCAAAAAATGAGAAAGAAAAAATTAATGAGCTCTATAAATATTTTATAATTCTCTGGAGACTTCAACTGGCATGGCCCACAGGGCCATGCTGCACTGACAGGCAGTCAGTGGTAGCAAAGCACGCTTCATAATAAATGATCTGCACAGTGCCCACGCTCACACAGCTGTCGGAAACAGGGCTTTTTTGAACGCCTGATGCTTGTCTCCTTCATCTTACCCAGGGTTCTCTTAGAGGAACTGTATCTCAGCTATCTTCTTCTGCTCTGACCTGGTCTGGTCTGACATTGAAGTGAGAGAACCAATCCCAACAGCCCCTTCTAAGCCTCCCACCCCTAGCCAATTGCAGCTTATTCAGTATGACTTCCTGTTGTGAAACCACAAAGTATTTGGAGCATCAAACACCAAGGGACTCCCAGTCTTAAGATCTGACAAATTTCTGTCAGGTCATTCTTGGGGAAACAAGATGAGAAGAAGAAAAAAATCCAAAGTATGACTTAGGTTTCATAATGTAACGATTCATAAAACATGAAGCTCAAAACCAAATTGCTTTTAACCTCTAAAAGTATAGAGAAATTTCCACAGCTTGCAAATACCATCTAAATTCACAGGAAGAAGTGGGAAAATGATGAGAAAATAGAGACCACAGCAATCTAAATCACTACACACATTCGTGGGTTGAGGATACATTGGATCTATTTAAGATTTATATTTCATTCTGGTTAGGGATAAAAAGTAGAGCACTTGCTCAGGATGTATGAGTCCAATCTTAGACCATTAACAATGTAAATGAAACACACGAGACTGTGCATTTAGTAACAAGTTCTAATTATTAGTCTATTTTCACACATGGAAGAATTAAAATTTACACTCACTAATCTGTTATAAAGTATCTTTTTAATAATTTAGTTTTTGCTCAAAGTTTTAAAAACGGGATTTGGTGTATATCTGAGTTTACTTTACTTTTATTCCTGAAATGAGACAAGGTATGTGGTTAACTCAACAACAGACCAGTCCTATGAAATAACAGGTCAAAATGACTACCTCATCAATGCATCAGAATAGAACAACTCTTGTAATAATGTTCTGAGGATGGGTTTAGAACATCCACCTAAAGCATCCACAGAACATCAGAAGCCAACTTTGTGCTTACTAACTGTAACAATTAAGATGTGGCTTCCATTCTTGATAAAATTAAATGAAATGAAGTTGCGAGACAAATCTAGCTAGGCAAATTACTACAGTAGTTTCCTTTCTATTTTAATGGAAAATAAATGTACAAAACAACTTGATGGGTTGCTCAGAAACTAGGCGAATAGAAGAACAAGATATGAGTTGTTTTCAAACTACCCTCTTTGATCCAGACCTTGTGGGAATGTGTTAATCCCTACCAGTCCTTTCCTTGGAAGTACACAGTAGTAGGGGAGGGAGGGAGGTTGAGAAGCAACTACGCCTGCCACTTGGTGGGAAGGTATCTCTTCACATACATTGCCATATTTCTTCTGTAGAATTACCCCTTGAGGCAGAATTTCCAATGTTTTAAGATTAAGAGTTTGTAGAAATGTGCTTTGCTGTGTGGTTTTCATTTATATTACACATAAAAAATACTACAATAGATGTAACTTGAGAAAACTAAAAATCCAGTAACTGACCAAACACAGATGCCCTGCCAAATTTATTCCACAAGATCAGCATCAACTTTTAAAGGAATTTTATTGATTTTAGTACTAAAATAATTTCTAAAAGAAACTTTACTATCTAAATAGTATGTTCTCCAACCATGTGGACCTTCTTCATATTTATGTAAGGAATGTTAAAGAAAATTCTTGTTCCCACTCTATAATTGCATTATACATCTCTTAGACCAGTGTTATGCATTTCTCATACCAATTAAATATACAATAATAATCTTATTTTCCTGGTCGCTCATAGATTTTCTTTGTTTAAACAGTTCTTCCTGAGTGTTAGCAGCTTTGGATTACATAAAAATCTTCCCGTGTATAATAAAAGCAGTCATAACTATTATATACCCTGTTATCACTTTAAAACTCAAGGAGAAGTCAGGTACAGTGGTGAACAACTTTAAGCCCAGCACTTAGGAGGCAGAGACAGGCAGGTCTCTGTAAGATCAAGGCCAGTCTGGTCTATATAGCAAGTTCCAGGCCAGCTGGAGCTATAGGGAGACCCTGTCTCAAAAGAACAAAACCAAACCAAATCAAAACAAACAAAACAAACAAAAAAACTCAATGAGGCTACATTACCCAATAGAAGAAATTACCTAGTTGCTTTTTCTCAGCTACAATTATGTGTGAAGTGGAACAAGAGCTCAATATTTCAAGAATTCTAAACCTTTAATTATATTTCTAAATAGATTTAAGAAAAATACTAGGAACCCAAGATAACTGTTTGGGTCAAGGAGGGGATATAGGCTAGAATTTATACAGGATAGTGGCTGACTACAACCTCTCCTGAAAACAAAATTCACTTTCGTAATATTTATATCTTGAGGGGACACTGAACACTTGCTAAGTCCAAGAGACAATCATGACAACAATCCATACTCTAGTGTTTATTTTGTTTAGGGGGAAAATTTAAATGGCACCATCCAATGATGGAGAACTCTAGTGACATGTGTAACTTGAATTGGTAATCAGACTTAGTGACTAGCTTTCACTCTCAGGCAGAAAACAATTTTCTCAATAAAAAGCATTCTATCATTATCCCACATTAAATAGATCCATGTTTTCAAGACAGCTAGCAATATATGGTTAGAACTCAGGACGTATATTAATCTCTACACATTTTCTGGATTTTTTTTCTCCTCTTGAGTGGCTGAACATTTATTTCCCTTAAGGTTATCAGCATAAAAGAAAAAAATTCCCTCTCTGACATAACTTAGAGATGTAACTCCTTCTCTACATAGACAGGGAAGACACCCCATGTGAGCACAAAGTCTTTTTGTTTTGTTTAGATAAGTAGTTTAGGAGCTTTGAGGCTGCATAAACAAAGGAGCTTTGTATACATATTACCACACATCTTGCTCTCATACACCTTCAGAAATGCCTATCTCACAGTAACTTGGCTGTCTCTGGAAAAAGTGGAGTGCAGCTGACTGCAAGGCCTCTCTGTGCTGCTTGCTGTTTGTCCCTTGAATTGAACTGTTAATACAAAGAAAACCCTCCCAGCAATCTGCCCAGTACAAGGAAGTCCATAAAAAACAAGCAGGGACTTAGAAAGGAAGAAAGGGCTGAAAAGAAAGGGACATTT
Source organism: Nannospalax galili (assembly GCF_000622305.1). Taxonomy (NCBI): domain Eukaryota; kingdom Metazoa; phylum Chordata; class Mammalia; order Rodentia; family Spalacidae; genus Nannospalax; species Nannospalax galili. The sequence continues at coordinate 1,781,078 of NW_008345684.1, read as the reverse complement.
TATCTACACTTTAAAAAGCAGAAAAATAAAAGTTTGAAACGACTCCCATTCAACTCCTTTATTTACACATACTATTTGATTCACATGGAAAAGTGCTTCAAAAAAAAAAAAAGAAAAACAACAACAACAAAAAAAACACAGCTGGAAGTTTCCAAAAATTCAAAATAAAGTTCTGGCAGGAAGGGCCTCTAAATACAACTACTCAATTATATTAAAAAAGGAAATGTTCCCAATAGGCCTCAGCTGACTAGAAAATAATAAAACCGTCAAAGCACTTTGAACGAATGGGAACATGGTTAAACTAAGCTGAACTGAAATATATAAACACTGACAGGAACATGAAAACCGTATGTATTCAGAGAAAAAGATTTACACTATGTAAAGGCAGTGAATGCCACTGAACATCAATCACCACACTTAGCTTTTGAACAGTGATTTTTCAAAATAGGTTATTTTTAAAATGCAGTGTGTGCCACCCTTCCCTTTTCTCTTTGATGGTTCTTCTGTCTTTATCATAGGTCCCTCTTTCATGTAAGGCCTTGAAAACAGGAATTACAAAACATCTACTTTTCAGATCTAGCTGTGTAATAACAGCACTTATTTAAAATCAGAATCTGTTTTGATGTTCATAAATGAGAATTTATGAACAGAATTATTACAAGTACTAAACAGATACAATTACTAGTACCAGCCTTCAGCAGACAATAAACTAACATTAGGATTCAGTGTCTTAACCAATTCCTTTCAAACCAGAAAGGACAGAAAAAGGAGAGTTGCAGCTTTACTAGAGCTTAAAAAACATACACACATTTGATGCAAGTATCATAAATACAGATACAGAGCCTGCAAGATGGCTCATTGGCTAAAAATGCTTGCCACCAAGCCTGATGACTTGAGTTTGATCCCCAAAAACTACATGGTGGAAGGAGCAAAGTGACTCCCACAGGCTGTCCACTGACCACACACACGCACCATGGCAGGAGGGTGCACACAAAATAAATAAAATAAAAACATTTTTAAAATCTGTGTACATAATAAGCACACCAAGATAGCAGTTCTTGGATGCTCTCAGCTCCTCCAGGAATAGTGTGATACGCTGTGCTTAGTGAGAATGTAATGTGAAGAGAGACCAGGCAATAGGAACGAAACTGTGCACAGGTTCCAAGGACCTAAGTGGTGAGAGGAGCGGCTCTGTCAGGAGACAATGAAAGATGCTGTGCCAAATCTCAGCCAGTCCAACTCTGACAAGGAGGTGCACTCCTCTGCTCACAGACACCAAGCAGAATAGAAACTGCTTTGCCATGTGCACATATATAAGCTATCCAAGAAAGAGAAAAATTTGAGAGCATGCAAATGTTTTTGGAAAACACTCCAATAATTATAAGTTAAGAAAACTTTGAAACATACCAAATGCGGAGGCTCATTTATCCCAAGTGGTTCCTGAAAAACATTAAAATGTTTAAAAATTGCATTCATGTTTTTATCTGGCTTTAGAATGTTTTGAAAACACACCCCTTGAAAAGCTTTAATGGCCTTACCAATTTACTAAATGTCTTCAACTGCCTAAGACCCTCAACCTATGGAATTCTCCTAGAACCATTTTAATATTCAGAACTAATTTGAGTATGACCATACTTAGGAGGAACATGGGCCCGGGTACATCTTATAAAGGGTCTGAATTTCTGACACTCTCACAGGCATCCCAACTGCTCTGCAGTGCTTTTTCCCAGATTTCTCAGTCTTACACACTTCATGACCTTGTGCACACACGCAAAGAGACAACTACCTCCTGATACCTTCTGCCTGGGAAACTTGCTTTTACCCCTTAAGAAATCACTGGATGCAAGCCTTTCTTGGGCAGGGTCTGTAACCCCAGTTGCTGAGCTCCCCAGCATGGTCTGCACACTTCATCTTCTCACTAACCACACTATACTTAATTGCCTGAGATCTATCTCCCCTAAGAGATCAAAAACCATCAGTATAGTCATGTTCATCTTTGATCTCTAATGAGTCAGCAGGATGTCTAACAAATCAGAGGCAGGAGGGAAATCCTGCCGAATGAATGAACTGGTCAAACTACCAAGCTTGCTGGAAATTCATGTATTTGTTTACTGCATACACATGCAACACAAGATAATTCCACAGTCTCACTTTTAGAAAATGCTCCCCATGGAAGGCTGCATCCCGCCACATGCTACTGGCATGGATCCGTCTCACACTTTACTTACCAATTGGATTGGTCGAATTGACAGTATTATATTATCTGATCCTCCCCAATCAAAAAAGCACTTGTATTTTCCTTTCTCTAAAATGTACTGCTCTCCACAGAAGAACTTCTGGTGGTAGGCAACCCACCTAGTGGGAGAAGAGAAAAAGGAACAGAAGAGAGGTGGCACCAAGCAGCTCACAGCTTTAAGCAGCAGACTCTCTGGGCTCCCCAGACCGGGATACTTACACTCCACTCTTAACATGAATGGATCTTGTTTCGCTGCCAAAACCGATTTCTTCTAAGTCAGAAATTTCCTGATTTGTAATGTCAATAAACTTCCCATTTTCCAAGTCAGATTCAAATAGTGTGACAGAAGATTCTATGAAATTCTAAAAAAACAGGAAGAGGAAAGTTTAGGAAAACACTCATTTGTTTCATGGGTTGCCACAGCTCAACACAACTCTACATACTCACATGACAACGTCCACACAAATAACTCCAGAAAGAGTTCTAAGTGGCATGAAAAATAATGTTGTAGTCCCTATTCCTATTTAGTTTGAAGGAAAAAGTTAAGTCTGGACTTGCTCTAACCCCAAAATAGAACATGTTTAAATAAATGAAAATCAGTTAACAGTTTTAGGTAAACTGCTGAGATTAGAGACTATTACATGTAACACTAATTTTTAAAAAATATTTTATTATTTTTATTTTCTGTGGTGTGTGTGTGTGTGTGTGTGTGTGTGTATGAGTGTACTGCCTGCATGTATATAAGTGCACCTGTTGTGCAGTGCCCAAGGAGGTCAGATGAGGGCACCAGATCCCCTGGAACTGGAGTTGTGCATGGTTGTTAGCTGCCATGTGGGTGCTGGGAATTGAACCCAGGTCCTCTGCAAGAGCAGTCAGTGCTCTTAACCACTGAGCCATCTCTCCAGCCCCTGTAACACCATAAAAGATACTCAAAGTCTCACTTGAGCAAAACCTATGAGGCAAAAGTGAAACTACAATGTACTATGTAGAACATGAGACACGCTTTCATGAGCCTTAAATGCAATGAACTCTAAAAAGCTATTTATTCAATGCTGGGAATGGTGGCTCAAGCTTACAATTCCAGCACACAGGAGGCAGGCAGAAGCAGGCAGATCTCTGTGAGTCTGAGTCAGCATGTTCTACATAGAGAGAGGTCTAGGTCAGCCGGGGCTATATAGTGACACCCTGTCATAAAACAAAAACAAGACAAAACTGAAAGCTGTTTATTCAAAAGTCAAAATGAAGACATGAAATTGTTTTAAAGTTAATAGTGGTTTATATATTTAAGTGAAGGTATCTTGCAAAAAAAATCAAACTTAAAATTTCATTTCATATGAGGAACATTAAAACCAAATATGTAATGCCTAATTTCAAACTACAAACATTTTCACCATTTAAACTTAAATTAAGAAAGATCTAAAACTCAAATTTTTTCAGAGAACATTGCTAGTAGATATATAACTTGGGCAACTGTTTGGAGAAATAATTTAGAAGGTTGAAAAGACTTAAAACTCTCCACACTATGAATCTAAAATCTCCTTTAAGGAAAAGTTTCCTGAATAAACTACATGGTGAGGAATGAATGTGCAAATATGCATCATTAGAATAGCAAACTGTTGTAAATAAAGCAAATGGTCAAAAGATGAGTTCATAAAACTTCATTAGATGTCATGTGACAGAATATTAAAGAGTACACAATTTTTTTGACAACCTAAAAGCTAAATGATAATGTACACTATTTCCAAAAAGGATTGCCACATGAGACTGTTTTACTTCTTCCATTTCTCAGCCAGGGAAATGGAACAGAGGTCTTACAGCTAGTGCAAAACTAGCAATAAATCGGGATTCCAAATCTGTTTATCTACCTTGTGCTTTTAATCTCTGACAGACATAAAGATGAGAATATTGGTGACATTACCAATATTCAAAAAGAAACTATTCATAAAGAAAGACTTTCTTTTTTTAATCAAGAGTGTTGGGGGCCAGAGAAATAGTTCAACGGTTGAGAACATTGGTTGTTCTTACAGAAGACCCAGATTCAAATCCCAGCACCAACATGGCCGCTAACAACTATCTATAATGCCAGTTCTAGGGGATCCAACACTATCTTCTGACATTCGTAGGCATTGGGCAGCACGTGTGCACTTCCATACATGCAGGAAATACATGCATACACATAATATAAACATAAAAAATAATAAAATCAAGAGTGTGTATTATTAGGTATGGAAAAATTAAAAATTTTAGCCTATGTTTTTCAATTTGGGGAAGATATATTTTAATTGTTAAATGTAGAACATAATTTTTAAAAGCATCTTCCTTGGGGGCTGGGCAGATGACTCAGGAGGTAAAGCGCTTCATGAGGACCTGAGTTTGGATCCACGGCACTCATAAAAAGCTGGGCATATGGCAAAGAGGGGGAAGACCATCTCCAGGCCCCATGTCTTACTGAAGAACCAATGCCATTGATAGCTACTGGGAGAGGAAGAATCTGTTTTTTTCTTTTTGGGAGGGTGTGGCCACTGGTAGATTTTTCATGCTCCCATGGATGGCCCCACACCCATGCACATATGGCAGGACTTACTGGGCTTAGTGGGTTATCAAAAGAGAACAAAAGAGAGAGAGGGAGAAATAAAGCTGGGAGGGGGGCTTGCTAGGGATGTGTGAGGGAAGTTGGAAAGGGAAATATGGAGTAAACATGATAATATTTCATTTTATGCACATATGAAATTTTCAAAAATAAAGAAAAAAATTAAGTGGGGCATAGTGACACACTCCCATAATGCCAGTGCTGGGGAGGCATAGACAGGCGGATTGCTGGAACTCACTGGCCAGTCAGCCAAATCAGTGAGTACCAGGTTCAGTGAGGGACCCTGTCACAAAAATTCAGGTGGCATTAGAAGAAGGCATACACACACAGACACTACACCCCTTCCTATTAATTAGTTCAATGTTTGTGAATAAAGTCTTAGACCTACAAAAAGCACTATCAACTTCTCTAAGTCCCAACAATACTTTTTTACTCTTAATTTATAAAAGTAAGATCTATAAATAGACGGCTTCCAAGTGATCATTCACTTCTTACAAGCCAGTAAAAGAGTTCAAAAAGAACAGAGTATCTCTAATAAGTAGGAAGAAATGACTTGTAAAAACTTTCTTATGGGGAAACATCACAACAGACACCCAAATATCCAGAACATTATAAGGGAATATTTTAAAAACCTATACTCTACTAAATTTGAAAATCTAAAAGAAATGGATAGATACCGAAAACCATGGGAATCACCAAAGTTAAACTAAGAAGAGACCAACGGTTTAAACAGACCTATAACATATAAGGAAATTGAAACATTAATAGAAAGCCTCACAACTAAAAAAAGCCCAGGCCTAGATGAATTTATTAGCAGAATCCTATCAGACATTTAAGAAGACCTCCAACCAATACTATATAAATTATTCAAAATGATAGAAACAGAGGACGAACTACCAAATTCCTTCACTCTAGTACCCAAGCCAGGTAAAGACACAACCAAGAAAGAAAACTATAGATCCATATCCTTAATGAACACAGATGCAAAAATTCACAATAAAATACTGCAAACTGCATACAGATGTACATCAAAAAGATCATTCACCAGAATGATTCCAGAGATGCAGGGATGGTTCAATATACACAAGTCAATAAAGGTCATTAATCATAGAAATGGACTCAAAGACAAGAATGTGGTCATCTTAATAGATGCAGAAAAGACCTTCAACAAAATTCAACATGCATTTATGTTCAAAGTCCTAGGAATTGGACTGAAGGGAACATACCTCAACATAAGTAAAAGCTATATAGAACAAACCCACAGCCAACATCATTCTACATGGAGAAAAAATGGAAGCATTCCCATTAGAACCAGGAACCAGACAAGGAAGTCCACTATCTCTACTCCTTTTCAACATAGTGTTTGAAACTCTTGAAACTCTTGCTAGAGCAATAAGACAAGAGAAGGAAATTAAAGGAGTACTAATTGGAAAAGAAGAGGTCAAACTATGCCCTTTGCAGACGATATGATACCATACCTAAGAGATCCCCAAAGTTCCACCAGAAAACTCCTAGAACTGATCAACACTTTTAGTATAGTGGCAGGTTATAAAATCAATGGATAAAAATCAGTAGCCTTTCATCAATAACAAGCAATTGGAGAAAGAGTACAGGGAAACACTCCCATTCATAATAGCTGAAAAAAAATTGGAATAAACCTTACTAAAGACACCAAAGATCTCTACAATGAACATTTTAAATCATTAAAGAAAGAGATCAAGGAAGACACCAGGAGATGGAAGGACCTCTCATGCTCATGGATTGGAAGAATAATATTGTGAAAATGGCCATCCTACCAAAAGCAATATAAAGATTCAGTGAAATCCCAATCAAAATCCCCATGACATACTTCACAGAAATGGAAAAGAAATCCTGATTCCATTTAGAATCACAAAAGAAACTAAATGGGTAGCCGAAGCAATCCGGACCTCAAAGGGCAGTGCTAGAGGGAGAAGGGATTATCACTCTGGATTTCAAACTATATTACAGATCTATAGTCAAATATAGCATGATTTTGGCACAAGCATAGACATGTAGAACGATGGAACAAATAAAAAACCTAAACATTTTTTCACACATTCTCAGCCACCTGATATTAGAAAAAGGTGCCAAGAATAAACAGTGGAGGAAAGGCAGCATCTTCAACAAATGGTGCTAGCAAAACTGGATCTCTACCTGTAGAAGAATGAATGCACAAAAGCCAACTCCAAATGGATCAAAGACCTCAATGTGAAACTGGAAACCCTGAAAATATTAGTAGAAAATATTGTCAGCAACCTACAAGATATAGGTCTGAAAAGGATTTTCTAAACCTGACAGAAGTTGCTCAGGAATTAAGGTCAACAATCAAGAAGTGGGACCCCGTTAAACTAAAAAGCTTCTGTACAGAAAAAGAAACAATCAAAAAAGTGAAGAGAAAACCCAAAATTTGGGAAAAAATCTTCACCAGTGACACATCTGACAGAGGTTTAACATCCAGAATATTTTTTTAAACAAAGAATTGAGAAACCAAATGACCCAATTAAAAGATGGGCTAAAGATCTAAAAAGAGAGTTCTTAAAGGAAGAAATAAAGATGGCTAAGAAACATCTCAAAAAGTGTTCAACATCGTTAGTAATTAGGGAAATGCAAACTAAAACCACCCTAAGATTTCACCTTACCCCAATCAGACTGGCTAGGATCAAGAGAACAAATGATACCAAATGCTGATGAGGATGTTGTAGAAAGGGGAACACTCATTCACTACTGATGGGATTGCAAACTCATGCAACCCCTATGGAAAACAGTGAAGGGAACTCTTTAAAAGCTAAAATGAACCTGCTGTGTCATCCAGTTATATGTGAACCTACCATATGACCCGGCTATACCACTTCTTGGCATATACCCAAAGGACTCATCCTATTGTAGAGATACTTGTAAAACCCTGTTTGTTGCTGCTTTTTTCACAATAGCTGAAATGGAAGCAAACTAAGTGCTCCTCAATTGACCAGTGGTTAAGAAAAATGTGGTACATTTACACAATGGAGTTCTAGTCAGCAGTAAGGAAAGATGAAATAATGAAATTTGCAGGTAAATGGATGGATCTAGAAACTGTTATACTAAGTGAAGTAACATAGACTCAGAAAAACAAAAGATGTGTGCTCTCTCTCATTTGTGGATCCTAGCACCAAATCCTTTTGAATTCCATGTTCTTTAAATAAGATGATGCTGTACAGCAGTCTCTTCTGTGTAAAATAACTAACAACATCTCGACTTCAGCTGTGCCTGCATGCGAAACATCGTCACAATCGGGCTTGTTGACAGTTGTGCTCCTTCATTAAGGAAGGGGCTAGCAGGGTCATTGGACCCTCACCTGAGTACCCAGCCACTCTTCCCAGCCAACTGTATGTAATTTGGCCCTAATCACACATGGTCTCCTAGATTTGGGGATAACTAAAGTATATAATCTGGGGATTATATACTTTAGGAAGAGAAGGCTTGATCCATGCTGGATAAAGGCTTTCCAGTGTGCATACTCCCAGGTCACTCATATACCTCAGCAACCCCTCAGTCATTTCTGTAAGTAAGCTCAGTAAATTCATTGGTTCCCCAGGAAAACTTTAATCAAACATTGGTTTGACACTAGAACCTTAGAAGGGGATAAACATTGCCTAGAATCCCCAGGAAAAGAATTCTCACAACAGATGGAAAATTTATTTGTCAATGTTATTATGTATCACAATTATTAAAAAAGAAAATGAGAATGTAAAAGATGTTAAAAGGATATGGGAATGGAGATATTTTCCAAAATAAAAAAAATGAGAAAGCCTAAGCAAGTGATGAAGGTCTGAATAGGTTTGTTATGATATCTAAAGGATGAGACAAAAGTAAGATACACATAATCTTAAATTTTCTAAGGTCATAGTTTAGTCAACTAGTTTAAGAAACAAAATATATGTCTATTCAAGGTTATCTGAGAATGTTTAGTTTTTGCTCAAGCTTTATCTACATAGCACATGGTAATTAAAAGTACCAGCCTGGTGGAACTAACCTCATTGGATCTTTAACAGCCATACTTTGAGGCCTATACTAATCTGGTCAGAGGGACTTAAAGGACAGTTTTTGCTCCTTGCCCCCCAAGGTCAACTAAGTTCCAGGGGACTATAGAGCATCTCTCAAAATGTCCTGTAACTGTGGTGAGTCACCTGTCCTCTAATTCAGGGAGGCCATGGAGACCCCACCAGATGGACTTGAACCAGTGTCCAGTCTATAAAGAGGAGGGTCAACACAGAGGAAATATTTCCTCCATGCTTCCAAGTTAAGCTAGGCATGGTCAAGAAGGACCTTTGACTGACCATCACATAGATGAAACTGATAAAAGGAGCCAAGGGCTCCTCCCAAGCCCACATGATCCCTGGGGAACAGATCCTCAAACGACCTTAAGAGTAAAAATAAATTGATTTGGGCCAACTGAATGGTCTTAACACCCAAAAGGAAAGTATAACCAAAGATTAAAGTGATCAGTATATTTAAGATTTCAAGGGATTACACTTCCAAGACATTGGATTAAGTCCATATAAAATGTTATTTAGACAATTATTTCTCATTGATAATTTTGTTTCTAATCACAAAGTGCTGCTCAGATGTAAGACTTCAAATCCTGGTCTGCAATACTGTAGTGTCCACCTGTAGCTAAGGGAGACAACCCACTGTTGTTCTCAAATGATGGCTAAATTTGTTTTCTCCCCCTATCTAGAAGCCTTTCATAGGGAACTGACACTGATTCTAGCCACCTCAACAGTTATCAAAGTGCCTGAAAACAAATCCTGAGTCCATCACTCTCGAGTCCAGCCCTGGCAGACAAGAGGAAAATGAGGAGGAACCGAATAGAGGGATGCTTTTGAAAGCTCTCATCAAGAAATCCTAATGGATTCTGATATAAACATTTGAAATTTGCCCTGCTTTGACTTTTTTCTGGTTCTCTGTCTAGAACTTATAAGGCTAACTACTCTTGTCTTTACTTCTCCTAGGCACAAGTCAAGGATTTTCTTTTCTCCCAACAGTTGAGCTATGCAATTTGGGAGTCTTTTAAATAGACCCACTGAAGGGGTACCCCAATTGCCTCACCCTGCATCCGTGCTCATCATGGAAGAAGACAGAGCAGTTTGTGACCCGATTCCCTATCAGAAATTTGGGTAACCTCTTCAAGGGATGGTGTGATAAGAATAGGAGGTAGGAATTGACTAGGTAGTTAGGGTAAAAAGACCCCAAAGAAAAGTAGCCAGTTTCTTCGTTAAAAATCAAAATGTACTTGGGCCCCTTATCAACATACTCTGTTCCAAAGGCCAAAAATGTCAAAAGTATTTCAGAGCTCTTATCTCATCCCCAAAAGATTTTAGGGTTACCTCTTCAGAAGGGGGAATGTTAGAGTAACAAATATCTTCAAAAAAAAAAGGAAGGAAGGAAGGAAGGCATCCTTGGCTACATAGGGAGTCGGAGGCCATCCTGGATACATGAGACTAAAGTTGAGGGGGGAAGAGGAATGTGGCAGTGGCATGGGGGAGAGCAGAGAAACAGAGACAAAGAGAATTACTTAATTACTGTCACTGAGCAGAAAAGGGGAGATGGGATCTAATGTACAAATGAGGAGGAAGGAAGGAAGGGAGGAAGGGAGGAAGGAAGGAAGGAAGGAAGGAACGAACGAACGAACGAACGAACGAAGCTAAGTTGTCAAAAAAAAGTGATGGGGAGATATCGGAAGAATTGAAGAGGAGGGAGCAGGCATGGATTTGATCAAAAGACCTTATATGCATGTATGAAATGCTCAGTAATTTTTTTTTAAGTTAAAAAAAAGAAAAAGAACTCTGCCTCCTCTAGCACCTATCAACTGCTAAAGGTCCTCTGCTGGAGGTTAGGCCTCAATAGCCCGGCCCCATCCATGATGGAATTTTTAATTGGTTCAACCTTGTACAGGTCTTCCAAGATTTTTGATAGTAGCAAGGATTCTAATGCATTTGACTTTATTGAATATATTTACATTCAGTTTCTGAGCAAGTGACTTAGAAATGAGCTGGGAATCTTTAAAGTTTATTTGGGTTTCTGACTTTTCTGCTCTTGAGTTTCTTCTGCTTATTGAATTGAAGGGAAATAATCAAAATCACAAATGTTTCTGTGGTTATAGTTTACTGGAGTTGCTTCAAAGATATATACTGAGAAAATGAACTAGTCACAGCCATTGTAAAACACTGTAAAGCACTTGCTGAGATTTGAATGATCACAAGGTGCCATGGGAAAATTTTTGCTAAGGTAGTCACACATGTTCCAACAAATACAAGTAAAGCCAGATCAAGACATTTAATTCACTTTTTATACTATCACATAGGAAATTTTTATCATGACTTTACAACTCCATATGCTGTTATGTGATCACACATCCTATGACTCCATTCATTTCTCTCACCGGAATTTAGCCACCATGAGGATGAGCTGAATAGTCAGTTACTAGGAAATACCTTAGTGGATGTACAACTAAGATCTTTATTGCCAAAGAAAGGATGTAAAAGACTGAAGAAAATATTAGTTCCTCTTAGTGCTAAAATTAAAATATACTCTCTTGCCCAAATAACAAGTTTAACAATTATTCAAGCACATTGATGAGCAGTGAATCAATCTTAATGACATTTTTAAACAGTAACAGTTGCTTTCAGGAAAAATAAAGTTGCTGTATAAAGTTGCTTTTATATCCTACATCTTTCTCTGATTAACTAACTAAATATACTAACATTACATGAAAAAATAAATAAATAAAAATAAAAACTTTCTTATACTGGACTACCTGTCAGCTTTCAAGGAATTAAAAATTGCTGACAGAGCTGGGTCAAATATATGAAAGTTTAGAGTAAAAGGCAACAGTTTTTTGCCTGAAATTTCTATCATAAAATAACTTCTAGCCCATAATTGGTTTTTCAATTCTATCTTGAGAGGAAACCTTTGAAACTGAAGACAGTGGCTACCTTTGTTTCTTTATATTAAAAAAAAAAAAAAAAGGAGGAGGAGGAGGAGGAGCTAGAAGGATTCAAACTGGATCCCTTATCATCACTGATTTTATTAACATAAAACTTTATTTCCAAAACATTTCTTTCCTGAGTTTTCCTAATTTCTTATTTTACACACAACACACACACACACACACACACACACACACACACACACACACAATGCTATCTCATTTATTTTAAAAAAGCAGATATTAGTAACCCATCAGTGATCTCCTTTCAAGTCCCCAGACAAGTCTCCCAACAGGGGTGTGATGTTTACACCTTGAGTGACACATCAACAAAGCTGGTTCTGCTGACAACATGAACCTCCCAAACCAGAGGATCCTAGACATGCTCTGTTACTAGCATACTGAAAGTGTGCTAGCTAGCTTACAGCAACTTTGAGGATCCAATGATGGCTGATCCTGGCTCAGACTGTGCTTGTCAGGAATCAGTATTAACAGTCACCAAGAAAACCAAATCCAACTACAAAGGCAAGGTTCTGGGGCAGCCCTCAATGACAAGTATCTGTCCTCCCCAATTTTGACAACAAACTCCTGGTCTCTGCCTCTACTCCCTTTGCTCCTTGAGAACTTGTTCTTTAATTCTCTTTTGGGATTTTAGAAATTGAGAGAAGGGATGAGTTGAAATGTGACTTGGATTACTGTGTTTTACTGCAGAAGGACATGGAAAAATACTGACTTTTGCTTGGGTGTTGCATCTTTGCCCCATCATTTAGACATACTTGTGTCATGCAGGCATGTACTTGACTTGAGCAATGACTTGCACTGATTACATTGTGTGGGTCCTGAGGAAGCTAAAGCAGTGAGGGGAGTAAGCTGGGAAACAGGTTGGGGGCTCAGGCCCCATGAAACAGTGAGACTTGGAGCTAAGCAGAGGAGGGACCCATTAGCACAAGGTTTATTGGGAGTGTAAGGGTTCACAAACAACTATGGTCACACAGTCTGAGATTCCTACAGTTTTCCATTTCCAAAGACTTAGCAAGGATCACCTAAGTGTTATACCTCCCTCTTTCCATTTTCCACTTGTCTGTGTCCTTCCTTGGTTTACAGCTTTTATCTTCCATCTTTTTCTAGGTATTCTCCCTTTCTGACCCACCACCTTGGCTTTATCCCATGCTACATTTTCTTTTTAACCTTGCCAAATACACAGTATCTGATCTAGTCAATTAGCTGTATTCAAGGTGGTATCCCTGCTGGCCAGAGCTGAAGCTCCAAGTCAATTGGTATGCTCAGTCATGTGCCAGAGCTGGGTCCAATCTTCTGAGGCTGAAACTCCAAATGACAGGTATACAAAATATGAGATTAAATGTGAAAAAAAATTGGCTGGTGGTATAATTTAGGGGTAGAGTGCATGCATGCATGAGGCCTTGGGTTGGATTCCCCACAAAAACAAACCAGCAAAATGAAACATTTAAATGCCTCTAGAGGTAAGTGGATGAGATACTTGCAACGAATGAGAATCTAGGTTACTACCATCTACATAATGTTCTCTTGACATTTATGTTGCTAAATGTCCTACAGACTAGTTTTTCAGCTCAAGATTCAACAATGATGGAATGATTCTTAGAAGTATATTCTATTTTACATTTTTAAAGCACTTGACTTATTTGGTGCAATCACAAATATAGCATAGCCTATTAGGGAAAAAAAAAAAACTAATTAAGAACTGCTTTAAGGGCTGGAGAGATGGCTCAGCGGCTAAGATCACTGACTGCTCTTGTAGAGGACACGAGTTCAATTCCCAGTACCCACATGGTGGCCAAGAACCATCCTTAACTACAG
>NW_008345684.1:1748473-1767113 GCF_000622305.1 Nannospalax galili | reverse complement strand
TCCAGGGGAATCCGATGCCCTCTTCTGACCTCCGTGGCATTGCATGACACGGGTGCACTCACACACATGCAGGCAATATACTTGTACACATAAAAATAATAAAATATATTTAAAAATTTTAAAAAACTGCTTTAAGTTCAAAGATGAATCACGGGCTGAGTAATTTTATTACTTTTAAACTCTATAAACCCCCTCAGCTGAACCTGCCAGTGAGTTCTTTTGTTATATGCCCAGGTGGGCAACGAGCTAGAGATGCCAGTGGAGAACTGGTAAATTCATTAATTTAAGAGAAACAATGGTCTGCTTGGTACCATCTGGGTTTAGAGGTTTGCAAAAAGCAAAATCAAAGAACAAAATAAATCTTAAGCTAATATAAAAATGAAGAAAAACATGCACATTGAGAAAGTTTTATTGAGGAAGCCAAGGGATAAAAATTCCTTATCCCCAAAAGCCTGAACTCAATGTTTCTTTCAGTCCTTTCTTAAAAAGTAATCAGCTTCGAGTGAATATATCAGAATGACTCATCTGGAATTGGGAAAGTCCCAATTGGGAATATCTGGTTGTCCTCTCTAAATCACTCCATGACACAGATCCCATTATCCCTGAGGAACATGTCCGGTATTTGACCTCAGTGAATCCAGAGTGTTCCACGTACTGCAGTCAGGATATCTGAAAACTGCCCCACATTCTGCAGCTTTTCTCTGTGTCCTCCAGAATTGTGAATGTTATGTTTCCCTTTGTTCCAGGCTGGAGACTATGGGAAAAGGTGTGCCACACTAGCTCTCCCTGTTAACTCACTAGGGCTATACCAGCACTCTAAGAACTGCTTCCCATTTATGTGCCATGGCTGAGGAATACACAATATTAAAACATTAGTGTTGTTTTATGACATTTTCACTATATATATGCTATATTATCTAAAAATGTACTTTTTAGCATAATTCAAGTGAATACACTTTAGTGATACACTTATAACAGTATTTGAAAGTCATATTTACATATATATACACCGGCCTGCCATGTGACTCTACATGAATAGCTATAAGAAAAATACTAAGTCATTAATGAGCCTTTGATGGAGTGAAATCCAGTTTTCCATTGTGAAGGTGCTTTTGAAGTCTAAAACAATGGAAATGGGCTCTAGAGGAGACAGACTTGCCCTCTGTCCTCTGCTGTATGCATGAGCAGTTCCCTGCCCTTAACATGCTCAGTTCTATATAGTTAAGACAGAATCATAGGACTCTGTACCTCACAGTCTGAAAATCAGTGCAAGTCTATAATAAAGCCATGAACTAATATTTAACAAGTACTAAGATTTTATAAGGATTATAATATCATCTTAAAACGTAGTTTAAAGACACAGAATAGAAGAAAAGGTTTTATTTGAAGGGCATTTTTACTTATTTATACAAAAACTATGTCACCATTTTCATACATGCCCAAAACTTTTGTGCACAGCAGAAATTAAGAAGCTCATTTATGTCAATTTTTTGCCATATGCTATAATAAACTGCCTATATCAAATATCTCCTGATTATCTAGCCATTCTACTAAAATATTTATTTCTTTTCACACCTTTACCTATTGGCAGATTTCAACCGGTACTTTGGGTTTTGTTCTGTTTGGTTGCTTCCATCATGGTCAGTCACTGGGAGATGCCAACACACTCCTTTCTCAACATTTCCAGCATCAGTAATGCTTCCTTTTTTTAATAAGCTGGGAAACTGTTTCAAAGTATTAAATCCTGGCTAACAAAGACTTAGCTAGTTTCCTAAATTCATGTGACCATAATAACCTCAAAAGGGAAAAAGGCTCTGTGGTACTTAATTTTATCTTGCCTAGCTTTTAGAGGTCAAGTACAGTGTTGTCTAAATGGGGAAAATGTGTGGCCCCTGTGGATTAGAATTACACATTCACACTTTAAAAGTTATCACTGTTGTCATTCAATAGCAACCTTCAGTAGATTGACCTCAAATTTTTTCATGTAGAACTTGATGTTGTTACTTTTTTACTAAAAAAGATCATTTCTGAAAAAATAAAATGATCCCTTGTTCTCTGTGCTACTTCTCTCCTTCTGACTCCTCCTGCCTAATAGGGTGGGGTTTGTATAGGTTTTTAGGTTGCTCCCATAGGTAGAAACCTAAAAGCCCAGAAGACAAAATCCCTGTGGTCATCTAAGGTCTATGTGAGCCCCCGTGGAGGACATTCTAGATAACTTAGGGTAGAGATCATTTTGGGGAAAGATTACAATGATAACACCTGATGAGACACATCTCTCTAGGACATTAAAAGTCCACAGGGCTGCTCGGAATAATAAGCAACATTTGATAAGCCCCACTATCCTAGGAAGTCTGCAACACCCATCATCTCTCTGTGCCTCCATCTACTTCTACCTGGAGTCCTATGTTGTTCTGAACCTCCTATCTCCAGTATTACCTCCCCCACAGCATGCTGTTTCTTCAAACAATCATTACAAAGATCTTTCCAAGCCATTAATTTACTAAGGTCCACTAGGCCTGAAAGTCCAACCAGTTACAATCAACTCAAGAAATAAGATTGTGAATTCTTCCACGGCACTAGGTTCTTTACTAACTCGTCCTCCCAAGGTTTTCCCTGACATCCTGATATAACTGCATTTTTCTAAACATACCATAGCTGTGCTTGCATGAAGGTTTCTCAACCTCAGCACTGTGAGCATGAGGGGCCCTCTTATTCCTTATTACAATCATTATACTCATTTATTTATATGTATGTATGTATATGTATACACATGCCACAGTACATGTGAGGAGCTCAGAGAACAATTTATAGGTGTCAGTTCTCAACTTTGATACCATATGTGTCCTGGAGTTTGAACTAAGGTCATCAGGTTTAGTCACTGATCCATTTTCATGGCACATCCTGTCATTTGGTAAAACTTTATTTTACTACTCTTAATTATTTGTATGTATTATGTGTCTATATGTGCATATGAGTGCAGATGCCCATAGGGCACTGGATTCACCTGGAGCTGGCATTACAGGTAGCTGTGAGCTGCCTAACATGGGTGCTGGGAACTGAACTCTTAGAACAGTAAGTGTACAGTACATGTTCTATGTTCTTAATTGCTGAGTCATCCCTCCAGCATCCCATCCTGTCATTCTTTATTGTTGGGGAAAACTTTCATAACATAGGGCTATAGCAAGAATTCCGGACTCATACCCACTAGATATCAGTAGACCCACCTTACCCCAAAATGCTTCCAGGCTGGGCATGGCTGTGCACACCTTTAATCCCAGGACTCCAGAGACAGAGGCAGGCAAATCTCTGTCAGATCCAGACCAGCCTTGTCTACATATCTACATACATACATTCTTGTTTACATATAGCTCCAGGCCAGCTGGGGCTACAAAGGAGATAATAATATTTATTATTATAAAAAGTATAATATTATTATTTATAATGATAAATATTATTTATTTATTATTAAATAAATAATGCACACATACATACAATCTCCAGACTAACACATGCATAAAATCATCCCCAAATGAGAACCAATGGCCTACTCTCTTGACTTTACACATTAACACAAGTTAATAAATATCTTGCTATAAATAGCAACTACCTTTGCCTTTCATCCTGTCTTGGAATTTTTTCACGTGTAACCTTTTTGAATAATGTACCTGAACTTAGCTGTCATCTATCCTATGCAACCTTCTCTGCTCCAAGTAGGGATAACTAACTAACTGACTATTTTCTGGCTACCCCAAGTATTTAATCCAGTCACAGTCAAATAATACCAAACATTTAAATATTGTATCTTCTCTACTAAGAGAAATATTGGGGACAGGGTCTCTGGCCACTATCTGCCCAATACCTCTAACAAGGCATGTGCCCAAAAAATATTACAGAATAGTGACTGGAGAGATGGCTCAGCGCTTAAGAACATTGGTTGTTTTTGCAGAAGACCCAGGTTCAAATTCCAGCACCCACATGGCAGCTAACAACTGTCTATAACTCCAGTCCCAGAGGATCCAACAGCCTCCTCTGATCTCTGCAGGCATTGCACAACACAGGTGCACTTACCTACATGCAGGCAATACATGTATGCATATAAAATAAAAATAATAAATACAATTTTTTTAAGCTTAAAAAAATTTACAAAATAAATGAATGAAAAGTAAAAAAATAAATTATGTTCTATAATAATCACCACAGTTAAGAAAAACAGGCAGGTCCTGCTCAGGTGGATGCTCTCAAATACTATAATCTCATGCTCTATCAGAAGTCATATCCAATTTTCATGGAAAGATGAAACAGATGTGAATTAATGTTAAGAAAGCAAACTCACAGCTTGTAGGTACCGGAAAGACAAGATGGGACCACTTAATGCCCCACAAGCACTGCTATCTTCAAAGTCTCCTTCTTCAAGTAGGAACTGCTGGCCTTTAAAATGTTCCTCTTCATAGGCGACCCACCTAGAAATACAAGACATTCAACTGAGCCATTAATAAAACTAATCAAGAAAGCAAAAGAGAAAAACAAAAGCATAATAGGCAGCTATTCATCTCCGTCATGTTTTTTTCCATGCACAAAGATAGGCAAATGGTATGTACCTCATGGATTAATAATTTCTCTAGTTTGGAAGCTTTCCCCACAGAAGGTTAATCCTAAAACTGCAACAGAGCAAGCTATTAAGTGTTTGTGGTATGATTCCTACCACATCTCACCATGATAGAGAATAGTTTGCCAAGCAGAAATAATGAAAAACACACATGGCCAATGAGAAAAGTTACAAACCCCCTCCAAGATCCAAGATAATAATTTTCATTACACTGCTTAAGGCCTTCTGGAATCAAGGAATGATGACTTTATTAAACATTTACTCAGGGTTTAAGTCAAAGGAATCTCTCCCCAGGCTGCAGATCAAAAACAATACAGGAAGGTTTCCCGAAGAGAAACAGGGAAAGGCCACTGAGCCAGAATCAGCTCTGGTGTTCTGCATGTAGACTAAAAGTTCTGTAAATACTTATGGATGGGCCTTGATTCTATCATCTTATCAGTGGTGATCATGGAAACAGGAAGCATCTTGGCAGAGTACTTTCCAGGGAGGCAAGTTTCCTGAGTTCTAGTCTAAAAGCATCAGTATGAGATGCTGATAAACACTACTGGCTGTTAAAACTCCTTTGTGAAACCTGCCTCTTTATAGGATAATTCATGGTATCTAACACTCCGTGGGCACAGATGACTCATACAATATGCTGTCCTATAAAAATTAGCCTTTAGCTGTACTATGTAGTTAGGGTGAGACCTTCCAACTGAGTGGATTGGTAGGGTGACTAGCCTGTTTCCTCCAGAATTAGGGATCTCTTAATTCAGAAGCTTGAAAAAATGAAGCCCCAAAGGGCTGCCTATTATTATTTTTCCTTTCTCCACCCTTCTGTAGTAGTGAAGATACAAAAGATGGAATTGTTTTCAAATAGCACAAAGTGGTACCTCTTGGTAACTATTCATCTCTCCTTGCTTTGTGTATAAATGTAAAGACTGGGAATGGAAAGGAATTCCAAATAAGATGGAATGAGCCAATCAGCCCACTGATAGTTTTAGCATGTTTGTAATACATAGAGGACTAGGATTCTTTTACTCTTAAAGTGTAAAGTAAACATAAACTTCAGAGAAAACTTACACAGCCTAAACTTTCTTTCATAGTAATGAAGGCATTCAAAGCATGCTTTTAATTATACCTGACTGAGAAAAAGAATGAAGAATATTAAAAAGACCTTAATGCTAAGAGACAGATTCAGGTTAATGTATCAGTTTATAATTACAGAAATAATCTTCCAGTTTTTCTTAGACTAAACTTTGGTTAAGAATAAATTTACATGTGTATCTGAGACATTTATTTACTGTTTGTTGTTTGTTTGTTGAAACTGGGTCCTCTGGTGGCCCCAGCTAGCCTTCAGTTCCACTATGTAGACAGAGAGCCACCTGGGATCAAGGGCCTGCAGCACTACGCCCATCTTATTTATTTATTTTTGAGGCAGGGTTTTACTTTGTAGCCCTTACTGACCTAGATCACACTATGTAAACCAGGCTTGCCTCTAACTCACAGAGATCTACCTGCCTCTGCCTTCTGGGATTAACGGTGTGTGCCATCACAGCCAGCTTGGGATATTTTAATGTACATATTATCTGAAAGAAGCTAAGAACATTAAGGTGGGATGGGATAAGCAAGAGTCCATACTATCAACACATAAATTTAAATAGCTAACATGTCAAACGATGAGAGAAGTGAGGGAAATAACAAGACAGCCAGTCATTTCTAAGCGGAAGCATCACATTTTTCTCCTGCAACTGTCATAAAAAGTGTCAGTGTGTATATATTATAGGTCTTATTTTTAGAGCTTTTTTTTAAACAGTTGTAAAAATCATAGAGAACAACAAAATTTACCACATATTTTAGCTGATAATTTTCTGTAAAGCAAAAAGCTAGCATTAAGTCTATCTAGTTAATGGAAAAAAAACATTTAAGTCCCAGAGGGGAAAAAAAGACAAAAATACTTTATTTAGCAGAGTTTTAACAAGAAGCACATGTATTCATAAATCAGAGAAGATTACAAATAAACATAACAATAAAAATGTGTTTACTCAAACTATATCTGTCCTTTTAACACCAAGTACCTTTTTAAAATATTTTATTTTTATTTTACGTGTATGTGTATTATGCCTGCAAGTGCGTACGTGCACCCATGTCATGCAATGTCCACGGAGAACAGAAGAGGGTGTCAGGTCCTCTGGAACTGGAGTTATAGATGGTTGTTAGCCTCCATGTGGGTGTTGGGACTTGAACCCAGGTCTTCTGCAGGAGCATCCAGTGCTCCTAAATGCTGAGTCATCTCTCCAGCTCCTCAAAGTACATTCTTAATTCAAGGATAAGTAATCAAATAGCTATCAGCATGTCAGACCAAGTATCACTATGACCTACATATCTGACATATTAGAGTTTCTTCCATTTTTCATTTGGCTGGTACAGCCATCACTTAGTATGTGCCACAAAGTGCAAAGCAGAAGTCTGCACATACAGAATCATAAGTGACTGTAAGCAGGTTTAACAGCACCATCTGCTAGAGATGCATAGACAAGTTATACAATGTTATAGTAAATATAAGGAAATACCAATGCTTAAAATGTAAATGAACCACATCCAAAATAACCAGTATGTGAAGGAAGGCATGTGAACATTTCTGGATGAAGTCTAGCCCTGAATTTAAAACAGCAATAAGCTTTGAGCAGTTTCTCCTTGGTAGTTTTACCTGCCAGAACACAAATACAAAGGCATAGCCCAACCTGGTCACAGATTTTCCTAGGGTTTCTGTTCTAGTAATGGCTGACTGAGGCTGTGGCAGTGGCAATACCCTTGTGTTTACATCCAGGGTTTCTTGGAGGGTTTCTTCAAATGCTGTTGGGGACAAGTGCCCAAACTCTTGATTTTGGAATCACTGGGCTGAGTCTGTCCCTTTAAAGACAAAACTATCAAAGCCCTCAGCATATAAGTCAACCAACATCAACAGATCAACAAAAAAGAGGATAAAAACTGGGATCTCACACCTATTCACAACCTGTGGAAAAAAATTATGTTGCAGGTCTGCGACACTGTTTTTAAAAAGCTAAGTGTTGAATTTTTGTATTAAACACACACAACTACTTCTGTTTCAAAATCTTTAATACCAATAAGTAGGCATAGCCATTACTAATTCAAATATTTTACTTCCCACAATACAGAAGGGGGATATATTACTAGATAAGACTGACTGCCTTTGTTCTGTTCAGTGCATTTTTTTTGAGATAATCTTTAAAAGCAAACTACTAAATCACATACTGAAAATACAATACTCACACTCCACCAATGACACGAATTGATCCAATTCCATGAAAATCCTTATCATTTTTTAAAAACGTAGGAACAGAATATATATGTTCACTAAACTCTTTGGTCTTTCCATGGAAGTGAGGTTTTTCATAAATAATAACCTGAAAAATGTGAAAATATTATTTAACATGCTCATAGTATAGATACATTCTAATTACTTGAGTGGCATTAAAAACAACATGAAGAGGGGAAAATACCTGCTTTTAGAATTAAGTTTACAATATAAAACAGTATTTGATATTCATGAAGAGTATATGAGTTATTATTAATGTAAAGTATTTATTCACAGGATTCTCTCATATTAATACACCTGGCTGTGATTAATACACCTGATTATCCAAAGGTTAGCACCATCACATAGGGTAAACTGCCTTATAAACAATTCTCGAATTATCTTTACACATTTACTCTTGGGTTTTGAATTTACAACAGACCTACCTCATATCTACTGAATTCCCCCCATAAGATGCAAAAACATTTTGCAAAATTCCAGAGCATAAAAATAAATTACCAGCCAGGCGTGGTGGTGCATGCCGTTAATCCCAGCACTTGGGAGGCAGAGGCAGGCGGATCTCTGAGTTCCAGGCCAGCCTGGTCTACACACGACACAGGTGTACTTACACACATGCAGGCATAACACTTATACACATAATAAATAAATAAATAAATAAATAAATAACCTACCAAGTTCCAATAAAACAAAACAAAACAAAAAAAACCCTCCTTCTTAAAACACTAGCTGCTTTTAGAAGAAACAGATATTGAGTTTTTAAAATTTAAAAGCAAAACTTGTTAAAAATCAGAAGTGATGGAAAACTGTGTTTTGCTGACTAGATATTTTATTCAAATCTAGAGATGGTATGACTGTAGTAGAAAATAAATTGACAAGTAAAGAACTCTGCTAGCACAGATTCTTCTACTATTTTGCTGTTTTCCACTTCTCAAGTACCATTGCTCTAAGCATGTGAACATGATAACAGCGTTAAACTGTCCACACTCCATCACTTAGTCCTAGCTATGGCTAAAGGAATAATCTGAACACAACTGAGGAACCCAAGATCTTGATGAATAAAACCCCACGCTATATAAAACAAACAAAACAACTTCTTTATGTCTAAAAATTCATAACATTATAGACCGAAAAAAATTATGTAATACTGATCTCAGTGTTGCTACATACTAGATTTTCACAGGGACCTATATTTGAAGTAATAAAGTTTTATTTGGGTTTAATCCTCACTGCACGTGATGACAACATTCAAGCTAAGTAAAAAGCAATGGTTCTTTGATGAGTAGCTCTTGTGATATTAATGTCAATTAGTTTCTAACATAAATTGTGATTACTTATGACAACCAATCCATTCACATATACCTAGAACCTGTCAAACTGTAAATGCCTAAGAAGACTCAGCCTATCATACTTGAAGTTCTGACTCACCAAATAGAAAGCTGCAACAGGAGTAACTCAGAGAGTGCTGGATAATTCTACATCTATTTGATCAGCAGTTTGTCATGAGATGCATTTTCTTTTTTTTTTTTTTAATTTTATTTATTATTTTTATTTTATGTGTATTCATGTATTGCCTGCATGTAGGTAAGTGCACCGGTATCATGCAATGCCTGCGGAGGTCAGAAGAGGCTGTTGGATCCCCTAGGACTGGAGTTATAGACAGTTGTTAGCTGCCATGTGGGTTCTGGGATTCAAACCCAGGTCTTCTGCAAGAACAACCAATGTTCTTAACCGCTAAGCCATCTTAGCAGCCCCATGAGATGCATTTTCAAATCACCTGGGGAAATAAAATTTTTTCAACTCATACAGGATCAGAAGGGAAACTATGTCTGAGAAGGGAAACTAGGTCAAAGTATTTTTTTTTAATTCAGATGATTTCCATATGTAGTTAAAGTATAATAGATACATTCATGAGAGATTTCTTTTTTTGTTATTGTTTTGGGGTTTTTGAGACAGCCTCTCCCAGTAACCCAAGCTAGCCTGGAACTTGCTATGGAGACCAGGCTGGCCCAGGCTGGCCTCAATTTCACAGAGATCCAACTGCCTCTGCCTCAAGTGCTGGGATTAAAGGCATGCATCACCACCATGCCCAGCATGAGATGTGAGTTTTAAAACTGAGAAAATTGCAGTCATAAATCAGGAAGTTGATAAAAGGAGGGCAGGAGGCACTGGATCTGCTTTGATGAGAGAAGGGAAGGATTTCTTTTCACACACTTTGTAACTATTTCCTCCTCCCCCCACACCTTGCTTGATCCTGCCACTGCTGTCACCCAGTTTTCATTGTCTCTATCCTTCCTTTCAGGCACTCATACCAGACATTCATCCTTTAAGAGCTATCTGTAACTCATTAGCCTTGATCTCTCCTAAGCATCATTCTCAATTTCCTACTGGCTGTCTCCACTTGAACAGCTAGCTTCTACCTAAAGGCAGCCATGACCAAACAAAAAAACCCAACTGGTTATCATCCCACACAGGGGAATTGATGGGTCTGTGGGAAGTGATAGTACAGACCTCCATCTTTTTACATTGACTTCACTCCCCATTCACAACCACAGGAGAGCCTGGGAGAGGGCACAGAAATCTTTCTATGCAGTCACTTCCCACTACTGCAACCTGCACTAGTTAGGCAGTACACATTCAGGTAACTTTCTCATTCTAATTCAAAATACTTAAAAGATTAGTGTTCAGTCTTTTGAGTCCACTACAAAAGTCTGCTCAAGGCTTACCTTTAAGTTCATAGGCATTTCCACCTTCAGTCCACCCTAAAGATGACAAGATATTTTAAGACATGCAAATATATAAAGCGTGAGAAAGTAAGTTACAAAATAAGTGATATGTAGGGTACAAAATTCTAATTAAGACTATAAAATAGTCAAATTTAAGTGATGGCAAATTTAAAGTTCAAAACTCTATACTAGTCAAAACCAAGTCAAACTGATCTGCACAAATGGAGAAGGAGCTAGAAACTTTTTAAAGTTTCCAGGTTAGAACTACAAGGTAGAAAACTGAGGTTTAGTCTTTGAACACACATGAGCAATGAAAGACAATACTGGAGTATTCCAGACAGAAGAGTGGAATTGCTAATAGCTTTGGAAGTTACATTTGGCAGAGATTTCTAAATCACTTATCCAAAGTTACCCCTACAAGTACTTGGGTTTTCTAAATTAGGGCCTGTAGTAGCTCCATACCTCTCCTTCCAAGTTCCACCAACACACTTAACCATACTTAATGTCCTTATAACAACATCAAGACTACATAGTAATATCTTTCTTACAAAAACTCTGTTTTGGTAATTCTATTGTTAAAAATGCTACTCCAGGGACTGGAGAGATGGCTCAGGGGTTAAGATCATTGGCTTCTCTTGCAGAGGACTAGGGTTCAATTCCCAGTACCCACATGGTGGCTAACAACTGTCTGTAACTCCAGTTCCAAGAGATATGACACCCTCTTCTTCTGACCTTCATGGGCATCATGCAACGCAGGTGTAACTTATACCCATCCAGGCAATACGCTCAATACACATAAAATAAAAATAATAAATTTAAAAAATGCTACTCCAGATTGTAATGCTTAAGATTTCATCATTTGTCCTTGTTTCTCTTTTTCACAGTATACACTCAAATATGTTTTATCACATAGCCTATACTTAATTTAATAATTTGTTTCTCAAAAAAAAAAGTTTTCCACAAAAATACAGCAGGCACTTTTTTAATCTTTAAGAAGGGAAACATTGAGAGAACTACCAATTTACTATTAATGGTGAGCTTACTGTTCATTATTAAACTGGAGATAATTAACTACAGCTAATTTTCTAATGAGCATCAACAAAACAAACTCAGAACTTTATTAACTACTCAAGAGTTTTCACAGAACAAAACTTACAAAAAAACTGTATGTATTGTGATAAACTTACCGGAATACAAAATAAATTCAAACACTCTGTATAATATGAATTTAAAAAGCACTCATAGTTTGTTAATTCAGTGGCACACATTCATTTTTTGAGACTGAGGGCTATCAGTCTCAATGACTGATAGCAATGATCACAGCTCTTTAGTCTGTACTCATGGGTGCCCAGGAAGAGAAGGCCCTTGGTTGGAATTTGCTTACCATTTGAAGTGGATACAGGGACTTCATTTCTGCTGCAGAAATCTCAAACAGCCCCTGGTCTTCCTCCAAAATTGTAGCTTGCCCCTTAAAATTAATATCTGGGTAGGCAAGCCAACTAAATAGGGAATAAATGGTTGGTTAAAATGCAATAATAATACTTTAATTTGATTCTGCACAAGGAAAAAGGACTATCAAAAATCCCATTACAGAATTACACTAATAAAATCCACCAAAGTAATTAGATAGGCAGCATCTGATGATGAGAGTTAACATGTTATTAAAAGCTTATTTTCACATACTTTCTACCTTCTCTGTCTAATTAACTTCCAGGTGCTATGTATTACTTTTTTTCCTAGAAGTTTTGATGATCTAAAACATGCAGCACCTGCAATTCCAACAGGCTATAATTTGAAAATCAAAACTTGGTTCTAAATCCTTGCTTGCCAGCTAGTACCCTGGACTCATCTACAATGAGAAAGTAACAATCAGCTTTCAGAAACACGAGATGAAGAGAACAAGTCAGTGACTTGTGCCTGTACTGGGGCAGTGGTAACATTTAACATATGCTAAAACTAGTTCAGGCTCTAAAGTTTTAGGCCAGGGACATGTTCTCATTTTTCAATCCCAAAATGTGTTAGATGAAAAGACAATGTGATTCATCTATCAAGAAACCCGAGGATTCTGTATCTGCTCATACGAGTCATACATCAAAGCTTTAATTGGATCCAAAGAAAGAATTTGTTTCAAACCATGTAGGAGTCATCCTTAGGTATCTAGAATCATACACAGCATTAACTAAGCAAAACTTCAGCAATTTATATGTCATCTTATTGAAATATAAAGCAAAAAATTAACTTTGGTGGTCATCAATCACTATAATAAAGAAAAGCTGATACATACACTCCCGACTTCACAGTGAAGGATGTGGATTTGGGGATATTCAACTCTTCCAAAATGGGGACTGCTCGCCGTATAGAGATAGGAAAGCACCCCTGGTCAGACTGTAGGCAAATTTCTATCTCCGGAATGCTGCAATCCTGAAAAAAAAAATTAATTTGACTTTGAAATCATCTAGAGGCGCACAGGCTAGTATTCTAAACACTCTGGACACACAGCTACAATGATTTATTGTTCAGCAGAATTTCTTCTCAAAAAAAAGCAACACAAGGGAGATCCTATTACTCCTCAAGCACATTCTTAAAGCAAGCTTTTCTCAGGAGTCGTATGAACAACACATGACAATTATAAATGCTATTACTGGAAAAATTACTGTCCTATTTTTCTCTGCTTTAGTTTTTAAAATACTTGTCCCATTAAGAAAAGGTCAGTTACCAAAGGATTTGAGTGCCAAAGGTCTGTAAGCCTTCCTTCTCAGAAGTCTAACAAAGCCTAAAGGGAGGAAGGGAGTTAAATAAAAGCTGATCTCATGGGGGACATAAAAAATAAATAATGGAGAGGCACAGCCCCTCCAGTGTGTTTATCTAATTTACATCAACAAAAGCAGGAGGAACTAGAGGTGAGGGGAAAGGAAATGTTTTCCTACTTGTGAGATTCTATTTCTTTAATGCAAGTTGGTTTGATAGATATTATGAAATTTGACCCTATACTCTCCTAGCCTTAAAAAATGAGGTACTCACTCTCAGTATGTCCTGTTAGACCTCCCTTTAAAGACACTTGCCTGTCTCTGTTTACGTATTCCCACAGCTGTGGTGCAAACTCCAATAATAGCCCTAACTCACACCTACCAGTGAAGTGGTAGCTCCTCTTCATACAGCTGAGCTTCTGAGAACACCACTTTGCCTGTGACATTCCTTGGATCAATATCAATCACATCAGATTCATATTTTTGCTTGCCTTTTCTGAGACAGGGTCTCACTACATGGTCCTGGCAGGCCTAAAACTTGTTAAGTAGACCAGGCTGGCCTGGAACTCACAGAGATGGGTCTGCTTCTACCTCCTAAATTGCTGGGATTGAAGGTGTGCACTGCCATTGCTGGCTTTGTTTGCCTTTCTACAGTATCAAGATCCATACTCACCTCCCACAACTCTGTAATCACACTGGCCTTTTGGCTATCTCCACCGTTACACAACTCTTTGGAAGTTTTAAAGATGGTTTTCACAATACAACTAAAGAGATAATCTTCTGCATTGTTATTTAGGACAATCTCTTATAACAGTCAAATTATGGTTAAAAAAAAAAAAAAACTGTCCTGAACTGGAGAAAGGGCTCAGAGGTTAAGAGCATTCGTTGCTCTTGCAGAGGACCTGGGTTTGGTTCCCAGTACCCACATGGTGGCTAACAACGATTTATAATGCCAGTTCCAGAGGATCTAATAGCCTCTTCTGTCCTCTACAGGCACTGCACGACACTGGTACACTTATATGCAGCCAAAACATACATACAAAAAATAAAATTAAAAAATTTTTTAAATTCATCCTTTCTTAAGTAATCAAAATCACAATTATTTTCCCCTTTTCCAAAATTATGGACACCATTCTGTCTGAATAGAAAATGTACTTCAGTACTCAGAGTGCTTAGTTATACAACTCAGGTTTCAGTAATATAATTCTCCTCTGACACTGTGAAATTCAAGTGAATGCATTTCATTCTAATAAAATAAGTAAAGGCAACAGTTATCAGAGATGGCATTTATTAGAAACTAAACTATTTGCTTATTATAAGTTCTGTAATTTCAAAACTTCAATTTTAAATTCCTGAATCTTTCCCCAAACTGAGTTCTAACATATGAAATAATTTGGGGTGCTGACTAGAATATGCTATTGTATGCAGTCACAAGGCATTTAAATCATGCTAGGGATTCAAAACCTAACAAATTATATTAGTCAAAATGTGACATCATAATTTCCTTTCCAGAACAACTTTAGGTTAATAAAAAAGATTCTCAATATAAGCAGACCGTTAAAGTATCAGCAGATTGTATTTATTGTGTATTACTATGCTGCATAAACCACTATATTTTCCTTAGCAAGCAAATTTATGTATCTCATTTTCAGAAAATTAGTCTAAGTTGCAGTATACTATTATAATAAGGAAGAATAACTTAAAATGGCCTTCAAAATACCAAAGTATATTTCCTTCTGAAGTTTCAGTTCAAAATTAGCCAGAAACGTCTAGAATAGTTACCTGTCAATCTTCAATAGTCTTTTGTGTGCTGTTGATAACAGAGTGCTGTTTTAAATCCTGCCATATTAATGTTCCCTCAGGGAGTTGGGGTACAGTAGTGGAATACATAACAAGTGTCTCACACAAACAAGTTTCCTCTGCATTGTGTTATACAAACAATGTTTGGGTGGTGTACTTTAAAGGGGAAAAGCTAAGAGGCATTCATGTCTACAACAACGCAGAAGGAAACAGCAGAGCAGCAAAAGCATAATGACAGCTAAAAAATATGAAAATAAAAATGAGTAGCCATATGTTCTCAGCTACAACTAGCCCAATTTTTGCTCAAGTTGACTGAAAATGATTTCAACAAGCTGTCTTCTGGGTGACTCATCACAAAAATATTATCTTTTGGAAGACTTGTATAATTCTCGATGGACAAAGGCAGTCAAACACTAAAAACTGATGGGTGCTTTATGGTAACCTAGCAACGATAAACAGTTGACTTGAAAGGTTGCTCGCTTCCTCCCGCACTTTTCTAGTCATGCTCATTTTGCAAATGTATCTTGGTGAAGACTATTACATTAATTAATAGGAATGAAGACAAAGTTATAGGAAACAGTGGAAATGAATTACAGCCAACAAAAAGAGTAAGAAAATCAATTTCTATCCTATCCACCTTGCACACACAAGATGCCTACAGTCTAATCTAACACTGTATCTTTCTATTCATGGCTCATTAATGATAGCAGGACCATAGCAGGACCATAGCAGGACCTAAGTAACTTCTGGTCCTAAGAAAAAGTTCATACTTTTAAAAAGAATGCTCAATGTGCCAGGCATGGTGGCGCATGCCAGAACTTGGGAGGCAGAGGCAAGCGGATCTCTGTGAGTTTGAGGCCAGCCTGCTCTACATAGTTCCAGGCCAGCTGAGGCTACAGGGAGACCCTGTTTCAAAACGACAGAAAGAAAAAAAAAAGAATACTCAGTGTAAAACAAACATAGACATAGTAATTCACAATACTCATTTACACTGATTTCAGAAAGACTGCACTGGAATCACCATTCACTGACCTATTATGCCCACAACCAATTTGCCCAATTATTTCACTGGTAGCACTAACAAGCCTTAAATGGGATCTACAAATGCTGCAAACTAGGGTACACACTGCATCTATTCACAATCAAGTCAAGACATCATTAAAGCAGGGTATTAAGTTCTCAGAGGGGAGCAACTAAAATCCAGATGATGCAATGAGATAAAGTTGGAATAGGCCTAGGCAAGTTGGGAAGGGCAGCAACCACCACAAGAAAGAAGCTATCCACAGGCAGAATTCAGAAACAGCTGGAAAAGGAAGTCAGATGCCTGATTCCCATTTTACAAAATATTTACATATGTCCGTTCAATGCTTAATAGTTTTATTTTCCTTCCATACTAAAAGTTGCCAGTCTATTTAAGACATGTGATAGCTTATGCTGTAAGTATAAAACAAAGACTCTAGGAACAATGGAAGAAGGAAAGAAAAAAATACAAACATGATATTCTTTTTCTCATAATATATTCTAAGCAAAAGACAAATTTGAAAACATGCAATCACATTTCTAAACTCATCAGGTTGAATTTGTTTTATTTTATTCTTGTTTGATTTTAGGGGAATTGTAAGGGTTTCAGATTCTGTCCTCATTTCCCCCCACTAGACTTAGTGGGGTGACTGACAGTCAAATAGCAGGTAAAAAAATCATTTAAGTTATACAAATACCAAAGAGTCCACCTACAAACTCACTTCAAAGAATTTCTGGTTATGTTAGCTAATGAAATGAGTACTGAAATGGGCTTTGCAGACCTGGTCATAGATCCTACTTTGAATGAAGACACTGCCCTCTGCTATGCTAGTCCCCTAGTGGTGCCACCACCGGCAATGCTCACCGCTTCGCCAGACAAGCAGGGTCTGCCAACACTCATTTCCCATGCTGTCTAACTCCTGCTTATCCTTTCAAGATTCTGGTTCAATGCCACCTGCTCCTTGTGAGGTGACACTTCCCTGTGTGCCCCAGGAGTCCTTACTCTAGGGCACTTCCCAGGCATAAGAACAAGTGACTCAGCTGTTCTTCCCCAGAACTCAAGCAACCTGAAGTAAGGGCCAAAGCACATGGTATTTCTATTCCCAGACCCACTACAGTTTTCAGGCCCCACAGCAGACATTAGTACTAGTTAGATATGAATTTGTTTATAGTTTTGATTTGTGTACAATATATGTAGACATATCTTTATGATGACTTAAATGTTTCTGTGTTGCCATCTTTAGTTTCTCTGCTTTCTTTCCAACTCTCGAAAATTTAATAACATGGATCGATCATGATTTCTTTCCTTACAACTGATACTTTTTAACTATATAAACAAAATCTTGAATACATAAAAATTTTGTCCCAGTTGTACTTACATACATGCAGGCAAAATGCTCACACATAAAATAAAGTATATTTAAAAAAATTGTGTCCACGATGGTCACATAAGTCACTGCACTGTATCATGTCTTATATTCCTCCTGAAGGAAATCAAGGATATATGACGGAAGATTCAGTTCTTATCTGACGCCTGCCCTTATCGGCAATTCTCTCTTCTATACCACCATAGGAGCTCGCATAAAACATTTCATTTTGATGAGAGATCTCTCTCATCTTCAGTCATACTTTCCAACAGAAAATGAAGAAGCAGCACTTCACTTTCCCCATTCTTCTCTAAAATCCCTTCACATTCACAGACATACACACATATACAACACAGCCACACCAAGTAGCAGCAATTTAATTACAAACAGATACATCTGGAAATATTAGCTTTTTCCTTGATTACTATACAGCTAATATTAAATCTATAATATATTATGTTAAATATATGAGATACGATATGTACCATTCTATAAGCCAATTCAAAAATTAAAGCTGAAATTTGTAATTATCACTTTGTATAAATTAAAAACATCAGCATGATGGTGATTAATAAATTAGCACAAATATTAGCAACTACTTACTAGGTCGTATTATAACTTCACTTCCTGAAAAATAAAAACAAAACCAGGAGAAAATTATCAGTTCTATTACCTTTAGGACACGTTTGATAGAACCCAGTACAAAGTTTCTTTCTGGATGCTTCCTGTTCTGAGGAACCCAGTCACGATTTAACACTTTTTCCCCTTCTTCTAACACACACTTCTGACCTTGGAAATGTGGCTTCTCATATAAAATCCAGCTGAACAAACAGGGGAAAAAAATGACCAATTACATCTAATTCTCTAAGAAATGAGGCAAAATGAAACTAAGCAAGTAACAGATCATTTTACCTGCTTACAGTTTTTAAGCTGCACCACCTTCCACTATGAGCATATAAGACTGTTTTTGAAACAATAATACAGGCTAGCTTAAGTTTAAAAAAAGAATTAACATATATACAAGTTGGAAATAAAAATACTGAACATAGTATCACAAT
>NW_008345684.1:1710147-1748422 GCF_000622305.1 Nannospalax galili | reverse complement strand
TATATATATATATGGCACACACACGCACAACAACACATTTATACAAAAATAGTTTAAGAACTCCAAGTTATGTTTCTACCTTACTTTTCCTACTGCCAGATACTGCAGACATACATTCCAGTTTCTTTTGTGAAGACAACATTACACCATACTGTTTATAGCATGAATGCTGGCCAGGGCTAACGTAAACACTGGACAAGGAATCTCTGGCTCCAGTATGTCCATGAGGCTCAGTCAATAGCAACAAATGAGGTTTTCCCACATTTTTAAACCATACTAGGAATTCCTCAGTTTTTGAACATATCAGATACACAAATGACTCCATGTGGCCTGTGTGTTCCATAGCTTCCCACAAACTCTGAACTCATTTTTCAAAGTTATGTTTCATTTCACTGCAACGTTCAATTTGACTTGTAAAATTGATCTTGATGATACTTGATAACACTGATGGGATACTTTAGGTCTTATATCCAGGGCAGGTTTTAAGCACTGAAAATAAATAGCCTGTATGTTCTGCCACAGTAAATAAAAAGAACAAGTTCTAAAGCATTAATGTTCCACATATCCTGTCAAAAAAGAGGGAAGGGAATAGGACTATGATTTTTAAAAAAAGCTGTGTAAGTGTAAGAAGACACTTAATTTTAGATACTAGGCTGTAACAATTTAATCAAGTTCTTACCAGCCCCTTACAACTTTTATTAACGCCCCATTTGGGAAAGACAATGTTGTAGCATCAGGAATATTACAGTAGACCTCTTGCTTGTGTTTATTTCCATGGAGATCATAGATAACCATCTGCAATATATAATAGGTAGGCATAATAACCAATTTTAAGAACGCACTTAAAAGTCCAACATGTTACAGAATATATAAAATAAAATTTCCTAAATGCATACAGAAAATATTTGAAGCAATTACCTCAGATGTTAAATCCATAGTTTAAATTTTTTCATTGTCTAATTCCATTAAAAGTATCTTCAACTCCAAAAGCCTAAAAGCAACCAAAAGTTTCAATATTTACCTGAGCCTACCTGAGAAAGATATGCTTACCTTCCCAGGCCTTGGGTTATACCTCAAAGTTTGTTTGTCAACATTCTGAAATAATAAAAGTAGAAAAACTAAGATAAAACTGAGTAATATATATATGTGTGTATATATATATTTCATATTCTTAACAGTCATAAACACAATTTGTCACATATTTAGTAGGAGGCTGCTTCCATTGATTAAAAGAGAGAGAACCAGAAAGATACAGCAAAGCAACATGGTGTCATTTCCCTCAAAAAGTGCACAGTTCAGAAGCAGCAAACAGATGACCACCCTCCATTAACTTCTACAAGAGACAATAAGTAAAAGCACAGCTAACCAGCAAGGGCTATACCATTATGAAAATGGCACACCAGAAGGAAGGGGAGGCGATGCAACAGGGAGCTTCAGAAAAAGCTTAAGTAATATTAAGAGAACTTTGAAAAACAGGATTTCAAGGAGTGGAAAAAATGGAGCATGTTGAGGGAGCAACAATAGAGGAAATATTCCAGAAAGACAACCATCCTGAGAAAAAATTACACTGGGCAAGAAACAGAGAACGGGGAGGCAAGGTGGGCAAAAAAGAACCCAGGTCTTTAAGACTGACTTACTTTATGTGTATGAGTGTTTGCCTGCATGTATGTATGTGCATCACGTGTGTACCTGGTGCTTGCATAAGCCAGAAGAAAGTGTCAGACCCCCCGGAACCTAAGCTCTAGACAGTTGTGAGCCACCATGTGAATGCCAGGAACCCAACCCGGGTCCTCTGTAAGAGAAGCCCATGCTCTTAACCACTGAGCCATCTCTCCAGCCCCAAGAACCCAGGTCTTTATATCAAGTAAAGATGCTTCATCGGATTTGATAAGCAATGGGGAACCCTAAAACAAACATTTCTTCCAATATCATTGTTTCTTTTAAAATCATCTTTGCTTTTAGGGTAACTAGTTGATAATCACCTATTACTACATGTTTCTAAGGCTGTTAAAGTTCAAGCTACAGGCCTTAAGGGTTCTCCAGAAAGTTCCATGGCGTTACCAATGCCAGAAAAGCAAGCTCCATACTTGAACAGTATTCCACATTAGATATTTGCATGTTCTTAGGTCAAAGAAAAAATGTAACTAAAGTTCAAAACAGTTTTTTGAGCCATAATCAAGCGATTTTAGTTAAAAAAAATCTTTATATCATAATGATATACAGTGCTCTGCTCTGTATAAAGCACCTACAATGAGAGGACAGGGCCGAGCAAAGAGGCAAAATTTTGACTAAACAAATTATTTTCATGAGATAAATAAGCTAAATGGAAATTAGCAAGTTTACCATGCATGATACCTTGAGAAAGTCAATAAACTGCCACCTCATTTATTTTGAAAAACATTAGCCAAAGACTTTAAAATCACCGGCTTCTCCAACATGCTCTTTAAATTCTGACTAAGCAATTTTGTTTTCTCATTTTTAACAGATAGCTAAAACATATGTTATGATATACTTCAAAGAAGAAACCTCATATTAAAAAACATCACACAATGTCAAAATATCTTGTGTGTGTGTGTGTGTGTGTGTGTGTGTGTGTGTGCGTGTGTGTGTGCGTGCGTGCGTGTGGAGGGGGCGTTCTGGGAATTAAACTCAGGGCCCTGCATCCCATCCCAGACCAGCACTGTATCACTGATCTACATACTCTGCTCTTCTGTTTTTCTCTTTTGAGAAAGAGGTACCACTAAGGTGCTAGGCTATCCTAGAACTTGCACTTCTTCTGTCATAGCCTCCCATGTAGCTTGGACTGCACGCCTGCACCACTGTACTCGTCCCAAAACATTAACTTTCTTAATATGACTTTAGAAAATTTCACTACCTTAAGCTTTATTTTACTAGCTAATAATCACATTAACTTACCTCTATATATGGACTCAATCTGTCTGCGTGGTCTTGAACACTGAAGTATTTTGACACTGGTTCCTGAAAAACGCCACCAAATCTGGTTCCTTTTTCTGAAGAATGAGTCTTTGAAGTCTGTAAATACTGATGATAAGCACTCTTTAAAGAAGAATGCAATTTAGAAGTAAGATCATATTTTTGTAGAAATGAAGCCTTTTCTGGCCATAGAGCACTTTGCAGATTGGAGGTGGTAGGTTCATTGGATGCTACACATGACTTCTTGAAAATTCCAGTGCTTTCCTCATCATCGTCAGGGTAGAATGTAATGGAAGGGTCTGGCAAGTGGAAGGTAACGTGCTCCCTCCATTCAGCTCTCAAGCTTTTACTTGAAGCTGCTTCTTCTTCCTCCTCCTCTTCCTCAGCCATGTATCTATCATCTTCATCAAAATTTCTCTGTAAGCGCTCTGACACTGACTGCAGGAGTGATAAAACAGAAGAGGGCTGGTTTGCACTCTCCCTTGATTTCGTGGAGCCATGATGACCAGGAGAGACTTCGCTGGATAGAATGTCCTCTTGTGAGCTGTCGTCCTCATAAATGGGACTCAGAGCCAAAGTATAAATTTTGTACCTTTTGGCTTCCACTGATAAGAACATTTCTGAATTGTCTCCATCAAATGTTTCACCTAATTTAGTTTCTTTTTCAAAATGATGGACCAGATCAGTTCTGCTCTCAGACCTTTCATATGCTAGGGCAGGCATGCTGTTAGGAGACATGTCAGCATACACAGATCGTGTTCCCTGAAATTCTGCAGAACCATACTTGTCCTCCTTTTGAAGGGGCTCCTCATATAATATAGTAAAGGAAGAATTGCCTTGTTCATCCTGAGAAACAAAGGCTAAACTAGATTCGTCCTTTTCATCACTGTAATCTACATTTCTCCTTTTGTCATATACTTCAGTGACAGACATAATTTTGTTGAGCCTTACAACTGTGTCCTCTGGTTGAAAATCTGGCATTGCTAAGGCTGGGTAGCCCTCATAATCCTTACTTAATGTAGGGGATTCATATCCCCTAAAATGCGAAGCAAGTCTGTCATCACGCAATATCAAGGCTTCCTTTAGTTCAGTGGGCTCTTGTTCTTCAACATTCCTCTCCATGTACTCTTGAAAAGCTTTTTCAGTTTCAAAGACAGGAGGCATGGCCTCCGCTTGGGCAATGGTCACTTCAGGCCTTGTTCCAGTTGTTTCCTCGATGTCTACCTCCACAGCTAATGCTTCATGCACTTCAATATTGTCACCAGAATGTTCTGGGGCTGCCATTTCCATTCCCATTTCAGAAGGCATGGACTCAACTGCTCCATTTGTCTCTTTTCTATCTCTTTGGACCCTTTTCCCCAAAATTTCTAAGGGAGGTGTTTCCTTGTTTTGTGTTTCTTTCACTTCTAATACAAATGGTACCATTTCAGTATGTCTGATGACCTCTTTAGCCTCCTTTTGGTAAGGAGCTTCCAGTTCCAACATAGGTCTCTCAGTCTTTCTGATAGCCCCTTCATTGTCTTTTTTGTAAATATTTACTGCTTTTAAAATAACAGGCATCCCTTTAGTTTTGTGAGCATCTCCTTTGGAGCCTGTTGGGTAAATATCTTCCATTTCTAATGCAATGGGTATCACATCGGCCTTTGCAACATCACCTTCTTCATCCCTTTGGTAAGTAGCTTCCATTCCTAGTGCAACAGGTATCGCTTCAGCTTTTGAAGTAATCCCCTCACCATCTTTTTGGTGGGTATTTTCCACTTCTGGCATAACAGATGTGACCCCTGTCTTTCCAACATCCCCTTCAGCATGTTTTTGGTAAATATTTTCCATCTCTATTGAAACAGGTGTCACCTCTGTCTTTACAATATCACCCTCAGCATCTTTTTGGTGGATATTTTTTATTTCTGACTTAACAGGTGTCACCTCGGGTTTTCCAATGTCCCCATCACTATCCATCTTATAGGCTTTTTCCATTCCAGAAGTGATAGGTGACTCAGGTTTTTCAATATGCCTCTGAGCATCCATTTGGCATGTCCCTCCCCTTGCAAAAATCTCAGCTTCTGGCTCAGCTTTGATACTATTCAACTCAGCATCCTTTTTACATGTTCTTCCTTTATCTGATATAGAAGGGGCTGCTTCATATTTCCTAATATTCAGTTCAGCATTCCTTTTGCTTGTTTTTCCCTTTTCTAGAATAGGAGGAATAAGCTCGATTTTCCCTACATTTACTTCATTTTCCTTTTTGTGAACTTTCCCTAATTCTGCCATTGCAAGGGGTGTGCTTTTACTATGTCCTGGCAAACTCTTTTCAGATATGCATACAAGGCTGTCAGACAAGCTGCTTTTGGATGTGCCAGGAATATGGATGTCATCATTCACAAACTGAGGCAAGTTGAAATTGAATACAAGAGTTCCTGTATCTTCTGCGGCCATTTTGCGATTACCCACACACTCTATTTCTGCTGTCTTTTTATAGTACTCATTGACAAATAAATGTGGTTTTACTCTATCATCTAACCCTTTATGGAACATGTCTTCAGTATCTGATTTCTGCAAATGTATGCTATCAGACTGTGCAGCTCCACTTTCAGAAAGTGGAGATTGTTGATAGGGAACAATCTCTCTTCCCTTAATTGGCTCAGAGCCACTAAGTAAGTTACTTATGGGGGCAAATTTACTTAATAATTTATTTTCACTAATTGCACATGTGCTTTGATTTACTGCCTGTTCTGATACCAAGAACTCTCTAACTAAACCATGTGACTTAACACTATCACTGTTCAGAATTTTTGAAGTGTTAGCCTGAGGTTCACAACCCCAGATACCCTCAGTATCCTCAAAAGCATCATTTGTCAAATTTTCTTGAGCTGTATAAATAACCTCATTGACTAATTCCCTAGCTTGATCTTCTAACAAACAAGATACATTCACTCTATCAAAATCAAAAAGGAGAGTTGTCTCACCAACTGCAGGTGAAAGACAGGCCTTCTCCTCTTCTTTGACTTCTGACATATTTTCCATGCCCTGCTCTTCCAAAATCCCTTTCAGTTGGATCCCTGCTAATGTCACTTCTGATGGACTGTCTTCTTTCAGGGTACCTGGATTCATTATATCATCTTTGCCTAGATGCTCCTGGCAGGTACCAACCACATGTTTAGATTTTAGTTCTTCTCTGACAGAATTTAAAATCTCTTCAGTCAATGTATCAGCTTTTGAGAGTAAGCCACTTTTGAGTAAAAGTTGGTCACGTGCTCTTTTCCTTGCTTCTATCTGGTCAGCAGACTCTTCAGAACACTGCTGGCACGAGCGGTTAACTGACACTGGTCCCCCAGCAACTGTTCCAGTCTCCGTTTCCATGGGATTGTCCATGTTTCGTGAAGTGGTTGAGATATCAAGAGATCCCTTCCTAGTATGAGACTCCAAACACCTCAGAAGTGGGGTCACCACTGCCTCTACTGGGCTAGAGGTCTCTAACTCCACATAAGAGCTACTAGGGTGCACTCGGTTAGCTACATCTGAGCACTTTTCTTTAATCTCATGATCTACTGATTGAATGTTTTTGTCCTTCTCAATCTCCAGAGAAGTTAATTCTGATAAAACAGTCTTAGATGGGTCATCTGCAACTATAATTTGGGAAAAAGAAATTTTCTCCTGAGAAACGTCTCTGGGCTCTGTTGGGGAAACAGATACCTGAGGCAAGGTTTTTCCTCTTGCAGAATGTGACTTAGCAGGAAAGATGCTCTGATCGCCAACCTCCACTTTTAATAAAATTTTAGCAACGTTGTCAGTTTGGGCTTCCAAGTAAAGAGAATCTGACCTCTTTACTGTGCTCTTACTTGTTTCAGTGTTTGAAGGCATTAACTCAGCTTTCTTAGGACTCTGAGGTGAAATGAAATCGTGATCATCAGAGCTGCCTCCAGGTTCAAAGTTCAACAGGTCTACCCCAGCTAAGTGAGTACCATTGGTTTCAGAACCTAAGGGGAACAGGCATTCTTCACTATCAGGAAGAATTTCCTTAGGTTCAAGAATCACAGATACATGTCCAAGGTGGAGGGCAGGAGGGGGAGTCTTCCTCTCTGCAGCCTCAACATGATTTGCAACATTTTCTTCTTGACACTCCTTAGGATGAGGGTAAGTGTTGTCCTGTCCAGTTTCACTGGGGAGAGAAGATCCCTCACTCTTTAAAACAGGGAGACCTAACTTGCTGAGCATGTCGATTCCAGAAACAAAGATAGGAGGTACAGCACTGAAATTGGAATTTTTAGTGTCAAGGTTAAGAGAGATCTTAGCATCGGGTAATACTTTGGCTTGCTGAGGATTCTCTGAGTGAAGAGGAGTTTCAGAAATGTGATTTCTGTTAAGTTCAAAATTCAGTTCAGGTGCTATTTCATTTTGTAAGCATGTTACAACTTCTGAGTCACTGACGTGTTTCATAGAGGCAGGGTCCTCTTGACTTAGTCTCATACTACAAGTTTTGCCACATGGTTCCAAATCAAGCTTTTTATTTTCTGTTTCACACAGTTGATCAGTACCTTTGGGCAAAATCTCAATTCTATCTTCTGGAGCTTTTACATGACTTGAAGTTATGGGTTTACCTCGTGAGGAACTTTCTGTTTCTTGCATTTCTGAAACCACATTTTTCTGTGAGTTTTGGGCAGGTAGCTTCTTTCTTTCATTTACAAGTTCTGTGTCTGTCACAACATGTCCCTGGAGCACAGCAGTGCTGGGATGATTGGCAGTCTGCTTTGATGGGTTATCTGCGGTTGGCTTGTCACAACACTTACTCTCTGGCAACTGCACATCTCCATGACTAATTGATTTATTTGAACTTGACAAATTTGTACTTTCCACTTTGGTAGTGTCACTCCCAGTAGATTTATTACAAGAGAAATCAGAAACAGCAGGTCTCTGCGGCTCAACATGTTCCTCTCTTGGCACCAGCGTCCCATCACTCATCACTGGACTGTCTTCTTTCAATGTAATTTCTGCTGTAGTTTTCCTCTGAAATTCTGGACTTGAAGAGATTTGGTTCTTTTTACTTCCTACAAACAATGATGAACATTCCAAACTTTTATCAGTCTGAGACACTGATTCACAACTTAAATGGTACTGTGAATCAGATTCCCCAACAATGTAGTTGGAGTTAGTCACAGAAGAAGGGGATGACCAACTTCTCCCAGAGCCTTCATGGCTATTTTTATTTAAAATATCCTTAGACAAAGAAATAGGCTGCAATTCTGGAAAGGTTTTCAGATGGCTTTCTGTGTTGAGATTTATTCTGCTACAATCAGAGACTTCTACTGGGCCTCCAAGCAAATGTCCTTTTGTGGATATGTCTGTGTTAGCTGATGCCAACCGGGCGATCACAGTCTCAGTTACACTTCCAGTGCCAATGTGTGTGTTTGTACTTGAGTCAGAACTTTCATTTTCTCTGTCTAAGGGACACACAGTTTCCAGCAGAGTCTGTTGCTTCAAATATTTCCTAATTTGTCTAGGGCCTCGATACGTTGCATATGTTACTGAAGGCCTCTCTGGTTTAAAATCAGTGTCTTTTCTGTGAAAAGAGACAGCATGAATATCACAAAATATAATTAATAACAGTAATACCAGCAAGTATATCTTTCAAATACCACTTTATTTAAATGTACTGCTTTAGAGAAAAAATTCTAGAAATTTTAAACATTTTATTAAAAATAACAAAGACTTGACAAACAGCATGTGAATATAAAGGCACCATTAAAGTCTGAGCTCCTTAAAACTGTTCCTTCTTACCCGATTATCTACATTTTCAGATCATGGTCACTAAAGAGAACATGGAACGGCAAGCCAAAGCTTGGGTTCCTGTTCTTATACCCAAATGCCTGACTCTAAGGAAGGACACTGACTTTGAGCTTCATGTTGGTACTATGAAGTTTACTGCGATTTCTCCAACAAATTAAAACATCAGAATTAGGGCCTACTCCATTGCTTTTACATGTGAATTTGAATGGCTACTTTTAGTTTAGTTAGAGAAATTTTAGAGAAAAAAACAAGATGTTTAGCCCACAGTTAACCTTCATTAATCAAAGACAGAATTACTTTGCAATTCTCTCTTATACTGTTTTTTTTTTTTAATATCTAACTCATATAATAAGTACTAAATTGCTTCGGTAAGTGTAGAAATCCTAACAGAGTTCTAAACAGAGTAGAGAACTAACCCCCACATACAGTTTCTGATGTTCTCACCACCTAACCTGCTGTGAAGAACTGACCTCTGAAAGCTCTCCTACAAGCTAGCTTTGCAGCCCTGCATGAACATCATCTCCAGTCTTTATCTCCATTACCAAAGGGAGAGTGACCTTAATTCTCACTTCTAAGAACCCAGCTCACAAACCAGCTGCACCAAAAACTGATTCCTTTTACTAAGCTGGATATTCAGTCTCTAATCTGTGGGTTCACAGAACACAATATTTACCACATGAAATCATAATGAGCTGAGCTGTTATATCTTCCACTATTCCGTTAGCCATCTGAAGAAATACACTGTGCCGCCATCAGCATCTCTGTATATTTGAACACCCTACATAATATATAGTAAAATAGGGGCTGGAGAGATGGTTCAATGGTTAAGAATACTTGTTGTTCTTGCAGAGGCCTGGCTAACAACTCTCCATAACTCCAGTTCAGTTACAGGGGATCTAACATCCTCTTCTAACCATCACAGGCACTAGACAACATGGGTACACTTACATACAGGCAAAATATTCATGCACATAAAATAAAAATAACACATAAAAATTTAAAAAATCTAGAAAATAGCATATACTTAATGCCTCTTGTGAATTAATGCATGATTAAATAAAAAAACTAT
Source organism: Nannospalax galili (assembly GCF_000622305.1). Classification (NCBI taxonomy): domain Eukaryota; kingdom Metazoa; phylum Chordata; class Mammalia; order Rodentia; family Spalacidae; genus Nannospalax; species Nannospalax galili. The sequence continues at coordinate 1,738,638 of NW_008345684.1, read as the reverse complement.
TTGCTAAATAATCTACTTCCAGACTAATGTCTTCTTTCTATTTTAAAATTTTGATGTTTTTATATGATGTGCATGTGTGTATAATTGGGTGTATTTATATGTACCTTATGTGTATAAGTGCCCACAGAGGCAAGAAGATGATGTGAGATTCCCTTGGAACTGGAGTTACAAGTGGTTATAAACTGCTGACACAGGTGCTAAGAACAGAACCCAGGTACTCTGCAAGAACAACAAGTGCTCATAACAGCTGAGCTATCTCGCCAGCTCCCAATGTTTTAATATTTAAGTAATACTATAGTATCCTAAGTTCTAAACTCATGAAATTTTAGGGTCCTGAATATAAAACATTTATGGTAAAAAGACTGGTTATATGTTCTACGTTACTTTTTCAGGTTAAACATATCATAAACCAAAACACAAAATCCTTATGACAAGTGAAGAAATCCTGTTAGTATTCCAGTATTTTTAAATCCTTACTTTCAAAGCAACATTAAAACAGCTAGATCTCTAATCTGTATGCATCTGATTATTACTAGTCATAATCGGTTGCACTTGGATCCTTGGCGCCTGTGTATATCTATGAAGTCATCAGGTAGATTTCATTGGTAATGTTTATCACCGCTACTAATTAGCATGATGTAAACTTCGATGCTTCCTCCTAAATATAATACATTTTTAAAAATTTGTTGATGTTTTTGTGTGTGTGTGTGGATATCACACAGAACATCCCAACATCTCAGTGTTAATAGCAAAAACAATGAGTCTTTCTGCAAGGAACAATATATTCTAAAATGAAATGGAGATCTTTTTAAAGGTTAAAAAACTCATTCAATTTTATGTCTTACAGAGTTCATACTGAGTTCAATATTGTATAAGCGTATTAATTCAACTGTGAACCTAGAAACTTGCACCCACTTGTGAAAGAGATGTACTCTTGCTCTGGAGTGTGTTACTGAACATGTTAAATCTGTAGTGAAATGCTTCTTCTAATCATATAGTTATTAAAAATTTAAAAAATAATGATTAAAAAAATAATTTAAAAAAAGCTAGATATATCTAAATGATAAAACCAAGTAAGTCTTCTTTAGCATATAAAACTTCAACAACTGTGCCTCATATATACTTCTTAAGTTTTAGCTGAACTAATTTATTTTACCTCATATAAATGCTGGCTCCTACAAACCTACCAAACTATTACTATAGGAAAAAAAAAAAAAAAAGAAGAAGAAAAAAAAAAGAACCACATTTGTTCTATTCATTCATTTTTGCTCTTTATTATTAATGAACTGTGGAGAAAAAAGCTTTGCCTTGAATAATGGCTTTAACTACAACATGAGCTTCTTCTGATCAAAGAATTCTAAACAAAATCTGATTTTGGATAAGGGGAATCTTTGAAAAAGAATACATATGCAAGAAGAGAAAAACATATGAGTATATTAATACTACTGGTGAATTCCATATCGACATACATAAATTATTCTGAAAAATACAAGAAATTTTCAGAAAATACTAAAATCCAGAAGTTTGAATAAAGTTTTTGTCTATTTTTCTTTTAAGGTTATGTTGTATACTTAAAACTGTCAACAGACTCCAACTTTTTTACCAAAAATATGATCCAAATTCTGAAGAAATGAGAACCCAAAGAAATGTACATGATGCCAATTAAATAGAAAAAATGTAAAAATCAGAATTTTATTCTTCAGGTTTTGAGTCCCTTTCTACCAACTCTGTCTGAATTAGATCTCAAAGTATTTTATCCTGCACAATAATGCAACTTTGGTCTGAAGAACTCTAATAAACTGCACTAAATCTCAACTTACTATAAAAATATCTCATATAGTTTTGGAGCACAGGGAGGGGAATCAGTATTGTACACTGTACTTTTCTTAAAACTTTCTGTCTGCTTTCAACTATGACAACTTATTTTTCTTAGTTTAAAATTCTAACAAGATAATTTTCTGTAGCACCCTGAATGGAAATACTATACAGTTGTAACTAAAATATGCATTGCTATATTAAACAATTACCATATTTAAAGCATTGGACATCAAAGTTGTAAGCCTAGTTTAATGCATTATAATTAGCTGCTTCAGTACAAGGCAGTACTAAGCAGTACGCTGCCACGACTTAAAAGGTCAGTTACCTAACACTATTTTACACATCACTGTCTCATGGGTTACAGATGAGTCACGATAAGTGAATAATCCTGGGAACATTAAAATGTCTTTTTTATTATGTTTAAATAGAATACAAATGTTAAAAACATGTACCTTAAAAACTAAGTTGAAGATGGGAAATTATAAGATGTTATCTTTCACAAGTTGAACAGAAAGAGAATCTTATGTATGTAAGTATGCATGTGATTAATAGTTTATTCTTTATACTAAAAGTATGTGACCCAAAAATTTTAGAAATGAAGTAAAATACTTAAAAACTACATATATTTAAGACAACAGGCATAGATACCCAAGACAATACTATATCATGTGAATGCTTATTTAAGGCTCTATGTAAGGCATATGCAGTGCTGCAATCTGGATAAATTTGATATAGCTTGTATTACAAAGGTCAACCAAATATATATCATTTACAAAGAAATTTCTATAATAGGAGCCTGCACATAACAATTAGCCTTTTGGAAAATGTGTCTAATAAATAATGTACCTAATAGGAAAACATGATGACTAAGCTACTTTTAAAGCAATATTCCTTTCCAAGCACATAGTTAAGCATATTTTGTTTCACAAGAGGGAAAAATTTTAAAGAAAAACTACAATACTAACAAAGTTGCTTTTTTGAAGGAAAGTTTTGACAGAATGGTTTCTCACGATGAATATGAACCTGAGTGAAAAAATATAAAAGTTATAACAAGGGCTGGAGAGATGAGAAAGACAACATAAACCCCTAAGTTAATTCATTCTTCCATATATAAGAAAACTGAAATACTCATATACAAAATTTAAGAAATATAGGCTTTTGATTTTAAGTAATATTTTATTATTTGAAATAATACCTTGGGCTAATGAACTAGCCTACAGGTAAAGGCATCTAGCACCAAGCTGACAACTTGAGTTCAATCCCCTAGACCCCCATAGTGGAAGGAGAAAACCAACTCCTCCAATAGTCCTCTGACCTGCACACTCCCATCACACTTGTGTATATTCACATGCACACATATACACACATGCACACATACTAGATAAATAAGTGAATGTAATTTTTATAAAAGAACTAATAATACACTGTTACCTAAATAAGAAGCTGAAATATATCCTTGCTTTTAGTAAATTCTTATGATGGAATAAAAGCAACTTCAATATTTAAAAAGCAGATTTTAAAAATATTAATAAGATTTTTCTAGGCATATTATTTAAATAACATCTAAAATCCACTGTGAACAGTCCTAACACAAAACAGCAAAATAAACTACTCTTAAATGCGATTTAATTTTTAAATTGTAATCCTTAAACTAACTGATAATTGTGACTAGGACATCACAAAAACTAATTCTAAATGTGACAAACGGAGCCTTTCCAAAGTCACCTTGGAGGAAGTCTGTATCTCATTCATACTGGAAGTTTGCTGGACTTTTCCTTTCCTCCTCAATGAAGAATCACCTTTATGATGGAGAATTGCTCTAAGCAACTATTCCAGTAACAAAAAGGGCTTTACTGAAAAGAGATACAGTCTCCCCATTATTTTCTAATATATAAAAACAAAGAAATAAAACTGACCAAACTAATTAAAACCAAAGAAGAAAAAGAACAAACCTTCCATTCTATTGGGCTCGATACCATCTTAAATTACAATGTTGTATCTCAGTTCTAAGCAGGCAAAAACAAAAAACAAAAAAACAAAAAACCATCATCCAGAGAGGTTGTTGGACAACTGCCAGGCTCCATTCCAGTGCTGCTGAATCAGGGGGACTGATTTTCAAAACCTTCGTTTCTTAAAAAAAATATATATATATATATTTGTTTTTCTATGTGTATGGGTGTTTTGCCTGCTTGTATGTAAGTGCACCCATGTCATAGAAAGCCCGCAGAGGCCAGAAAAGGGCATCACACCTGAAACTGGAGTTACAGATGGTTGCTAGCAGCCATGTGGGTGCTGGGAATCAAACCCAGATCCTCTGGAAGAGCAGTCAATGCTCTTAACTGCTGAGCTATCTCTCCAGACACACAACCTTCACTTCTAATGATTTCAATGATGCTGCACTGCTGTTACAAGGATAGCACACAGCCAACTTCATACAATTCCACAGCATAGATATACTACAACTCATTTACAGCTCTACCTCTAGACATTTTGATTCCAACACTATAATGCTAGCTCTTAATAAACATCTTTGCATATCACCAGAAATAATCTATATACTCTTTAAGGCTCTTGATTCATATTACCAAACAAACACCTAAAACATGACTAAATTACACCACTCCTAGCAGCCTTGAAAACTCTGGCTCATACAGAATATTTTAAATTCTGTTATCAATAGGAGATAACAATTCTCATTCTAGTTTGCATTTCTTTGTTTGCTAGTGAAAACTTTATACTTATTTACAGTTTATTTTTTATTTTATTTAAATTATGTTGTCTGTCCTTTTATTTTTATTAAGTTAATGTATCAATTGCTGAGTAGTTAAATCATTCTTGCCATATTTTTGCATAGGATTTTCTCACTTGCCATTTATCATTGTTTATGTTGTTTGACACAATAATCAAATTTTTTGATCTTCTCTGTCTTGATCAACCTCCCATTTCTATTAAGCTTAGAAAATTATTTCGCAGCAAAGCAAAACCATAACTCACATATTATTTAGGTTTTGTTTGTGTTTTGAGATAGGGTCTGCCTATCCTCCCGGGTGGCCTGGAACTTGCTATGTAGATCAGGATAGACTTGATCTCACAAAAATCCCCTTACCTCTGCCTCCCCGATAAGAGGATTAAAGGTGGACACCATCATGCCTAGTTTAGTTTGTTTTTCTAACGTTTGTTAGGCTATCTTAATTTATATGTATCGTAATTCACATTTTGCTTATTTTAGTTTGTTTTAATATTTCTTCGCTATTCTATCTTCATTTATTTCAACATAAAATTTAGAGATGTAGTTTTTTCCTCCAATTTTTAAACAGTTTTTTTTTTTTCAGTTAAATCTTCCTTCTGCATGATACATACTGTTCTTAGACTTGGGAGGTGTCGTGGTGGGTAAACGGCTTATTGTGCAAACACAAAAACCTTACTTCCAATTCCTAGAATCCATGTAAAGCCTGGCACAGTAGTACAAGTCTGCAATCCCAGGGTTCCTTTGGAAAGATGGGAGGCAGAGACAGAAGAATCCCCAGGAGTTCATGGGTCACTCAGCATGGCACACTCAATAGCAAACAAAAAAAAATCCTGTCTCAAAAGAGCTAGAAGGTAAGGACTGACACTTGACATTCTGACTTCCATAAAAACATTGTAGTATGCATATACCTGTATACACATGTGTGCACACACACATATACACACACATACACAAATATATAATGTCTCCCCAAGGGTTTTATTGACAAATTTTTAGAGTCTTTCTAGGCTGTTTATTCAGTAAATATCATGATACTATTTACAGGTTCTGTAGCTTTATCAGCACATTTAGCATCTGGTAGAGTAATCCTCACCACAGCACCTGATGAACAAACTCTCATCTACTTGAGTCTCTGTTTATACAAGATGGGCCTTACCTCATAAGCCTGCCATGAGGAATTAACACAGCACTCATATGAAGACACTTCATAGTTTTTACTTAACAGAGATGGTTAATCTTGTCAGCTTGACTGGATTTAGAATCACCTAGGATATACACCTCTAGACTTGTCTGTAAGGGTATTTCCAGAGAGATCTAACTGAAGAGGAGGAAGAAAGATCCATCCTGAGTTTTAGTGGCATCATCCTATGGCTAGACACCCAGACTAAATAAAAGGGGGGAAAGTAGAAAGTCTGGTAAACTCTACCTCTCACTTCTCCGAGCTTTCTAACTGTAGACAAAATGAGACCAGCACCTTGTGCTTCTGCAGCAAGCCGTCCCTCCTATGACAGACTGTATCTCCCTAAACCACAGGCGAAAATACATCCTTCCTACCTAAAGCTGCTTCTTATTGAGTATTTGGTCACAGGAACGAGAAAAGCAAGTAATACATCATTTATACCTTATTAGAGTATTATTAATGGTCTCTTAAAACAATAAATTCTCAAGTGAAGTTGAAATAAAATCAATGAAACTTAGGTAACTCTTCATTATGAACAAATTCTTTTATGATACCAAGGATGCCTAATGTACTCAAGCCAGTTACAAACATCTTTTGGGTAAAAAATATCCTTCTAGCATACTTAAGTATGAGGAAAAACAGGTTTATACCTGCTTGTTAATAAAAGAAATAAAAAGGAGTGTTGAAATGTTCCTTAAATTTTGGTAAGCCTTTACTTACTAAGAGCTATGGAAAAGGTTCATAAGCATAGTTTCAAGAATAGAGACCATTTATTTTCTTAGCCCCTTTAATTGGATTCCACAAAAAAAGAAAAAGACATTGAAGTAATAGGAATACAAATCTTGATCATTCTAGTTATAAGATGCACATACTGAACACATTGCCTGCCCGAATGTAGGAGGAATTCAGATAGCAGGAAACTCCCATGCAGAGACATCTTAAACTTAAAGTAACTATTCCACTAAGATGAATTTAGCACCTAGAAGATATTGGCACTACTCACTAAAGTGGCCCAAAGGGCCCAAGGTTATCTGGAGAGTATACACAATCATACCATTTTGTACCTGATGGTGGGAAGCATTACAGAGTATCTTTTTCCAGTTCCTTCAATTAATAAGGGTTACAACTCAGGTTCAAAAAGCTAGATCCAAAGGCTTAGGATTTTTTCTTTTTTTTGGCCCAAACATCTTTTAAACTTACTTAAGCAAATCAGTGGTTTCCTGTTCACTGTCTTGTGTTGTATCCAAAGGACAGACATCTGAGAGTTGAGAGGAGTTGGACTCTTGTTCTTCCACTGGAAGTGCCTGGGTTCCCACAGAGCCCCTGGCAGTCTCCCTCTCCCTTTCAATCTGCTCCTCCCCATGATCATCACTGGGAGTCTGTGGGTCTTTTTCAGTTTTATCCCGGTCATCTTTGAAAGAAGATTGTTTTGCTTCCCCAAAAGATGATTTTCCTGAGATACTGAATAAATTCCCAAGAAACTGGAAAAAGCTTTCTTTTGGCTGTCGGTCACTTTCTCCTGTTTTAGTATCTGATATGGAACTAGAGAGGTCATTTGGTTTGGGGGGATCTTCCAGTTCTGGCAGACTGACTTGTTTCTCAGCATGGTTCCTTCTGTCCTCATTGTGGGCAATCTAAAAACAAAATAAATAAACACCATCACTTACAAAATAACACAGACCGACTGGTCAGCTATTACATGACAGATGCCAGGGGCACATATGTGAGCCAAACCCTTGGCTCCAGTTTCTTCAGGCAGTTTACAACCTAATTAGACCACAGCAACACAGCTTGAACAAAACTGCAGGTTAACATCACAAAGGGAGACTTAAGGTACTCCACTCTTCAGAGCTAGAGTAACCAGTCTAGGTTTTAATGAGATGACAGCAGAGGTTGTTTCTTGGAGGAAGTAACCCTCTGAAACAAACCTCAAAGTTGACTCTGGTGTGTGTGTGTGTGTGTGTGTGTGTGTGTGTGTGTGTGTGTAAGAGCGAGAGCGAGAGCAAGAGAGAGAAAGTTTAGTGAGGTGTCAGCTTTTAAGGGATTTCCTATAACTAGAGATTAGAATTCGGAAGTGATAGGGGCAGATCATGGCAAACCTTATATGTATTTAGATATGCCTTTTACTATTATGGGTAGCAATTAAACACTTAGTACATTATACAAATAAATCTATACTGACTTCATCATTTCAACATGTATTAACCCATGATGCTTTTGCATTTTGTAAAATTGTTCCCCAAGATGATCACAAAACCCAAGAACATGGTATACTAATTCAGAGAAAAGGCCCACTGAGACCCTTCGTAGTAAAACATGAAGTCTTAATAGGGCATTAAATACAAAACATGGAACATATTATGCATTCTTTGCAGACATTGAACATTTTCAAAGATGCATTTTACCTGCTCAAAATTCAATTGTCAGTAAAGCATTATCACATTCAAACCTACTGCTCAAGCAAAGATTAAGCTGAGGGAGCAAAGAAGTTTCTGCCATTCCACCTCACACTCTTCCAGAATTCCAAAAAGCTTTAAGCAAATGTGCCAACTCACCCTGCCTTCCAAACACGCTTGCTCACATACTTGTAAATGGAATACACATCCAACAGTATCTCACCTGCCATGCTCTTCAGTCCTCATAAAAGGAAAGCTCAAATGTGAGTCAGAAAAAGATCAGAACATCAAGGTAAAACCTCCTTAGGACACTGTAGGTTCATATGACAAAGTTTTATAACAAGCTGATCTTCAAGAGAGCAAAAGCATCACAATTATTTGTAATATCGGCTGTTCACCTCAGTATAAGTTTTAATCAAAGTTTGAACCACTTAGAGCATTCCACTAACCACTTATCAAATATAGTATGAGAGGTTAAAAAACCGTTGAGAACATAATGTTCAAGCAAAATGATTTCAAGTAAGCAGTATTGAAAGTTGGGTCCCACCTCAGGTGTAAGATAATATTTTTGAGTACCAGCATTCTGCTATGTGTTAGGAACTTGGTGTAGCTTATAGGACTCTACTTTTGGAATACTTCCATCTTTTAGAGGCACCACAAGGCTCACCTTCTATGGATTTCATCTGCATTATCACCCCCTGTCTCCCAGTTGGTTAGTTCCTCCAAGGGGTCGGGCCTGCCTTGGAGTATGGAGGATGGAGGGCTGCTGGGAGCCATCTTTGGAAGGAAGCTGTGAGCCTCAGCCAGCCACAGCAACTCAAGGGCAGAATGGACTAACTCTTGTGGACCTGGGGCGGGACCACTGTCCTTGAGGCGTGAACAAATGCTAGCAGTGACTATGGGCCTGGTGCAGTATGATACAGTGGGCTCTGAGCCAGGGCGCGTGCCCCCGCAGGGCTAGGCACTGGGTACTCATTCCTTTGTAAGTTAATAAATGCACATAAAGATATGTTATATGGTTTGCTTGACAGCACAGGAGGCCCAGAGGGAATTCGGGCAACACCCCCTTTATTTCAACCTTACCTATCCAACCTTTTGTTCATCAGTACAGCCCACGCTGTTCAGTAGAATCCTCTGCTCCCTTAATAGCCTCATTGTATGGCAGAAGACACACAGGCTGGCATTTTCAAAGTGCTCACATATATCAAAGACACTTTTTTTTCTTTTGACTATTCCATTTAATTTGGTCTAATTTCCAGGCATGCTATTTCTCCCTGGGCCAAAATGAACTAGCACTAAAATGTAGGTGAAACTGTGATTCATTCTTTGCTCTAACTAGGATGAATGACTGCTCCTCATGCCTGGCCACTTGAAGAAGGCCAACTATAGGTTGCTATTAAATAGTCTTAAAATGCTTAAGATTCACAAAGGAAAGACTGGAGAGACAGGTCAATGGTTAAGAGCACTGGCTCCTCTTGCAGAGGACCTGGGTTCAGTTCTCAGTACCCATATGGCAGCTAACAAACATGGGTTACTCCAGTTCCAGGGGATCTGACACCCTCTTTTCACCTCTGGGCACTGCATGGCATGGGTGCACTTACACACATGCAGGCAATATACTCATACACATAAAATAAAAATACTTTTTTTTAAAATTCACAAAGGAATCAACACTTGTTTCTCCTTTTAATTTTAAGCTTCTAGACTCTCTATAAAGTAAGTTTAACAAAGGATTTTTTTAGTGTCTTTAAATGTCTCATTTTCTTAATTTTCCCCTTATAATCTTTTGAGAAAAATTTCTCAGTAATTAAAATATTCTCAATAAGAAGTTTCTAAATATAGAAACAAAAGTGAGCAAGCAAGAGCAGTGCTATTCAACTTAAACCCCCACAATAAAATCTGCATTTATATGATTTAAAATTTAAAGTTTGATCTAAAGACTGTTCTTTGCCCTGAGCCTGGAAAACAATGAAGTTTAGCCAGCCCCAGGCTCTCATTAGGTGGGGCCCATGTCCGTCTGCCAAGAGGCCTGTTTACCATTGTTCTACAGTAAAATAAAACCACTCAGATTCAAGCAAGCACTAACAAACCATCAATTCTAGTTGCTCTCAAAGATGTTGTTATTCTGCATACAACATATGAATGCAATGATGAAGGCATGTGTCTTGGGAATTTTTTTTCCTACTTACATAATAGGTTGTGACTGCTGTGATCTTAGTCTAAATTCATCCATTTATGCTCTTTGATCCATGTAGTACAAGAAACTAGAGGAAAGCATTCGTTGTAGTGGTTAATGAGACTCACTTAGCTATGGTTTGGGGGAGCTAACAATTGAGCAAGATGTTCATCACTGTGTCACTCTGGCATCTAGAGAGGTGCACAGTGGAGGACATAATTAACCCATGAAGGATAGAGAGTATTCCCTGGTGAAGGAAGTAACATTTTAGCTTGTTCCTAAAAAGTGAGATGAAAATTCTAGACTAAAGGTATAGCACATAAAGTATTAAAGATGTGTACTCTATTGGGTGTGGCAGAAGACTAGAGGAGAGACGGAAAGGGAGAACAATGAAAGAGCTCCAAGAGGGGGGAAAAAGACGTTTCATACACAAAAAAAGTGAAGAAATCAGAGAAAGAGACAGAGGACATCAAAGGCAGATAAGGTTGTTCCCTCCAGAATACTGGTCTCCAGAGGCAAAAGACAAAGAATTCTTCCAAAATCAGAAGGAAGGAAAGAATGCCAAATGACCACACAACAGGGATGGGGAAATTTCACAAGGCCCCATACCTAGATGAAGAACCACAGGCAGTCAATGCTGAGAAGAGAGTCAGTGTTTTTGAGGGAAGCTCCTGATAGGTTATTCAATCCCAAGTGGTCAGCCCTAAATACATGTACATAATAGCAACACTAAATGAACACAGGTTATATATATATATATATATATAACATACATTACACATGTAATATATAAACATATTACATGTGTAATATATATAAAACATATATTATGCATGTAACAATAATAATTATAGAAGGGGTCATGAATCGGCAACATAGGAAGAGGGAAGAGTTGGAAAAGGGAGGGAGAGAAATGATGTAAATACAGTATTTCATGTACGAAACCCTCAAAACATTTTTTAAATTTTATTTAAAGAAAACAAAGGATGCCAAATGCCACTGTCCACTCATAAAAGGATAAGAGCCATCTCCTCGCTGATCTTCAAACACAGAAGGCAGCCTCCTACCTCAGGGATTTTGCATTTACTCTGCTTAGAATTTCTTCTCCCAAACTCAGACCTCATCTCCTTCAAAATTCTTCTAAAGATCCCCATCACTATCTAAAATAATTAATAAACTCCTCCCTTCCAAACCTACTTAATGCCCTTCTTTATCTTAGTCCTCCTACTTGCCAGTAAATACACACACACACACACACACACACACACACGCACGCACGCACGCATGCACGCACGCCACAGACTTGTATCATTACCCATCTGTTTCTTCCTCTAGAAAATAAAACATGCATATAGAAAGTTCTGTTTCACTCACTGTAGCATCTTGCATATATTGAAATATACATGACAATAGGAGGTTTTTGTTATTGGGGTGAAAGGACTACTTTTGTTTTTGGTTTTGTTTTGTTTTGTTTTTTGGTCTTTTTGAGACAGGGTCTTCCTGTAGCCCCAGCTGTCCTGGAACTCACTATGTAGACCAGGCTGGGCTTGAACTCACAGAGATCTGCCTGCCTCTGCCTCCCAAGTACTGGGATTAAAATCATGCACCACCACACCCAACAAAAGGACTACTTTTGAAAAGCCTCAGAATGCAAGAGAAATAGTCAAAATAGCTCAGAAGTTCATAAGTCCAGTCCTTATCTAAAGGTGGCAGGCAACGGACAAACTGTTACAACCTAGAAGTGGATCTTTGAGAGATTTTAAGCTAGAAAGAATGACAATTGGTACATTAAGTTCCAAAACAGAAGAGCCCTTTTGTTCCTGTTTTATGGGGAAGCTCTATACTTATTGGAAAGGTAAGGATAAAAGGTTCCAGAAAAAGTAGATAAGATGAAAAGACCAAGTTCTAACAGTTTTAATGAAGGGGAGCTGTTAGCCTTAGAAAGAAACGGCACTCCTCTGTACTAAAGCCTCAACAATTCTCTAAGCAGAGAAGACAATAAAGTCCAACAAATGGCTCTGACCTCGGAAAAGGGATGGGGAGAGTAGGAGCAGGAAGGATTCAAAGGTAGAGCTGGGACTTGGGTTCCCCAAATGATGATGAATTGTTTCTGGAGAAAGCAAAATAGCAAAATAGCAGTTAGGGTCAATGTAAACTTCATGATATTTATTCATCAATAAATAATGAATAGGACACTATTACATTGTTATCCAACAGAGAAAACACATTAAAATCTGTGTTGTTACAGAGCCTACATTCTAGTGATAGAATGTCTAGTCAGCATTGTCACCTCCTTGAGTGGCCCATAGCAAGTGGCATGGCTACACCAATGTATTAACTAGCATAGTGAACATGTTTACGGCAGTGGGAATGTCATCAAATGAAGAGTCTGTGTGGAAAAGAGAAGGACCTTACTTGGACCTCCTATCGACCCAGTGGCTGCCTTCATTGTAACTAACATGGATGGACAACCCTTCAGAACACCCTAACGAGTTCCAGAGACTTCCTTCACTTTCTGGTCCTATCTTTACCATAACTGCCCCATCTCGGACTCTGGGATTCAGGCAAACACCAGTGCTCACGCATGCCTATACATCCGTGCAGTCCATTGACACAGAAGTGCCCATCATACTAACTTTCCTGCCTCTTTACAGCCCCCTTCAATTGATTCTTACTGTTTTTCAGTTCCCACAAATATTTATATCCTGGCTATCAAACCCAATCAGTAACCTCAAGTCCTTTTTTGATCAGATTTTCATCACCTCCATTGATCTTTAGTCATCCCTATCCATCAAAAATATAGTTTGTTTTCCACATAGGTGAATGAGTCTTGGGCAGATGCAGGCTATTGACAATTCAAAGCTTATAGCTTTAACTGAAAATTGATCTGTAGCCTCCTCCCATTTTTCATCAGGAGGTCTTTCAAATCTTTCTCACATTCCTTAAACCAAACCTCCAGGATCCCATTCACTATCAACAGAGGACCTGCCTTCTATTTCAAGACCATTCTCCCACAGTCTTGGCACTGCCCCTCCTCTATCTGCATGGCAGCATCAGCCTCTGGCCTACTTCCTTCTCTAGCTCTGCATGCAAGTTGGAAAAAGTAGAACTTTTCCATGTAAATTCCTCCATTCGGGTACCAGTTCATCATGTGTGGTGTCTCCCTGAAGACCTCAGAAATTCCTTTGCCTCTCTGTAAGCCTCTACTGTGGAAAAGTCTGTGCCAAAAGACATCAAGATTCTTCTCTTCTCGATATTAAGCTTCTTAAGAAGGCATTACCAACCCTGACCATCTTCTCCACCTCCCTTCCTTCCCAACCCTCTCCACCCACTGCAATCACTCACTACCTAAGTACCAAGAATCTGGCTTTTTCTCCAATCATGCTTTCTCAGAGACGCTGTCTAATCTGCTAATTCAATGGGTTCTTTTACCTTTGAGAATAAATATATATATTTATGGAAGATGTAAGACAGAAACTCTTCCTTTGGCTTCTGTGACATCATTATGAGGTTTCCTTTCCTCCTCTCTGATTATTGTCTCCCTATCTTCAAGACTACCTCCCCTTACACAGCATTTTCCTCTGATTTCCAGCCTGGATGCACTTTACGGTCCTCCACTTCCTATGTGATCATTTCCCATGAATTCAAACAATCAGATGATTCCCAGACTCGTATTCTCAGCACAGGCTCCTGAGATATGGACCTGTACATCAGACTATCCACCACATGTTTAGCTCCATTTCTTGGATGCTTTAATGGAACCTTAAATCCAACACTTCTGCCAGATATGGCAGCACATGCCTTTAATCCGAGCATTCAGGAGGCAGGGAAAAGAGGATCTCTGTGAGACTAAGGCCAGCTGGGGCTACAGGGAGACATTGTCGAAAGACAGAAAGACGAAAGACGAAAGACGAAAGACGAAAAAGAAAGAAAGAAAGAAAGAAAGAGAAAGAGAAAAAGAGAAATAATTAATTAATTAATTAATTAGTTAAACCAACACATTTAAAAATGAACTTGGCCATGTTACACATGCATTCTTCTTCCATTGTCTTTGAGTTATAAAGTCTATGCACGTTGTTACAATTAGACAAGATATCATGGTCAGCATGTCCCTTCCCATAGAACAGTGTCAGCTTTAACCTAGCTAGAACCCTCGTTTCTGTAGTCCCCTACTTCAGACAAAGGCATAGAAATCCTGTAGAAGTTAAATCTGATCATTCTTTAAATGCAAAGGATATTGAACATAAAAATAGAAGGGACCTAGGTTCAATTTTGAACATATCATTTCTCCTCTGTGTGTGGATATATGTGTGTATAGTTTATGTGCATATATATACACACATATATATATATATAGCTACACGCATCTGTGCCTAGCATGTGGAGTCCAGAAGAGGACATCAGGTATCCTGCTTATCTCTAACTTATTCCTTTAAGACAGTCTCTCACTGTACCTGGAGTTACACTAATAACCAGCAAGTCCCAGTGATTCTGTCTCTGTGCCCCATGGCATTGGGATTACGAGCTACTCACATAAATCTAGAGCATGTATATATTTCATACTCAGTTTTCATTTTTATAAAGTACTTCATCATACCACCATGTAGGAACATTCTAAGTCTGTAACAGGTTGAGCTTGCTACAGATCAAACCAGAAACCTTAGGACACACATGGAAACTAGGTACTAGAGACCCCAAGGCCCTCAACCAGCACAGTCATACTGACAGGCTTAGGCCCACAGATCTTCATTAGGATAGCATGGTCACAAGAGAGCATTCTCCATCCAAGCACCCCAGCACAGAGCACTCCCTCCCTCCCACCCTTTTTCCCTCCCCTGGCTCCCAAGAAAAAAGCAATCAGGAGGGAAGGACAATGACTCCCAGCTGAATTCACTACAATACACCTGCATTCATTCCAAGTGTTATTGCAGAATCAATGTTTCCAAGACCCAGTTTTTATACTACTTATCCAAATTACATCACCAGTATTCCCCAAGATATCTTTTTTAAGTTTAATTCAGACTTTTTGTGAAAGAAAAGCAACTATTTTACAAGTACAATGTTCGTGATCAGCACGGTGCTGTGCTTTAAATGCCATCTCAGTTAACTCTACAAACACCTCTATGAACATCTTGAAACAGACCACTAAGCCAAGGTTCAGAAAACCTAAGACCATTTTCCAAGGTTACAGAGCCACACCAGGGGAGGGAGATCTGGGACGTAAGCCCAGGTCTGTTTGGTTCCACAGACTATGTTCTTTCCATTCACACATGTAATTTTAAAACTGCTCTTAGGATGTGTTGTATTTGGCAGAGAACAGAGGTGGACTGTTAGGCTCCAGGGAACTCATTCCCACCACCACCAAGGGAGCTTGCTTTAATCTGTTTACATAGGAAGGCACACAGATGATTATTACATTTGGAGCACAAAAGTGTTTCTATGCTTGAAAAAAAGGTGCTTTGAAAATTTTTTATATATTGATATGATATTGCTGCCACTAACAGAAAAGCTGAGAAAATAAAAGATAGCAAACACTTATTAAGACAGAAAACTTTAACAAAATCAATTCACCAAAATTGTTTTCTCTTACTAAAGAAAACATGTAATGTACTTAAATTTGACTACCATTTTACCCAAGAAGGAAAGAAGAGCTATATAAACATGAAATATGAGCATATGTATAAAGTAATATATTCATTTCACAGGGCCTGCAGGATGGCTCAGCAGGTAAAGGTACTTGCCACCAAGCCTGAGGACCTGAGATCGATCCCCAGAACCCACATGGTAGAAGGAGAGAACCGACCTCCATGAGTTGTCCTCTAGTCTCCACATCTGCACCATGCACATGTAGGCCTCCAAACATACACACACGAACATTGAATGTTTTAAAAAACTTTTAAGCATGCATTATTTATATTACAAAGCACTACAATCAATAAAGACATTAATGAAATAAAATTAGCGACCTTCTTTTTCAGTAAGATATTCTTGAGCTACAATTCTTCCAATTTCCATATACCAACTGATAAACAGTAGCAACAAGGAAAAATGGGGTTCTTGGTAGTAAGTGGCTTAATTTAAAATAAACATGAATAGTAAATCTCTACTCCTGAGATGCACTGAGCTGATACTGGATTTCACTTCTTTATCCACAAGAACATCATCAGCATATTAAAGCAGTGCCTCTAAAAGATCCCAGACCATTCACCAAATTTGTACAATTGATCATGGGAAGCCATTCTAAAGTAGAAACCAGTATTAGAGTTTATACAAAGCAGATGCCCATGAGAACCACAATGATCATCAAGTTAGATAGCTCTCAGTTGAAGAATATATAACTTGTGGTCCAAATGTAATTATTTTAGCTCATGACTCATTTCTAGTCAAGTCTTACTGTCCTTGCTGGTCCTTCCCAAGTTTTAATTGAACTTTTGATTAAAAACGGCTTATGACATAGCTAGTTTACAAATTAAATGCACAAATGGCAAGTACCAAGGGGCAAAACTGCCTCAAGTTCCTTGCCTGGACTCATTAGCAGTGTGAGTTTTGTGAAGTAACAATTTGTGATTCATTTTCTACAACTACAAAAAGGGGTAAAGCTTCTGATTAACACCATGAATAGATACACACACTGGTTATGGTAAATATTATTTTAAAGTACTAAGAAGAGACTAGATTTGAGAAAAGATTTAGAAAGCAAAAGCAGATAGCTTCCATTCAGGAGTTTGCAAAGAAGGACTCTGGTCATAAGAGAAACCAGTCATGGCCAATCTGAAAAAGCTCACTCACAAGATGCTGCTTAAAGGCAGTGTGAGACACAAGATTAAAAGTAAACGGTTTGTTTGAAAATCTTCTAAAGGAGTGGTAAAGCCAAGGGCTGCTTCCAAGTCCCAGTCCAGTGATTCTCTGTACTTCCCAGTCCACCTCCAAACAAAATTACAAAAAATATAGAACATGCCTAAAGATACGAAAGTACTGAGATTTGCAAGCCAATAGAATCTGAGATGTCATAGGCACAGTCACATAGAAATACCAGGAATGCTGATAAGTCTGGAGCTCATAGGGAGAGGAAGGCCAGCAAAGACCTGGGAATTAAAAGGCAAAGGATGGAAGACATCATGTTGGTTGACTGACAGGAAAGTGGGGGACTTTTAAAAGCATCTACATGAAAAGTTACTTAGCCAGAAGAGAATCAGTGACGGAAACAGAGGAGGAAATAGCCAGAGGCAGGAGCTAAAGAAAGAAAGATAAGTATTATAAAAGTAAAGATAAGCCAAGAAACTTTCTGAAAAAGACAGCAAGTCTTGGAAGATGAAGTGTTTCAGTTGGCTAAGCAGACTAAAACCTGAGAACAAAAGGCCACTGAGTGTGGGTAGCAAGAGGTCACTGGTGACCTTAAATGTACTGGTTTTATGGAATGGCCTTCATTCATTGAGGAGCTACTAGTAAGCATCATGACTTGTCACAAGCACAGTACTAAGCTCCCCAGGTTGGAGAGAACTAAAGCAAACACAGAAGCCAGACAAGAAAGCGTAGGAACTAGAAAGTGCTTATGACAGACTTTCCTAAGAAATTTTGCGTAAAACCTAGGAGTGAAGTGGAATGATGGACTGGAAGGACAGGAAATAATACTCATAGAGACCCTTGTTACTACTTTTCTATACAAACAGGGAGCGCTGAATGAGGCACACAGGAAAAAGCCATCAAAGACAAGGGATGGAACAGACCACGTAGGATACAGAAAGCAGGCAGTAAGGTTACCAGTACCACTGGTATGGGGGTACTGACCTTAATGAATTCACCCTCGAGAGGGAAAAAGACACAGACATTGCTCAGAAACAGCAACATAAAGAGGTAAGGGACATAACATCATGCCTTTTATCTCTTTGAAATAAAACTTTCCAGAGTGCAGCAAGATGCTGGTCTACAAGACAATGGTAATGGTAGGATTTGGACTAAATATCTGAAAGATTCTCCACTAGATACCAAAATATGATTAATACAAAAGAAATACATATTGCAGTAGACATGCATGTTTTCAAAGTAGCTACCAATGTTAGAAAAATAAGAAAATTTACACAGCATTAAAGTGACATTTTAAAAATTAAGAATTTAATGATGTCTAAAGACAATATAAAAGACAACTGTGTTTAAAAGGAAAATCAGTTTCCACATCTGAAGCATCGTATACAACAATCTCTGACATCTTGATTTGATATTTCCATGCCCAAAACAAGTAAGATACATGATTATGTTTACTATCCATAAATCTGCTGTTTGAGATTCAAGAGGGAAACTTCCGCATAGTTTTTTCTTATTACAGAGGGCATTGTAAAATTCAGGTTAACAACATGGAAGTGTGTGAGAAATGGAAAAGTACAGTGGAAAGCTATATTTCAGAAAACTATTCATTAGAAACAAAATGGATAGCATGTTTTATGCCAGATGCTAAATGAAAACCCTCCAATTGAGATTGTTCAAAATAGCAATACAAAAATTTTCTGTCTAGCTTTTTCAACGTTTTTTATCCTTAAACCATGGGCTTAATGGTGGCATTACCATACCACATAATTATTTTAAACCCAGGTAGCAGCAATCCCTAAAAGAATAGGTTCATGTGAATAGGCTAAAGAAACTCTACCAGTGGTTTCAGAGGTTGAAAAAGAAAAGGTTATATGGACCAAAATGCTACAGCAAAGAGAGTGTCAGGTGCCATTTTACTATGGGTTAACCTGGTGCCTACCGGCAGGCAACCCTAAACAGTCTTGTGACTGTGAGTGGTATTTACTTAGCTACCCAGACCCCAGAATGAAATCCTGGGCACTCAACTTAAAACATCAGGAATGGAAAGACGATTGTTACCATAGATCAGGATGTGAAGGATGGAAAGATTGTGGTCATAGAGTCCAAGTACCATATCTGCTGCCATGCATATGTATTGAACCCACAAAGCTGGGACTTTCAGGAGCAAATCTCTGGAGGTAGAAACTAGGACTACTGGAAATAAAAGGCTGACTTTATCCAAGTGTGCAGACTGAAATTATAGCTGATGAGCAGACACAGGCTGAACAGGAAAATAAGCAGAGACCAAGAGAAGAGGGAACCAAGAAGCAGGAAGGTTTGGCTAAGGTCCACAGAACAGAGGCAAGGAAGAACTCAGAGAGAGATGAACAGGAATTAGTAACCAAACGAACCTCAGAGTTTGAAACCCCAGAAGTAGCTGCCATGCCATGAAACAACACAAGGGCAAAACATCTTACTTAGTAACATTAGAAATAAAAATCTTGTATAGGTTACTGCTCAGCAACTCAAGGAAAGGAAAAAAAGCTAGGGAGGCCAAACAATGGTAAACCAGCAGGCTCACTACGTACTGGCTGCAGAAGACAAGTAGGCAAAAGCCATCCGAAAACCCGAGAGTGGTGCCAGGCATGGCTGCACACCATTATCCCAGTGCTCAGGAGGCCGAGGGGGGGGGGCAGAACAAGCACAAGCCCAGCCCAGGTGCCACAGTGACACCCTGTCTGAAAAAACACACGAAACTAAATAAATAAAAATAAAAGGTAAATTGGGGAGCAAGATTTAGTAGCCAAACTCAAGAAAGTGATGAAAAGAAAGAAAGATGATTCTGATCTGTTTCTTTCAACAAAGTAAATATTATTTTCACTCAGGAAAGAGAAGTCAGGAAGAATTCACACTTTAACCACATTATGATACACTTAGACTGTACAGTTTCCAAACATTCTAAAAAGTACCCAAAGAGTAGGAGAAAATTAAGCTAACTTTCCATCCTTCTACTGACCAAGCTAATTTAACCTGAAGCACTCAGAAAGAGCCAACTTTCTCCTTCACTGTCACAAAATCATGTATAAAGAAAGCAACTGTGACCAAAGGCCACAACTATGGCCACATACCTGGCCAAACAACACGCATACCCAATTTCCTAGAAAATCACAAGAACTTTAAAAGTCTAGTAATTTTCAAGGATTTCAACTACTCCTCAATAACTGTATAGGTAAGTATCTGTATCTCATGCCTAGCAGGCTTCTAGATGAGAGAACTTGCCCAACAGATCCTTCACTCACCAGTGACACGTAGGAACACATCATTAATCCCCACCCCACCCCTGCCGCCCAAGGACTATTAGTTGTCTCACATTTCAAAAAAATGTAACCTAAATCTTAAAAATTCCTGTTGGAAATGAGACCATGGAATTCATACAATTATATTTGCAGATTAAAAACCTAAGGCACAAAAGGCGAAATGCCTCAGCTCAAGTCAGTCACAGAGTTGACCTACAGCAAACCTTGGCCAGGTTCTCCCACACCCCTACTACATGATACAAGCACGGGGCTGGGCTAGATGCCCTCAAAAGCAAAGGTGATCTTCTCAAAACATGAATCTACAAGAAGAATGTGTAGAAATTTAAAACATTTGCTTGATGTTACAGCATGTAATTAAAAATAATACTAATTTCAAACTGTACCTTTACTGCTTCTGAAGAAACTGCATTTTCCTTTTTCTGACTTGTGCTCCTGGGCTCATTTTCAACACTGAAAAATAAAAACCACAGTGTCTTTTGAAATTAAATACTCAACTCATATAGTTTCTCTATTTAAAACAAGAATCAAAAGGACATTAATCGGCAGTGCTGAGAGATTCCTATATAAAATACTATATTAAGAATATGCTGATTTGAATCTGAACTTGAGAAACATTTAATCATGCTCATTCAGGCTTCAGAAACTTCTGTGAGTTCACATACTTCCTATATCCTCATAGTAATAATCAGATCACTTCAATGTCACAGCCAAACAAAGAAGAGCCAGCAGACAGCTACTCTAACCTTGGAAAGTGCTAGCACTCTAAACTTTTATTTATATCAAAGTTCTCCACAACCTGACTTTTTTTTAACACCTAAGTGTTATTTCTATTTAGCAAATCATTAAATACACAGAGGTTCATCTAGTGAATTCTGGGAGTACTAAAAAATAGATGAAAGCTCATCCAGACCCCAATGTATCCCAGATGGCACCGAATAATTCAAATTTCAGGACAGTCACTTGTTGTTGTTGTTACTGTTTGAGACAGGGTTTCCTTGTAGTCCCAGCTAGCCTAGAATTCACTATGTAGACCAACTGACCTTATATCACAGAGAGATCCACCTGCCTCTGCCTTCCGAGTGCCTGCACCACCACACCCAGTTAGAACAGTCACTTTTAATTGTCTTATCTGAAAAACCTTCACAGATGCTCCAATAGATGGCACCCAAAACTGCATCGCCTACCAGGTAGAAACACATCTTAAATCAAAGTACATCTCTGTATTTATGATTATTTTTTTTCATATTTCCCTAATCCTTGACAAACTGAATAGCTCCCCCGAAGATCATAGTGACTGCCTACTACACACCAAGGACTGTGCTTAGCTTTTAGAACATCAAATCAAGCAGGTCAGGGTCTTCACAAAATTCAGTCTATTTTGGAAGATGGATTTACAATCTTTAACAATGCAATTTGTTAAATGTTATAAATGCTAAGTGAACAAAGCGCCCTGGAACACAGAGGAAAAATGGCTTCTGCCTGATCAGTGAAGTACCACGTGAGGAGGTTTAAAAGCAGGGAATACAAGAATACGGCACTTTAAGGGGCCCATGCTTTGTGTATTTTTTAATGTAACATTGGCACATACAACTTGTGGCAGGCTGAGGTAACCCTGTAACAGAAAGAACGAGACCAAAGGTTAGTAGTTGCCATTCTAGGAAGAACTAGCTCAACCAGGTAAGAATGTGAGCTATGTCCTGCCTGGGAAGACTGGAAGATAGCCCTGGGGCAGGGGACAAGCATAAGCAGGATGACCACAGAAGAGAGGTCACTGTGTGTAGCAACTGAGAGGAGGAAGCACAGTAACTCAGATTGGATAAAGGTCAACTCCAAAGTAGATGAGATGGAAAAAGAACATCTAATTCATACTACCTAGATTTTTCTATCCATAAAATCCAGTGCTATTCTAGAGAGTATCCAAGAAGCCAATGGTGATGGTCCAAAGATGGAAGCATGGGGCTGGAGAATGGCTCAGAGGTTAAGAGCACTGGCTGCTCTTGCATAGGACTGGGTTCAAGTCTCAGCACCCACATGGTGACTAACAATCATCTGGAACACCAGTTCCAGGGGATCCGACACCCTCTTCTGAACTCTGCAGGCACTGCACAACACGGGTGCATTTACCTACAGGCAGGCAATATACATATACACACACAAGAGGCTGTCAGAACCCCTGACAGACCGTTGTTAGCTGCCATGTGGGTGCTGGGATTCAAACCCAGGTCTTCTGCAAGAACAACCAGTGTTCTTAACTGCTGAGCCATCTCTCCAGCCCCATAAAATATTATTTTTAAAAAAGATGGGAGGGGGTTGGAGAGATGGCTCAGTGGTTAAGAACACCGACTGTTCTTGCAGAAGACCCAGGTTCAAATCCCAGCACCCACATGGCAGCTAACAACTGTCCATAACTCCAATTCCAGGGGATCTGACAGCATCTTCTGTCCTCTGCGGGCATTGCACAACACAGGTGTACTCACTTACATGCAGGCATAACACTCATACACATAAAATAAAAATAATAAATTAAAGAAGAAAAAAAAAGATGGGCTTATGAAAAAGACCTTCGACATCTGGAAAATACATTGGGTTAAAATTTCATGAAGACCAGGCCCCTACACATTTTAAGTATCAAAAGGAAAAAGAAGCATGTAAAAAAGATAAATATGTCAGCTGTGTGCTAAAAACATGGAAACATATAGGAAAAGTCAAGGAACAAAAATGAAAAGAATATTCATGTAAGCAACCCTAATTAAACTCAAGGTCCCCCAAAAGAGACATGAAAGTAGACGAGAACAGGGATAAGTGGGAGAGGGAGGGGGATAAGAGAAGGCGATTGGGGGGATGATTATAATCAAAATACATTAGATATATGTATGAGTTGTAACAAAAATATGAAAACAATGAACTACACTAAAAATATTGAATACAGAATTGTATATATACAATATGTATTATACAATAAGGCTATTATCAATGACTAAAATTTTAAAGGTAAGTGGGTTCTTTTTTTTATTTATTTTTTGTTTTGTTTTTCTGAGACTGGGTCTCCCTGTAGCCCCAGTTGTCTAGGAACTGACTCTACAGACCAGGCTGGCCTCAATCTCACAGAGATCTGCCTGCCTCTGCCTCCCAAATGCTGGGATTAAAGGCATGTACCACCAAGGCCAATTCTTTCTTTTTTAAAAAATTATACATTAACTGATAATAGTCTAAGTTCAGTCCAAAGAAAACTAACTGGCAAAAAACATCACACCGTAAGGACCATGGGTAGAGCTAAGGTAAAACCGGCCTTGCTATTGTAAAAATGAATCGTAACTATATCTTCAATGGCCTACCTAAAACTTAAGCATATAGCAACCCTTAATTTAATGCCCTATTTCTTAAAATTCCTGAACTTCATTTCAAACAGGCCTATCGAACACACAGCCCATGGATGTCTTGTGGCCAAGGATAGGGCCCAACACGAAATTGAAAAGTTACTTAAAACACTATGGTTTTTTTTTTTAATGAATTATTTAAATATATGTATATAATTTTACTTAAGATTTTTGTGAAATTTTAAATGTGAAGTTCTCCAGCACAAGCGCTGCTATACATGACAAAGCCCATGTCTCACTATCAAAAGGCTGGACAAACTTAAGTGTTGACAGAATTTTCTATAAACATATTGCCTTGATAAGACTGTAAATAAAACTAGTAAAAGCTTTTCTAGTACAAAAGCTCTGCTGAAAATGAAGCTTTGGGCCCATGGAACTAAAGCAGAAAGTCTGCAAGAATCTGTAATTACCTGCATTTGCACAGTGTGTATACACACACAGACATACACACACACACACACACACACACAAATACACAAAAATGCTTGAAAAATCTAACAGTAATTCAGCAGGTAAGCTTGGTGCAAACAATTAATAAGGCTCAAATCACCACTTGACACTTCTTCAAAGTCTCTGAAACTTATTTCCTATGTTTAAGTCTCATGATTTTACTACTAAAGCAAACTTTAAAATATGTTGAGTTTTAAAGCAAATAGCACATTTTAAAATTGTAGTTTAGGATGAAGATGCTAGAGCCTAGCCTGGGCTACCTAAACAGGCTGTCTCAAAGAAAAAGGGAAAAAAGTAAC
Source organism: Nannospalax galili (assembly GCF_000622305.1). Taxonomy (NCBI): domain Eukaryota; kingdom Metazoa; phylum Chordata; class Mammalia; order Rodentia; family Spalacidae; genus Nannospalax; species Nannospalax galili. Next base: position 1,714,093 of record NW_008345684.1, on the reverse strand, counting down.
ATTGTGATTTAGCTATAACCATCAATACTTTGATTAAAGGCTTCACCACTTCTTTTCCAGTAATTATAGTCCTATCTTAACTGATCTTTGTTTTAAAAAATATTTTATTATTTTTATGTGTATGAGTGTATTGCCTGCATGTATTAGTGCACCCGTGTCATGCAATGCTGCGGAGGTCAGAAGAGGGCGTCGATTCCCCTGCAACTGGAGTTAAGGATGGTTTGTAGCCACCATGTGGATGCTGGGAATTGAACCCGGGTCCTCTGCAAGAGCGGTCAGTGTTCTTGACCGCTGAGCCATCTCTCCAGGCCTGATCTTTTTGTCTAAAGTATTGCTCTGCTTCTAGTAATTCTCCACAGGAAGGTCAAAGTGATTGTTAATGTCATCATGACACTCTTCTGTTAAAAATTCTTCAACAAATCTTGACCTGTTGGTGAATAAATTGAATCACTATTCATTGCTAAAACGTGCCAAGTGCACAGGCCAGCAAACGACTTTCTTCTGTTTGCAACACTCCCACCTGAATCAACACTGTTTTACAGTTTATCTTTGCCTGAGCTTTCTTTCCTCTCACTGCACCTAGCAATGCAGGCTTTTTACTGTAACACTGTCTATCCATTGCCCAACTCAAATACAAACATTAAATTTGGTAAATGTGTCAGTCCTGTGTATCACAAAGCCTAGTTTGATGTGCAATAGTATGAATACTTTAGCGGGTTATCAACCTGCACCTGCTTACCTTCATCAGAAACCACAGTTCCATTGAGAACAATAATACACATTAGCCCTTTTCCTAATGAGGGAGTATATAACTCTCTTGACATACACAATCAAGAGTCATTCTTATTTTGTGTCATCTTTCTCTAAAGATAATAAAGAAAAGAGTCAGACTGAGGAAAAAGATAATTCAGCAGAAAAAAATATTTTAGTTAATTATTTCAAAACAAAAATCTAGAACACAGTAACTAGAGACACTCTTATGGATACTGGAATGTCGATGTTAGAAAAAAAATAACAGAAGAGTCTGAAAAGAATGGTCCTTTCTGATCAAAAATATAAGAGAAAGAGAAACATTCCAAACCAGCTACACTTGATGTAAGACAATTGTCTGTCCCTGTTGTTTGCTCACAATTTAAGCCCTTTGGGATCCAAGAATATTTCAATAGAAATATTTTTAGAAAGCACTCAGTTTGCTCATGGCAAGGAATGAAAGGCAAGAATCATAATCACACATAGGCACAAATAAAAATTACTTAACATCTCTAAATAGCCTCATTGTACTAACAGAAAGATCACAAATATGAAGGCCAATGTAACACACTAGCTTCTCATTTTTTAAGCAATCTTATTCAGACCATGCCTAAAAACCAGGACTCCAACATGTGGCCACTAAGCATTTACTTGCTTAGTGCCAGATATAAAAACAAACTTCAGGGCCAAGAAAAACAAAAGCATATCAGCACTCTAAAATTCAATTAATTTACATAAAGTCCTGACCCACATTTAAAATAATTCATATTCTTACTTTTTAAACTAAGTTCTAACAAGATTATAGTACTTTCAGCAGATAAGAAGCATAAAACCTGACCTAGTAATTGACCACACAACAGACATGGAATACCCACTTGTAGGTGTCACTTGTTCAGACCCCCTTTCCACATGTTAGAACCTGTTAGAACCGCCCACAATGCTGCATTTATAAAACAGGCATCTGAATGTCAAGTAAGCCAACTGGCGTGGGCTCAGTTTTCCAGTAATCACTAGGCATTCAGCTGAGGGCATCCTCTGATCAGATTCTTGGTCTACAATGAGCTGAAAGCCTCTCTAAATGCAGTTGAAACCTATAACTGATGATTACATAGGGAAGAGAGAAATCTGGTCAGGAGGACCTCCCACTCAATACTATTTAAATGAGTTAGCTGTTGATACATAAAGATTAAGTATTATTAGAAAACTCATTCACATACAACACTACTTCCCAATACTGCTGCTGCTCAAGCTCAGCAAATAGTAACTGTAATTAACACACAGAACATCCCAAGTACAGAGTGAGAGCAACCAGTGAAAATTCCCCTCCCTGCAGTTCACATCATAGACTGTGGCACAAGACACATGACTGGCCTCTACCAGTCAGGCTTCATGTGGTCAGTGTAGCTTCCTGGAGAGAGGAAAAGAAGGCTTATAGGATCAGTGGGATGTGATCAATGGGGAGGAAAACATGCCCTTAAAGAGAGCAAAGTTCTTCAACTCCATCCCTCTTCTAACACCCTATTGGTACCTCTTCTCCTGTGACTTTTTCTCTCATACATCCTGACTTTGGCTATATGGGGAAAATATGGAAATACTAAACACCTGAATACAATTTCATTAAGTGTCCTATGGAAGCTTGCCCACTTGTCTAAAGATGCTGGAATGGATGATGTCTTGGCATTTTCAAGGAGGAGGCAATCTGTGATGTTGATGGCATTACTGACAGTCGTTCTGAACATCTAAACACAAAGTCACTTAACATAAGGTAGTCCCTGACTTTGGAATGTCCTTTCATTTACGCAGCACGTACCAACCTGCTGTCCTTAGGCAAGCTGGCCACACCCTGGCTTTTCTAGTAAGAACTGACCTCTCTCCTCCTCTTCTATTCCTCTCAAGCCCAGGCTGCCTGAAATCATGTCCCCTTGCTACATGTTCATTTACACTACACAAGAGAAATGTTCTTTCTGGCCTGCAGCAGCAGGACTCGGAATATTGCAAGGAAAGGGGGAAAATAAACTAGGGCAAATCTGTATTATTTTGTCTTCCCTCAATAACCTGCTGGATCCAGACCCAGGTCCACAAAGTCCTGTCTCTCCCATTGCAATGTCATTAGGCCCGTCCTTCCTTCCTTGTTGCCCCTCACCACACAGCCTACCTGACCCAACTCCTGTGATGGAACTAGAAGTAGCCAGAATTTGGCCTCCTTGTATTATGACCAAATTATATTCCATGTATCTACATTTTCCTGAATGAAAAAAAAGATGATATGGAACAAGGGCTCTTTAATTACCCACTGTCTTCCCATGGTCATTAGTAGTAAAATGTTCTGCAAAGAAACTCAGAATGTCCCCTGAGAGCTATTAGCAGTTGATGGCTGCTGAGGCAGGGAGTCATTGTCATCAGTGCTGTAGACACCAGGTACCCATGTTTTCCTGGATAGCTCCACACCCATGACCTTCAGGGTGGCTAAACTGGTTAAGCTCAGTTGAATCACAAAATAAAAATAAAACAAAAAGACACGGCAGTGGGAAGGAAATCTGTTGGGGGGAGGGGAGAGCAGTGCTGTTTGGGGTGGAAGGAGTACAGAGGGTCTATGGGAGGTGAGCATTACTGGAAAGTATAACATACAGTGTTCTAGTTTGAGTCTCTATTGCCATGATAATGCTGGGCGTAGTGGCACACACCTTTAATCCCAGCTCTTGGAAGGCAGAGGCAGGCAGATCAGGCCAACTTGGCCTACATAGCAAGTTCCAGGTCAGCTGAGGCTACAGGGAGACCCTGTCTCAAAAAGACCCCCCCTGCCCAAAAAAAAAAAACAAAACACTGACCAAAACCAACTTGGGCTGTCAGGCAGTAAAAGTAAAGAGTTTACAGATTATAATCCATGACTGAGGATAGGGCAGGAAGTCAAGGCAGGAACCTGGAGGCAGGAATTGAAGCAGAGACCATGGAGGAATGCTGCTGACTTGGTTGCTCAGCTAACTTTCTTATACAGCCCAGGCCCCCCTCTGCCCAGAGATGGCACCACCACCTACAGTGGGCTGGACCTTCCTATATCAATCAATAATAACAAAAATGCTTCACAAACATAATCAAAGAATCCAATGGAGGCCTTGTCAAGTTGACTTAAAAAAAAAAAAAAAACCTTAGCACACATATGTATGAAATTATAACAATAAATTTAAAATGAGACTAA
>NW_008345684.1:1692121-1710097 GCF_000622305.1 Nannospalax galili | reverse complement strand
ATATATATGAAACTCACAATGAATAAAGATATGCCTGGTTCAGTGGCAACACCTTAGGGGAAAAAAGCATTTCAGTAAAGTCATCCTTCCAGACATGATTTTACAAACATGCAAACTGCATGGCAGATCAGCAGATATGAGATTGCTCCCAGATCTGCAATCCCAGGATGGTGTGATTCTACAATTGCAGGATCAGTGACTTAAAAAAAAAAAAAAAAAACAGACTAACTGGGCTGAAGAGATGGCATAATCCTTAAAGGCTCAGGTTCACAACCCAAAGAAACAGAGTAACTTAGAATCTTTTGGGAAAAGAAGCAAAAGACTATGATCATGAAGTTATCTCAGAATCAAAACTGATGCCAGTACATAATAACAAAGAATGTCTACTGTCCCTTACTTCAGTGTTACTTGAGGCTACCTCCAGGCCTGCCCTCTATTCTCTTGGACTCCACCCCTCAGCCCTCACTGTGGTCCTTAAATATAGTGTGGAAACTTTTTTTTTCTTTTTTCCTAGAAATTTAGCTTCCAACTGCAAGCCCTAAGGTCCTCTTTGCTCAACATTCTACTGCAAGATGATTATGGATTAAATTGACTTTTGTGCACTGGCGTGGAGCCCCATCTAACAAGTCTGATTCTGTTTCTATAAGGAAAAAGAACTCCACATCAATGATTCACAAACAACCACCTGGAAAACTGTCCATTCACAAATGCTGACTGCCAGCAGTAGAGTGATACTTGTATTTTTTTAATGACCATTAACAGCATATAAAACAGGTGGTGATGGCACTATTTCTGGCTCCAAATTAAAAGGTAACTAGAGGCTGCAATTTTAAGGCCGTCAAACAGCAGGTGTTTTAGCTCAAACATCTGGCATTTGAATAATTTTAAAATCTTTGGAGAAAAATCGGGGAAAGGAGGAAATGTAAGAGGTAAGATGAAATTCAGTTGCTTTGTAACCTTAGAGTTGCTGACACTGCTCTCTACTCCAGTCTGCTCCTATAATTCATGCATCTACCATGCAGCTGCTTTCTTTTCTGACCCCTCTCACTCCTCCAAAACAAGACCATAATTACAGTTCTATCAGACTATGGAGAGAGAATCTCAGCATCCCTGAGGTGCACCTGCGCTATCTACCACTTGTCTTGCATGACTGCCCTTTCCTCCCAAGAGTTCTCCATCCACCTCACGCCCTTCAGATTCTGAACATTTGTGACCCATTTCACCAACAACAACCTCATGAATCTTCTGCTATCCCATGAATTCAAACTGGTATTCTAGACCCTTACTAAAATGGGGCATTTGGGGCTGGGGTACAAATCCACAGCACAGTGCTTGTCTATCTAGCAAGTGCGAGGCTGTGGGTTAGGTCACCAGTACCACAAAAAGTTAAAAATAAATGCTAACATGAACATTCACCCATGTGTCATTCAAAAAAAAAAAAAAATGTCAAAAGGGTCAGGCATGGTGGCATCCACTTTTAATCTCTGTACTCTAGAGGCAGAGGCAGGCAATTTCTGTGAGATCAAAGCCAGTGTGGTCTACCTAGTGAGTTCCAGGCCAACTCGTGCTAAGAGACCCTGTCTCAAAAAAACAAAACAAAACAAAATTTGTCATGAAGGAAGAGGACTGGAGACACAAGATCAAACAAAATGATGCCTTCCAGGAACTCTACAGAGCCTGACATTCTCCCTCCAACTAATTTCTTCCCTTTCTGTTAATTCCCAGCTAAACATAAATATGCAGTGTAAACATATAAGCACATGCCCAAGGAAACATTCAAAGCTAAATTTTCCGCTTCTTTCTATAGCCCCCCTAGTCCTACGGCAGCTGGTCACTGGCTGCCTCTCCAGATTATGGGCACTCTTCCTCCCACTCAGTTGGGTCTGCCCACACTGGTTTTCATGCCATATTACACATCCTTAGGACCTCCAAGTGGGTGTTCTCTTAGACTGGAAAGTTCCTATTTGGATGTGTTCATGTCTCCCTCCTAGATATTGCCCAGGTCTTTGCTCAAATGCTACCCAGTTAGGAGACTTTCAGGATCACTCTTCCCATACGTTTCCCTAAACTTAAAACACTTCCGATTCACCCTGTTCCTGGGGAGAGCAGGAGGTAAAAACTGCTTAGGCAGTTCAGAGTAAAAGGACTCCAAAAAAGTGACCAGTTTCTTTCTTGGCAAAGAGCTAGAAATGTCCTGGATCTGCCTGTACATTTATCTTTGCCTGAGGCCAGAGACACCAGAAGTATCTAACCCAAAGATGTCTCTGGCTCTGCCATAGCCAGAGGCTGGGGATGCCAGGAAGAGGGTCTAGTTTGATTTGTTGTTTTTTGTTTTTGTTTTCCTCACCTCTTTTCCCTAAAGGAGTACCCTGTTCCTGGAAGACAGGCCAAGGATGTAACCAGAACCTCAAGGGACCTGGACATCTAGAATGAGATGACCAGCTTGTCTTCCCCTCCCCTTCTCCCTCTACTAAAATTTTATTAACTCCTGAGGAATGAGGCTCAATGTTACCTCACTCCTGTGGACCCCTCCTGCTGTCCAGGAGCTCTGCCTTCTTTCTCTCTCCCAAGCTCCCTACAATAAAATATTACTTTCTAGAACTCACCCTCCTGAATTTCATTCTTTGAATTTGTGAGATAAGAGCCCTAAAACCTCTGGCTTGAGGTGGCTTTGGTGGCCATTAGTTTCCTGGATCCTAGCCTCTCAAGTTAAGCACAACAGAGCTGAGAAAGGTTCCATGGCTCTCAAAGACACCCTGATATTCTTGTGTCATTCCCTTTATCATACTGTAGTTTTACTTTAAAGCACACTGTACATCAATTTACACCATTTATTTTCTTCCCTCACCCAATACAATACAAACTGTAAATAAGTAGAGACACCTAGATACCAGATTCTGATAAATGATGACATGATAATCTTTATAAGGATTAAATTTTAAATTTTTATAGCTTATTTAAGCATATGTACTATTGTAGAAAATGTTAAAGCACAATTCTTAAAGATACATATTTGAGTTTCAATATTGAAAAGAAAATTTTACTTTTTGTTAAAATATTTACACATTTTTATACACACAAGGAACCACCCAGGAGGATGGAATGTGTCTTTGGGTGTACAGTTATGAATGTGCCTTTATTTTATATTTTCTAATTATTTCATGCCTGTTCTACCAAAGCATGTATTACTATTAAAATAGTTTTAAGTGACACTGTAATGTACTATTTTTAAAAAATAAATCAATGGAAAATGGAAGTAATAAATTAAGAACAAATAACTAAACACTAATACTACGAATATTACATAATGGTAATTTGTTTCATAATATATTCCACATTGTCAAAGGAGATCCTTATCTGACTACTTAGAAAAATGAAACAACCAAAATTATTATAGCTCACATCTTCAGCTTTGACTAATCGACAACACAGTGCCACCCTCCAGCCAGGGTATCCCTGGTGCTTTACCAGAAAGCAAAGGCAAAGAATTTACACCTGCCCAACCAGTTCCCATTATTGAGATGTAAAATTCAAAGCATTCCATTCCTTGTCATAAGATGCACAGTCATTACAAGAAAACTATGATTGGCCACTGAGGGAGTATCTACTTTTTATATAAATATGAAAAAAGTGAATAAATTTTTGACATGTATCTTCCAGAAATTATATGAAATCAATATTTGTAATATCACAGAATTACCATTTCAGGTCATTTCTGGAACTGTCATTTATGCTACATGCCATAAAAATTAAACAAATGAAAGATAAGTTCCTAAAGCACATGCTGTACTAAAAAAAAAAAATATTTTGGTGCCATCTTAGAATTCTAGCTCTTGCAACAGGTTCACTTTTTGTTCCAACAATTTCAAAGAAATTAGCACTGACATCCTATTACCTGATGTTATAAGTACAGGGCCACCTTTCTGACGTAATCTTCCAATAATCATTTCCCAAGAACCAATGCTGAGTGAAGAGGTTGGGAGTTCACTCTCTGCTCAGAGAATAAAGCCTCATAACAATGATATAACAACCAAAGAGGTTTCTGGCACATTTTAAGAAAACACATTTAACTCTGTTCTTTGGAAAAAAACACAACTAAAATAACAATGAAGAAGTAAATAAAAGGAAATCAGTTACTAGGTCAAAAAAAAAAAAGGAAGCACACCTGTGTCAAGATTTTTGAAGAAAGCCAAGCAGAAATTATTTAGGAGAAATAAAACTACAGTGAGAATAACTGCAAAAGAAATTATCATGTTATCCTAAGGATCCCAGAAAAATCCAAGTGACTTAGGGAGCCAAAGTAGGGGAAGAGGCACTTGGCTGAAAATGCAACTCCCACCCCAACTCACTATCCAACAATTACAGACATTTGGCAAGAAATTTGCAAACATTTTTAAACACTTGAAGCTCCGGAATACCCAACATCCAAACATAGTACAAGGGACCACAGACAAAGGAGTTTTAGAAAAACTCTTCAACCTAGATGGTCAGGACATAAACCTCTAAATGAGAGAGCGCACCAAATGCAAAATGCAAAGGGGCCTATGTAAAATGTATTACACGCCTTTGTACAAGTCTTAATTCGGATACTAGATTAAAATGAGATTCTTTTTTTTTTCTTCAAAATTTACAAAGGAAAAAAATTAGTCACATAAAAAGGCCCCCAAATTCTTCTATTATCAGAATTCTCAACAGTGGGGCTGGAGAGATGGCTCAGTGGTTGAGAACACTGGCTGCTCTTGCAGAGGACCTGGGTTCAGTTCCTAGCACCCATACGGCAGCTAACAATCATCAGTAACTCCACTTAGTTCCTGGGGATCTGATGCTCTCTTCCAAAAAAAGAAATATATGAAGAAACAGCTTATGAATAATTAGTTTTCTCAAAGAAAAATCTCAAAAATGGGTTTACACTTCCTGAATGATCCTACAACCTTCTGACTTCCATCTTGGTACTTATTTTAAGAGACAAGACTTGTGCCAGTGTATGGTATGTGCCTGGAACTCCAGTACTCGGGGGGGGGGGGGCTAAGGAGGAGGATCAGAAGTTCAAGGCCATGCAGTGAGTGCAAGGCCACCCTGCTCTAAAGAGTGAAACCCAATCTCAGAAAAAAAAGGAAAAAGAAGAGGAGGAGGGTAGGCAAGGAGAGGGCAAAAACTGTGTCACATCGTGCTAGATTCCCAAAGTCTAGCAAACCAGTTGCATGGCATAGTTGGCACTAAATTAATTCTTGTAAATAGATGCTTTCAAGTGACCAAAATGTGAGATCACACAGAGGAACTAACTAATGCATTTTCATATGGGACACTTCCACTAAAATAGTAGGCTTGCTAATCTATAAAACATATTCATTTTATACACACCTATTAGCCTGAAGAGATGTATCTGGCATGCTCAACCTGGAAGGGAATGGAGAGATAAGACTCAATTCCATTACACTGTACCTCAGGACCTGGCTAAGGTGGATAACAGAACATCTCAAAATGAATTAATATTTTTGTGGCTTCATCTATTAATTTTACATAGTTTTACATTATAGATTAATAATACATATGTCTTAATTATACCTTTAAAGAGTATCAAAACTCAAACTGTCTTGCATTATACACACTATAATTTGCTTATCTTTCTTATCAAAATTTTTCTTACTTGAACAAATATAGCCCATTCTTCATAGTTTTGTCAACTCAAGATCAATATTTTAAAAGTTTTAATTTTATATACAGATGTTCACCACCAGGTCTCAAACCAAGTTTTTTTCTTAATTCTAAAATAGGTAATTCACACAATTTTTAAATGTCAATTAGATCAAGTTCAAGTCTCCTTCTTGTTCCCCATCCTGTAACTCCGTCTCCATCCACTTCAAATAGGCAGCACAGCTTGAGTAAGAGTAGTTTTATACACTACCTTTTCTTGGTTTGTACTTTGTTTTACGTTCTGATGTATCTTGGAGATATTTACCTTCTCACAGAAACACATGGGAATAAGTTATGAGTTCCAAAGAGGTTTACAAATTTACCGCCACCCTCCCCCATAAGGAGTACATGAGCTACAGTTTACCCTTTTTTTTTTTTCTTTTTTGAGACAGGGTCTCCCTGTAGCCCCAGCTGGCCTAAAAATCACTATGTTGACCAGACTGGCCTTGAACACCCAAAGATCTGCCTGCCTCTGCCTCTGAAGTGCTGGGATTAAAGGCGTGCACCACCACCCCCCAGCACAGTTCACCCATTTCAAACTGGAATTTTGCTTATAAATAAGTAGAATATGCCATCTTTATATAGTTCCAACTTATATCTCTTATTTGAAAGAGACCGACTCATGTGTTTAAATATAAATGCATGATTTACATAATATATACATTTATTTCCACTTCCCAGCTCACAAGACTATAAATTCTTTATTATACAGACACTGACCTAGTCCATCTGGGCAGATATCCAGCTGTAGGTCACTGTCTTTTATTTCCATTTGGAACCATTTTCTGCCCAGCCTTCTTTTATGGGTCATCCCAAATTAAACAGAGGAAACTGTCACATCATGCTGTAGGCTTTGGGTTCAGGAAGGACAATCTGACTTCTGACTCTTCCACTGGTGCTATGAGACTTGATTAGCCAAGGAACCACTCAAACCCTTAAGTAAGTTTAAAATGAAGTAAAGAAACCTCTCCCAACTTTGTGCAAGGATTGCGAGAAGAAAAAAAGAATTATATAATTCAAAGCCCCAAGCACAGGGTTATAAAAGAGTAGTTCTATTCTGTCATCATTCATCTGCCCAGCATAAAAAGGAAAAAACATACTTGGCTAAGTAGACGGCTGTTTCTTTGTTTTGGGACACTTCCAATGAAATGCTTCCAGAAGTTCAACACTGAGGGAGAGTCCTGCTGGAAATGTAACCACTACTTGGCCAGTAACACCTGCCTGGCAAGCACTAGGGATAAAGTATCTCAAGTTGCAAACCTTCAGTTGAGTCTCTTCCAGTATCCAATCATTCTGTGCACAGAATGCCACTCATTTTGAACACTGATTCCTGAAAGAATGCACTTTTCTGGCTCCACATATTCCTAAATTCTTAGGGAGCCTGCAGAGTCAAGGAAGAGTGAGAGCAATAGAGGGAAAGCACTTGCATCTACCTCGGTGGCACAGCTACGACCACATCTCCCATACTGCTCTGAAGTGACAAACAATCCTAGAAAACAATGCTCAGAGAAAAGTTACTATGAGAAGATTTTGAGGCCCAATTAAATTTCTTAAGCAACATATGACATTAAAGAAGCAATGCAGGCTGACAGGGTGGCTCAGAAGGTAAAGGTGCTTGCTGTCTAGCCTAATAACTGAGTTCAATCTTGGGGACCTCATGGTATCAGACAAGAACTAACTCTTGCAAGTTGTCCTTTGACAACCTACACAGTGTGGCACACTGAGTCCACACATACACACACACACGCACACATGCACGCACGCATGCACACACGCATGCACGCACACGTAAGTACAATGAATATAATGAATTTTTTTCTAATAAGAAGCAATATGTCCTGAACCAAACAAGTTACCCACACTAAAAACATACTTAGTTTGTAATGAGTTCATCTTAAGAATCAAGCAAGATACAGGGGCTGGAGAGATGGCTCATCAGTTAAGAGAACTGGCTGCTCTTTCAGAGGATTGGGGTTCAGTTCCCAGCACCCAAGTGGCTACTAACAACCATTTATAACTCCTGTTCTAAGGAATCTGATGCCCTCTTCTGACCTCCATGGGTATTGAATGACAGGGGTACACTTACATACGCATGCAAGCAATACACTCATACATATAAAAATAATAAAGTATTTTAAAAGAATCGAGATACACAATGTTGACCTCCCTCATTAATTTATGAACCTTTGATGAGGCAGTTTTAGTCACTCATCTTCATATCTCCACTGTATGGCGCCAGATTGGATACATGGCAGTCACATCAATTTATAGCTTCATCAGACTCAAATTAACTACTATTTCTTCAATTTTGATTTCCTGCTAGTTCTCTTATAAATCCCCTGGACTATTTCCTTATTACAAATTTATATCAACCTACAATTTCTTGCTGCCATCATTTGATTTAACAATTCTAATATAACTGAGTTTCACTGTATTTCAGTAGAACTTTGGGTAGGAAATGAAATATTTTGTTGAGGGATTATCTTCCTTTTTATAAAACAGTCATTATCCCTTTTTATTTATTTTCCACTGGTGAATGAAAATGTTAAAAATATCTTTGGTCCAATAAGGTCACAAATTCTGATTACATAAACTTATTTTAGGTCAAATTATGGAATAAGTACAATTCCAATACACTTAGATTGTACAACACTCTAACAAATGGATGAGTCCATTTGTTTCCAAGGAATCCCACACCAAGAATTCACAAATTCTAATACACATCCTATTAAATCAAGAAACAAAAATCTCACTTATAAAAGGTACTGATTTAAAACCCCCAAACAGTCTATATTTCTACCCTCCACTGCAAAAAGTAAACATCATGATCTGAGTTACCATAGCAGCCCAGTAAGATACAGACCTCTGAGGATTTCTAGAATCTGCTAGTCATTTTTACTACTCCACATATGAATCTCTGGTATAGCACAGATTTGTCCTTATCCATTGTGGCAAACCTAGAGTCCATAGCTCTGAGGAAGTCCATGAGAAGAATCCTATCTCCTGCTCTACAGCCCATTAACTTCTTGACCATTGTCATTCAACACCCTCAGTAGTGATAACAAGCAAAAACACCCCTCTGACCACAGTTTCTAAAAGGTCACTTTCAGGGTGGAGAAAGTTCTACTCTTGGCTGAAAATCACTAATGCTCTTTTTAATGCTCTAATCACCAAGCACAGATTCACTCTTTCTTTGAGTTTGACAAAGGAGATACCTAGATAAGACACAATCCCTGACCTCAGGTTTAGGGATGCTTTCTTACTTTCTTCTATCACTGACACTACATCAGTTTACCCAGAGGCAAAACTCAAGGTACCCATTCTGTAACAAAGTGAAGAAGATACAATTGACCTGTATATTCAAATGTGGGTTTTTGTACTTCTGTTTTTGAGACAGGGTCTCATATTGTAGCCCAGTATGATGTGGAACTCATTTATTTAACCTAAAGTTAAGCTGCCTTAACCTCTGTGATATCAGATTCCAGGTGTGATCTCCATGCCAAGTTTTGAATGTGATTTTTGTTTGTTTGCTTGTTTTGGGAGGTCTCCTTGTAGTCACAGCTGGCCTGGAACTCAGTACATAGACCAGACTGGCCTCAATCTCAAGAGATCTACCTGCCTTGGCCTCCCAGTGTTCTGGGATTAAAGGCCTGCACTGCCATGCCTAGCTTGAATGTGTTTTGAAGGAGTACGAGTTTGAAGAGTGGAGGAAATGGACCAGGCATGGTAGCTTAGGCCTTTAATCCCAGGACTCAGAAGGCAGAGGCTGGTGGATCTTCCAGGCCAGCTGGGGTTACAGGGAGACTCTGTCTCAAACTTAAAGAATGGAGGAGGGGATAATGTGAAAATAAGAACCAGAGCTTTGGAGTAAAAGAGACCTAAATTTTAATCCTACCCTTGAAACTTACTCCTCTCAGGATCTGAGGTAAATCATTCTCCACTGGGAATGGTACCACTCTCCCTCCCACCCACCTGCATGGAGGTGTTCTGAGTTAGTCCAATGACCAGAGATGCCACTAGCAATTAGTTGGCAGGATCATGGATGTCAAATATCCCGCAAAGGACAGAAGAGTCCGGTATAAGAACTTCCAGCATCCAAAATACAGACAGCATCTACCATTAAGCACTCCCCTATCCTCGGTTTCCTCAACTGTAAGACGGCGATAACTGTGGCACCCCTGAGCACATAATCTGTCCTCAATAAATGCTCTTCACTCCTTATAAACGTCTAAGCATAGCATGGAACTCATTTTACACAGGCTCATCATATGTGATAGAGCAAAGAAACAAACTAGCAATCATTTTCTCAAAGCAAAATAAAATAAGAAGGCAGATCTATGCTGACAAAGTTTTACATTCCAACAATATCTATTTAACAGACTTTTGCAAACATTCCTTCTCAATGAAGGGCCAAACATTCTCTATAGATACCTTCATGACTCAACTCCAACCTAACTTTCTGGATGCCTCTTTTACTGTGCCCTACCAAAACACACATCCCCTGACAGATCATAAATCCCTGCAGGCCCATGCATTGCCTATAATACCTGTTCCCTACTTCTCACCTCCTCCTGGCTAAGTTCTCTGCTTACAGAAACATCATCAACTCTAGGAAGGCCATTTAAAGTCACCCCTGCCATAAGGCCCCACTGGTCTCCTCTATGACTTCTAAGAAGTTCAGTCTTAGGTGCCCACACACTGGGCTGATTCTACAATGACTATCAGAATGAGATCCACAGATCTCTGGGAGTTCTTAAGAAGTTTTCTATGAAAACTTTAATTGTATCTTTCATTTCTACATAATCTATGCTGACATAAGCACTTCTTGGATCTGGTCAACCAGCTTGAGTGCTCATACCTGAGTTTAAATATACCACTATGGTGATGCTTGATTTTTTTTTATTAGAGGTTAATGAGAACAGAGCAGCAGCAAACTCAGTAAATAAATGATGTGTTCACATCAAGTAAAGCCCAAGCAAGTCATGCCACACAATAAAACCAAGGTTTCCCTATGATTCAAACAGGGAAATATTAAAGAACCTTTATCAAGTTGTAGAGCAGAATGGTAGAGTCCTGGCAACCTTCCAAAAATTCCTATTTTCCCAGTTCATCCCATATGCCTTTTGTTTTCATAGGTAGCAAGCAATTATCTGTGGAGATAATGGCATAAATTGGACTTTTATTGGTATTGTGGTAATACTTATGTTTAATTTTAATTCTCTTCTTAAGAAGTTGCTAAGGAATTCTGTTCTTAACAAATGTATATCCTGGGCTGGAGAGACGGCTCAGAACTTAATAGCACTGACTGCTCTTGCAGAGGACCCGGGTTCAACTCCCAGCACCCATGTGGCAACTAGAACCATCCTTAACTCCAGTTCCAGGGGAATCCAAAGCTCTCTTCTGACCTCCGTGGCATTGCACAACACGGGTGCACTCACATACATGCACTTATACACATAAAATAAAAATAATAAAAAAATATTTTTTAAAAAAAGAAATGTATATACTGCTGGGCATGGTGGCACACACCTTTCGTCCCAGCACTCTCCCAGGCAAATCTCTGTGAGTTCAAGGACAGCTTAGTCTACATATTGAGTTCCAGCTAGGGCTATAGGAAGACCCTATTTCAAAAAAGACCAAAAAAAAAAAAAAAAGAAGAGAAAAGAAATGTATATCCTGTTTTGTATTGAGTCACGAGTAAGCTAAATAATAAAGTGCACAAGTGCACATAAGCCAATACAGCCAGTTCAGGCAGAACAAGAGGTTGTACAACACAAGTCTGAGAGAATTCACACACACACACACACACACAATACAGATATTAATCCTTCATGTATGTATGTTAAGGGACCTCAGAGCTACAGGCACAGGATAGGATTTAAATGAAAAGTAGCTATGTAATTTTGTAACTCTCTTTAAAGCTGTTTCTTAGGGTAAAATAAAGATTCTGATCATCTGCGTTTGTCAAAAGTTGTGCCCAATATTACTCTGTAAATCTTAAGAGTTCTAGACATGCTAAGGTTGGCATTACTGTTTTCCTGTGATCTTGGCTTCTCATAGATCCTTGAGAGAAGGGGAAAAAAAAGGTCTTTTACTTGGGCATCTTACACTCTGCCTACAAAAGGTAAACCACTCTTACTAGCACTAAAAGGTTTACTCCCACAAAGAGAACAACCAAAACACCCTTTCATTTTGCAGTAAGTTCACAGTGACAAATCCCAATTCTGTTCCCAATCTTGTTAACACCAGGGTGGTGTATTACTGGGACACTGGGTACTGTACTGGGCAATTCCATTTGTTTCATTACACTTTCAATACAGGCTTTGTGTTTGTTTATATCCTTGAAAAGAAAGATTTAGGCCAATATAAAACTGCAAAACACCCACACAAGGGATTAGCTGCAATCCCCTTAACATCTGGCCAGTTCTGAAAAGATGAGGACAAAATTAGTGCTCAAATAAGCACAATTAAACATTCCATTGTAAAAAGCCACAGCCTGTGCCTATGGGTGGTGATGAGAATTAGAGAAGGGATAGGTGACAGGACCTAGATGCTAGAGCTGTCAGTCCAGGCAGAAAAGAGTTCAGAAGGGAGGAGTGTGCCTTAGGGAAGGACAAAGAGGCCGGGGCCCAGGAAGGATTTCAGGACTATGCTGATGATAGGAACCTCCAATTGACCAGCTTACAGCTTTCCAATAGACTCAAGTTTCCAACTTGCTCTCAGTACTTGTGACTTCTAAGACTACCTTCATATCACCCAACATAACAGCTATGGCAGGCACCACAGGTCCTCTTAACTAGTTCACATCCTGAGTGAGACCTGTCAGATTTCAAAACTGATTTTAACTACTGTAAAACTTCTAATATTAGACTGTCAACAATCAGGACAATAGTCCCTGAAAAGTGTTCTATTTCCAAGTAGAATAACCAATCAATTACACTTGAAACCTTCTGGGAAAGATGGATTTTACCAACAGGTGATTATATTGAAATGTTTCAAAATTAGGAAAACCAAGGAACACAAAAGGACTACCTAACATCAGATTACAAACCCGGAATAGCAACGAAACTTCCTCAGTCACAGTTGTTTCCTATCCATTTTTCTTTGAAGTCCACTATCAAGTCTTTAGTGCCTAAGGTAAATACGGTTCTCTAGAGGGCAACCTTCCAAGGACACGGGTTACAAGCTCTTCTAGCCCAATTTAAGGTGGAGTGTTGGCCTCAGTTCTCAAAAAGAGAACAAACACACACACACAAAGTTTAAAACAGCGAGTTGTATTTCATTTACCTCCTCTTCCCCTTTCAGGAAGGTTGAAGAGATTCAAAGCCGGCATTTTAAGGAGCCAAGTCTTTTAGGTGTCAATCTTTACAGTAGCAGGTGAAGGAAGGAAAGGATTATGAAGAAGGGGCACATTCTAAAGCTTAAAGCAAGACAGCTCCAGCCCTTCTGGAATCTGCGAGTTTCAAACAGACAGACACTTCAAGTGAGAGGTGGGAGGAAAAGAGGGGCGGCATCATTTAAACCGTAAACAATCTATAGCAAGGACTTCAGATTTGGACTCCTGGGAACATCTAATTGTTACTCTTTTAAGGCTCGTTTGGAGAAATTTTAATCAAGATGGCAAAACACCAGAGAGGAGGTGAGGCTCTCCCTCGGCCACTGCTGGGTGGACGCGAGTGGAGGGGACAGACGGACGTGCGAGGGCGGCGGGAAAGGAAGCGCGCGCAGGGCCTCGGGGAGCAAAACTTCCCCGACAGAAGCCCCGGGGGAGAGGAGGAAAGTCGCGCAAGGAGGAAGGATCCAGAGCGCGGCCGCCCCCGACACCCGGACGCCCAGACGCGCGAGGCTCCCACCTGGCGGCGCCCCGGCCCGATTGGCCGGTCCCCGGCTTCTCATCCTCTTCCTCTTCCTTGTCCCGGGAAGGGCTGCGCGGAGCGAAGAACCGGGAGAAGCTGTGCCAGGGGGCGCTGCCCCTCCTGCGGCCGCCCGACATCTCCCCTCGCGGCCGCGCGGTCCGCGGAGTCCCGAGGCGGTGACCCGAGCGCGGGTGGCCGCAGCCCTGGGCGGAGCGCAGCAGGCGAGCGCGCGGAGGACTAGGCGCCGGCCGTTTTTTTCGAGCGCTCTCCGCGCGGCTCCTGCTCGCGCCGCGGCTCCTCCTCCCGCCCGCGAATTGGCGCAGCCCGCCCCCGGGAGGAGCCAGCAGCCTCGGGCCGCCCTGGGCCGACCTGCCCCTCGCCACCGCCAGCCGGTCCCTGAGGAGCCCGGGGGACACCGAGGCGGGACGTGCAGCCCGGGATGCTGGGCTCCTACTTCCCGCCCAGACCGGCCCAGCCTGCAGTACCTCTGGGCTTTGGATTCAGAGACTGTGAATGCTTTGCTCCCTATCCTGCAGTCAGTGCACAGAGTTTTGTGGGTGATCAATTAAGGTCTGTGGAAACTGGCAAGATGCGGCATCAAAGTGCCCAGCTGCCCCGGAGTAACGCACAGCCACTCTAAAGATAGCTTTAACCAGCAGTTCAGAGGACACAGACAGCTACCCTCCCGGAGCCCGCGCCCCTTCTGGCCAACTCTCAGCAGCTTGTTTCTGCCTCTGCTGGTTTACTTGTGGAGTAAGTTTTTCTAATCCAGATGTACTTTTAAAGTTCTCACCTTTCGCGGAATGGACTGCTCTGGGAATCCTTTTTCTAAAACGATACTGATCAAAAACAAGTATGATTCAAGTGCGACTCAAATTTGCAAACGCTGGGGAAAAAAATGTCGTCGTTATTCAGATGTCACTGTGGTCTGAAACCCCAAAGGTCTTTAAGGGCTTGCTTAAAATAAAAGTCTGGGTGCGATAACATGGCTTTTTATAGTGCAGCAGCTAGTACAGAATGCACGGTGGCATGTTCACCAAGTATTGTCTTATTTTATTTAAAGTCAAGATACCAGTGTATGAAAGTGTGAAGCATTTGGTTACTAAAAACGTTATACAAGTGAGATCAAAGTGGATTGATCGCCCTCTTTATCTTTAGGGTGACGATGAGGGAAACTATCTCTTATGAATAGGTTGCACATCTGTAAGTCCCCTGTCATTGCAAGAACTGGCAGCAATGAAGCCTCCCAGCTGCCCCACAACTGCCTCTTTGAAGCATTTGAATCCTTCAACTAGATTTGAAACTGGGAGCTGAGAAAATGGGAAAAGATTGGGATAGAATGAGATGAGATAAAATTAGAAAAGTTTCCAGCCTAACATTACTTTGGAAGACAATCTGTATTAAAGGTCTACTTACTGGAAAGCCCAAAGAGAATTTGAAAGCAAAAAGAGCTGAAGCAAACTCTTTCCTGTAGCGACAGGCCTCAAGGATAATATATCTCCCCAAAGCAATGGTAAATGACTACCATGGTGTCTCCCACTTTTGTGATGAAACTAGGCCCTACACCTCCAGGCCTGCCCAGAGGGTTCAAACAGTGAGTCTGTCTGGGAACAGGGAGACAATAAGATTAGTAATGAATTATGATTTTAAATAATGCCATTTGCCCCTAAAATAGCTGCAATAGGAAAATGCTGAGATAGTCCACACTTAATATTCCTTCCTAATCAGTCTCCTGGGTATGTGTAGAGGCATTAGAATTACAATATGGGAAGCCCTTAGAATTGAATATATTTAGTTACTTTTTCAATATTTACTAGTTTTTTAGGTGTCCTGTATCCTTACATTCTAAACTTATAACAATAGACACCAGAATCTTAAATTCTAAGATTGCATTATGAGAGCTACAAAAAAGGCACATTTTGGGGTTGGAAGGATCTTAGATACTAATTTATCCTGTCATTTTTACTCGTTGGGTTATTCCCCTGACATTTTGTGAATACCTGCTGTGATGCATTCTTTCAGGGAAGCAGATGAAGTTCAAGTCTCAGGCTGCTCACTGGCACAGCCTCTTCCAGTGTCAGCAATGTGATCAGATGGTCATGTCTTCTTTCATGACTAGAAAAGTAAACATTTTAACTTGTTTAAATTGATTGAGACCACTATCTCTTTCCTGTTGACTTTTCTTCCATCCTACTTCTGGAGTTAGTAGATACTAGAATTATTGGGATCATACCAGGATCTGATGAATAAGGAATACATTTACTGTGAACTTATTGGGAAATAGTTATGTAGTTTTAAACATTTGTAAAGAGTAGTTAAATTATTACTTAAATTCCAGTTTGTTCCCTGTGCAACTCATCAGGCATTACATCCAAGACACAGGGTTCTGTGAAGACATGAATACATCTAGGGGTCCTGACACTAAAGCACGTGAAGAGTGAAGGTGAAATATGATTTGAGAGAAGGCTTAGTGGATAAAGAGCAATGGCTGCTCTTGCAGAAAACCCAGGTTCAATTCCCAGCACCCACAGAGCAGTTAACTGTCCGTAACTCCAGTTCGAGGGAATCTGACACTGTCTTCTGACCTCCAAGGCATGCATGCACTTACATACATGCAGGCAGGCCATATGCTCATACACTTAAAATAAAAATAATAAATAAAATTAAATTTAGAAAAAGAAATATACAGCAGCAGTAGTGACTTGTATAACTCCAGATATCCAAAGGCAAAGTTGCAAGAGAAAGAATTCTTTCTAATTGACATAAATTGTATTATAACAATATGTTCCACAATGCATTCTATACAGTTTTATACCTACAATCGCACCATTTTTTGTTTGCTATAAACCATGTAAAATAGAATTTTTCAGACTTCTTACTTGTAAGGGCTTAAACATATAGTGGTACAGTAAACTCTGTGTGTGGGTGTCAGCATCTAGTGTTGCCTTTCTATGAACAACAAACAAGACAAGGTGAACTAGACGAAAGGTTGACTTATGTTAATTCCTTTGTTTTGTACATCCAATGAAATTAGAACTTCTTCGTCATCTGAAGAGCTTTCAAAGAGTATTGCTGCCACATCTTAAAAATATATTTACAGAGATATGCCAAATAGTGAAGAGAAAAATACATTACTTTTATAGATTTTGCTAAGTCTGTAAGATAGTCAATCTTTTAAAACTGCTAATTTGCATGGTTATTTTTTCATTCCAATATATCCTAAGTCACTTTATGTTTTCCACTTTATTTTAAATTATTTTACTTTAAAGAAATCCCCCAAAGCTATAGAAGCTTCAGATCCCACAAACCTTTCAAGTGCCAGGATGTATCAGATCCATGCTTATTTTTAGAGACACACAGATACAGTGATGGATAAGACCAAATGCTTTCCTTCAAGAAACAAATTTGATAGGGGAAACAGATGTGTAGAGGGTAAGAGAAAGGAAATTGTTCGGTAGACCTATCACAGGTTCCTAGAAGGCTTCCTAAAGGCAGTAACTGCCAGAATGCCCTCTTCTCTGCCTCCCATGACTGTCACTTGAACAAAAAGATTAATTCAGCAGCCTATATGATACATGAGAAAACCTCGTTTGTCACATGTAACATTTGCCATTCCCAAAGCATCAGTACCATACTGCTCAAACGTATGAGAATCGACAGAATGTGTTGATCCTTGAAGCCTTTAAATGAGGATTCAAGATGAGTTTAGAAATGCTGAGCTTCTTCTGTTATGAAAACTCCACCAGAGGGAAAAACTACTGAATCTATCTTCCAGCACAGTATTTACTGTGTGGCAGGTGGCCCAGGAATATTAAGACAGCTGTCAACATCAAGGAAAGCACCAGCCCATGAAAAAAGCAAGCAGATGGATTGGGGCACTTCACTAGCTGCCTCTTAGAATAATAGCTGTGCTTGGCCAAATGAGGCAAAGTCATGCTGCCCAGGGCAGCAAAAAGCTATTACTGCACAGAAGTGCTCAATTAGGAGAGGGACAGAGGAATAGCCTCCCCTTTCCTTTGTCTGTATACTCAAGTTTTCATTAAAAACCACCACAGCAAATAACAGAGAGGAGATGATGCTGGCTTTTCTCATTCTGTTACATTCTGATTATCATGGTTTGCAGCATGGGGAAATGCCTGTCTTACTGCTTCGATGAGAACAGATGGTGAGACTTTTAAGTAATTGGTTATTCAGACTTCTATGGGACACAACATGTTCTATTGTATTGTTCCTGGTTTTTATTTGCAGAACATGTGGAGATTGAGCTCTTTCAAACACATGAGTTAATGCTTAAATAGATGTGTTAGTTTGACCTAAGGTGAATTTATCCTTTTATTCCTCTGAGATGACATTACTTACAAAAGGAAAAGAATTTCTTAAAAAATATAATGTAACCATTAAGAATCAAACATATACTCTTTAAACA